>NC_063188.1:8886640-9197670 GCF_023159225.1 Perognathus longimembris pacificus | reverse complement strand
CCCGTGGCTCAAGTGGTAGAGCATTAGCCTCGAGCAGAAGTGCCAGGGACAGTGCCCAGGCCTTGAGTTCAAAAACCCGTGAATGCCAACTGAAACCAGCCATCAAGCAAAGAGCACCTAGACCTTCAGGATGAGATCAATCCTGACAACAAGAATCAGGAGAAGAGTAAGAGGAGACTGATGTCACATCCTAAATGGAGTCTCTTTGTCTCACCTTTCAAAATTAATCAGAGCTGGGAAGACCAAGAGGAATAGTTGTTTACCCACCTAATGTCCATACCTGTCATTTTCCATTTCCTGCTATTTGTATATATGTATATATATATATATATATATCTATTTATATTTATTTATTATTTTTAGCCTCTGACTGGTTACTCCCAACCAGTCCACTATTCCTAAACACTTCCTTCCTGCTCCCAGTCCAGTTATTCCTCCTTCCTTGTAAGGGCCACAATTGGGTTTATGTTCCAAATGGAACTTTTCTGGCTTATGCCCAGGGTGTGTTCCTCCATGCCATTCATGCTAACTGGCCCTGTTAACTTGTCAGCCTTTTGCCTGACCTTTTCAAAAGTTTCTTTTAACAGGATAACATCCCTCACCGAGGTCGCCACCTGAGAACTTGCAGTTCAAGGCCATCCCTCTTACTATACTGCTCTGCCCAGCGCAGACCTGGACCCTGAAGACCCCAGCCCCAGGAACTCCTTGATGTGCCCAAGCTGCAGGAGGTATCCAGAGGAGACCATGACACCCATTGGCCCGATAGCATTCTCGTGGAAATGATGAGGACTTTTACCAACCAAACTGGATGGTACCAGGCCAAATGACGAATCAGGGACCCCTGACTACTTCACCCCTTTTCAGCAGGAAGTAGTTCCAGAAGAAACAACCTCCGTCCATACTCCCAGCCTGGTACCCCTCCTCTGTTATTAATAAACAACAAAAGGGGGAGATATGGGGCATGCCCGCCCGACGCCATGCATCATTAAGAGGCGGTTCTAGCTGGCCCCGCCTCTTTTCCCAGCCCTGGAGCCGTGTGGCTGTTAGCCCCCGCCTGCCTTCCCGGTCTGGAACCAGAAAGGTGGCTCTAACTGGCCCCGCCTCCCAGCCTTGGGACCACGTGTAGCCAAGATGGCCACTGGTGGTGAACCTGGAGGCGGTCCTGTGAGCTGTGATGTAGATTTAGGCCATCCCTTAGGGAGGTCCTGTGGCCTCCATCCACCCTGATGGACAGCTCAGGCCACCACTCATAGCCCCTAGCTAGGTACACTACACCCCTCCCCTTCCTGCCTCTTTCTAGCCTTTATAAGTGTGATTCCTCCCTGAATAAACAAGACTGCATGAAACCATCTCCCAGACCTTCTGATTGTCCTCTGGTAAAGGGGGGGCTGGGCGCGTGTGGTTCGTTGACTCTTTACCTCCTCTTGGCTTGCCCTGTGGGGTACGCTCCCCGCCTCTCCCGCTAACCAGGAGAGCGCTGGGGGCGAAGGACCCCGGCAATGGGGAAATGAGAGTTCACAGTTATGGCATAGGGTGAGATTGTTATTTCTAGCCTTTTGCCTGGGAACCAACTGTGTGCAGCACCACAAGGTGACTAAAACTCTGATTTTAAAAACACAGTACGGCATGGGTGCATATTCCTGTAATCCTACGGATTTGTGATGTGGAGATCAGGATCCTGCAATTCAACGCTGGCCTAGGCCAAAAGTTCCCATGACCATACTTTAACCAATACAAAGTTGTCCACACCGGTGTATACTTGTCATCCCAGCTGTGCAGGGAAGTATAAATAAGAGGATCAGAATCCATGCATGCCATAGACACAAAGGAGATTCTATAAGCAAAAATCACAGAAAAAAATAGGTGTTTAGTATTATAGCTCAATTGGTGGAGTGTTTACCTAACAAGTTCAATGTCCTGAGTTTAGACCTCAACATTACACATGCAGTCATTCAAGAATACATAAATTAAGCCCAGGTGCATGTCGACAACCTTAGCTTCTTGGCAGGGTGAGAATAGGAGGATTGAGGTTATAGGCCAGCTCAGTCTCAATGTCCCTAAGATTCTGTCCAATGGAGAAAAGCTGGATGTGACCAGATTTTGTTTATTTATATTCATGACTTTGAAAGTAAATGACTGTAATGTCCAGGAAACACAATGTGTCCACAAGAAAGTTTCCCACGTCAAAATAGTTAATGGTGTTAGAATTATCATACAGGTTTGCAGAGTTTCCCCATCTAAACCTTTTTTCACTGTGACAGATGTGTGTGTGTGTGTGTGTGTGTGTGTGTGTGTGTGTGTGAGAGAGAGAGAGAGAGGTGCTGTATTCTAAGTAGTTCATGCAGATTTGGTAATAGCAAGAATTTGATGTTGTAAACATGTAAGTCCTATGGAATTTACATTATCGAGTCTCTACAGATGGCTAGACCTGGGCCCCTGATAGCTTTATTTTCTCTTTCAATACAGTAGTAAGGATACTGTATGGCATATGCTTTAAGTGATACATGGTTTGGGGTTTCTCCAGTTCAATGCACTCAGTTTCGTTTTGATAATTCAGATTGTCCTAATTCTCTCTTGGGTTGTTCCTTGCCTTTTTTGCTACCATACTTTTTATACATAGCCTTATGAATTAGAAGTCTTTTTATTCTGATCAGACTGTAGTGACACAAGGGTGACTGATTTTAATTCTAAAATGATATTTTAATCCCTTTGCTAAAAGTATTTTGGAGGAAAGGTTGAAATTGTTGCATAAAATATTTTTTAAATTATCATCATATTTCCCCTTCCACATTACCCTGGTCCTAATCAGTACTGACAGGGTCATCTATATTAATTTCAAATAAAAATAAACAGTCAATGAAAAGCATTGTATCTTAACTCTTATAATTAAAATTTGAATTTGGGCCAGAACCTGTACCTTACATCCCCCAGGATTTGACTAGAAGGGACAGTAATGGTGATTCAGTGGGATCCTGACAAAACCACAGCATAGTTCTCATCATCATTTTCTATAATGATTTTGACATTTCATCAAAGCTCTGGAGGAAATTGAGCAATTATTTATTTGACTTTAAAAATCACAGGGTGTCAGAATGTACTCAAGTAGCTACAAATGAAAGAGAAGAGCTTCAGTGGATTCCTCATGACTGAAATTAGAGCAAGCGTCACGATGTCTGCTGGAAAGTGACAAGTCTTAGACAGGGGCACATAAGGTTAATGAGTGATATTTCATTTGGCCAAACTGGCCAGAAAACTTCAAAAAATGTGAGTTTATTCAGAAAAGACATATTTGAAACAAGAGTCTAGTAGAAGCTGATGTAGATAAACAGTCAGTAATATTACACCTCAAAGTGTTCCTCAATAACTTTAGGGGTGAGTTATGGGGCCCCATTATTTAGATTATTCATTTATGTGGTGCTATTTAGTATAAATAGTCTAAATGGAAAATGTAAAAGATCTATATTGTAAAATAACCATTTTTATTCTCTGCTCTCTTGACTTGTGATTGGCACCTTATATTTGCTTACCAATTGATTTCACTCACAATACTTGATTATTAGTGATTGATTGTAAGGCTTTAGTCTCATACTATCTATGAAAAGGAAATTCTTCAAAATGCTAGTCTGGATGATCTAGTTTTCACTCATCTTAATTTATCTATTAGTGGAGTGTACTATTGAAGTCTCCCCATAATATGTGCTAGAGTACATGTAAGTATATAATCCTAGGTCTATGCACACATGTAAGTCCAGAAGTATTGATATATAGAACCTCAGTACTCCAATACTTGACATGGTATAGGTATGTTCATAACTAAAGTTTTCTTTGGGTGGATTGTTCTCAGAAGTACCTACTTCATAGTTTTAGACTGATTTTAGTTTGGGGTCCATTTGCTTAGAATATTTTTTCCATTCTTTTGCCCTAAGCCTATGTATGTCTTTGTCAATGGGATATTTTTTTTTTCTTTCTTTTTTTCATGTGTGCTAGTCCTCGGGCATGAACTCAGGGCGTTGGTACTGTCCAAAAACTGTTTCACTCAAAGCTAGCATTCATTCATTTGAGCTACAGCTTCACTTCTTGATTTTTTAGTGGTTGAGATGAGAGTCTCACAGACTTTCCTAGCTGGCTGTCTTTGAACCATAATCCAGGTTTCAGTTTCCTGAGTAGTTAGGATTACAGGTGTGAGCCAGCACCCAGTTGATGTGTATTTCTTGTATGCAACAAATGATTGACTCTTGCTTTTTAATACAAGTTGCCCTTCTATGTGTTTTAATTGGACAGTTGAGGCCATTGATATTCAGTGTTAATATTGAAAGGTGTGTGATGTCAGGTTTTACTTCATGGTTTATCTGATCTTTACTTCTTACCTAGTCCTCGTCTACTAATTTACTCACAATGGAGTTTATTCTTGCCTGTTTTCATTTGTCTTCTTTGTGTCCAGATTCCTTTAGGTATGTTTCAGTGCTGGTTTTGTGCACATTAATTTCTTTCAAATTTATTTGTTATTGTAAAGGTGATGTCCAGAGGGTTACAGTTACATAGATAAAAAGCACATTTTTTTGAACAATGTCACCCATTCCCTGTTTTCCTCTCCTGGTCCCACCTACAAGTTGCATGGTGTCTTTATTTATTATGGAAAATTTTTATTTTTCCTTCAATTATGAGAGGTATCTTGAGGACATACTAATCTTGATGGTTAATTATAACCCCTTCATGATTAGAATGATGTTTTTTTGTCCATATCCCTCTTGGTTTTAGAGTCTGGCTTGGGAAAGATTCTGTTATTCCAATGGACTTGTGGTTGTACATAACTTTTCCCTTCTCTTTTTGATGCTTTCAATGTCCTTTCTTTTGGTTCTGTACACAAAAGGGCACTATATTACATAATTGTGATATGCCTAGGGGTACGTCTTCTCTGTTCTTGCGTGCTTGGTATTCTGTAAGCTTCTCCCACCTGGATAATGTGGGGTTTTTTTTTACCCTCAATGTTGGGAAATTTTTCTGTTTGTATTTTATTGAATAAGTGATCTATACCTTTATTTTGTATTTATTCTCTTTCTTCTAATACATATGAGTCACAGGTTGGTGTTTTGATGGTGCTTCAAAGGTCTTATAAACTCCACTCATATTTTCTTAGTATTTTTCCCAGTGACTTTGACCATTTCCTCCATTTTATTTTTTGCCTTGTTTCACTCTATTTCTAGCCTTTTAATTGAATTTTTGTTTGACCTATTAACTTCTTTATTTCCATGATTTCAATGTGACTTTTTCAATATTCCTATAATTTTATTGAATTCCATTTTTATATCCTACATTGTCTTCTTAATTTCATTCAGCTCTTTGAATTCCTTTTCAGATCAGTACTTTTTATTCTCTTTGAATTAATTAAGCTGCTTATTTATCTCCTCTTTAATCTCAGTGAACATTTTGGCATTAAAAATTGTCATGTGGGGGCTGGGAATGTGGCTTAGTGTTAGAATGTTTGCCTAGCATGCATGAAGCCCTGGATTTGATTCCTTAGCACCATATAAACAGAAAATGCCAGAAGTGGTGTTGTGACTTAAGAGGTAGACTGCTAACCTTGAGCAAAAAAAAGCCAGGGACAGTGCTCAGGCCCTGGGTCCTCAGCCCCAGGACTGGCAAAAAATAAAATTGTTACTTGAAATTTCTTCCTTTTCACTATCACTTAAGTCCTTTACTGTGGAGTTGTTGGTGTTTCTGGGAGACATATTGCCTTATATTTTCAATGTTTTGCCTTCATAACACATATGGGGTCTAGTTTTTAGGTAAGAAATTCAATCTCTTCTATCCTTTTGATTAGGAATTTTTAGACTTTACTTAAGACCAAATAGTGACAGGATTGTAGTTTATTTTCCTGTTACAAAGTTCAAGTTGTGTTTCAGTAGTGACATATTCAATGCTAATTCCCAAGACTCTGTGCAGACCTCTTCTGTATTCAGGGTAAAAAAGCTTGCATATAAAAGGTATTGCAATTGATACACCACAATTTGGTATTTGTGGCAATCTCTAATAAGTACAAAATCACTACTACAACTCTGGTATCTTTAGGTGAATATAAAAGGAAGGATATAGCAACACGATCTAGGAAGCCTTTATTTAACTATAGTGGTAATGGAAAAGAAGTAGGCTGGATAACACTGACTAATGCACAGTGTGTAGTTGTACATAAAGAGCTTAATAGATTATTGAGGAAACGGAGAGAATAAGCAGAAAAGATCTAGTTAACATTGTGTTGAGGGAAAAGAGGTTGAAAAAAGATGAAGAAAACTGAACAGATACACAAAATAAAAAAACAAAAGCCACAAACAAAAAATCTAATGTAAACAAAATCTAATTTCTACCTAAAAGTATATTTAAGGAGGAAGGATTAAAGATAGGAATGGAAGTAGAAGAAAATGAGTGACAGAGTAGTTCAAATTGCGGATATGAGAAAAGCACAAATGGAGAAAAGCAATAAGAAAGAGAAAGTATGATTTAAGGCTGAACACCGAAAAGTACATGTTATGACTCAGATATGATGACTACAGAGAAAAGAAATGGAAGGAAAAGTAGAACTAAACGTACATGGGATGGAGTTTAATATTGTGTATATCAGTTATACAAAAATTCAGCAAGACAAATAAAAATGATGCAACCAAACTAAAACAGCAACAAACATAGCAAACTAATATAAAACATAAACCTTAAGCTGTGTGTGTGTGTGTGTGTGTGTGTGTGTGTGTGTGTGTGTTGTGTGTGTGTGTACATAAGAGGCTATATCACATGATGTGGAGAGCTTGCTTAGGAGAAATCTGACTCACCCAGCTGTCAACACATGGAGTCAAAGGCTTCTGGAATATGAGTGCTTAGTAAAACTCAGGCTCAAAGATTCTTTTGCTGCCCTGGCCTCAGGTAGTTGCAGTGATTATTTGTCCAAGAAGGGCAATGGAGCCTCCAAAATCTCCAAGTGCCCAAGCAGCCTTCAGTATCCCAGTTGGCACTAATTGTGCCTCCATTTTGTGATTCAAGCTAGTTATTCTTCTCTATGGATGACTATAGTCTCCACAACAAGCAGTCAGCAATGGTGTTTCTGCTGCCTGTCTCCACAGGGAGTTTCCAGACTCTGTCACCTATCTCTTCCAGACATCTCAAACAGCCAACTGTGGTTTTAAAGCTGCCATTGTAGTTCCCAGCAGTTTAAACTTCTCTGCAGGCCCTGTTGGCCCCCTATCCATTTCCTTGATCACCTCCTGTCATTGACTCACACCCCAAAAGGCTATGGCAATATGTGCTGTGACTTGTTGAGCCATAATTGTTCCTTATTCTCAGTCCCCACCTGCATCTTAGTCCCCAGTAGGCCCTGTCTTAAAATAGTAGTTTTCTGTTGCCCTCTGTTATAACAGTCTTCACCAATGCCAACCTCACACATCAGACTAGTTTCTGTCTCACAAATCTCTGTACTATGAGTTGAAGGCTTATGGGATGTGAAGGCTTTTCTCACCAATAAAATTGGCAAGCTTTCACTAGGACCATGTAGTTTATCTTATAATGGAGACTTCTTCAGCTTCCTGTCCCTCTCCCAGAGATTCAGGGATGAACTTGTAATTCCTTTATTTCTTTTCTTCTGTTGGCTTGGTTTCTCTATGACTTTCTGCATTTACATGGATTTCTTCAAGGTTTCTGGTTCTTGCCCTCACTTTTACTCTTCATTTACTCTCTTCTGTGTTACTGGATTCTTCTCATTCCCTGTGCAAAGTAATAGCAGACACTTCTAAGCTGCGATCTTGCCCTCCTTATCTACCTGAGAGAATTTTAAAAAAAGTAATTGGTGTTGTGTTGTATAGCCATTGCTCACTAAGGTGTGTTTCTTTAATTTTGAAGGATGCTTTTAGTCTGCTCAAGGTCACATCAATTTTAACACACAATTTCCCCCCCAAATATCGTATTTTAGTGTTCAGAGAGATGCATGATTAACACTCCTGAGGGGCAAATATTTTTGAAAACCTTTCTGGTGGAAACTATAGTTCAGAATGATCAAAGCCTCTTCCTGATCTGTTACTTTCTTTGAAAAGCTTAAAAGTACATTGTTCCTCCCCTGAGGATATTCCCTAGAGAAATTCTCACACATCTGCACAGAAGATATGTACCAGAATGCTCATTTTACTGTTATTAGTGATAGCAAAAATGTTAAATATCCTAAGTATTCCATCCACGGGACAGCACAGATAAATAAATTAGGTACATTAATATAGGAAATGAATTATAGCTACACCTATCAACATGAGATAATCTCAGAATTGTCAAATAAAATTTGATGGAATGGTAATTATAATAAATAACATATGTACAGAGTTTTTAACCATGCAAAAGGTACCTGTTTGAATAAGGTAGGGTAAAGTACCTTAGCATAGTCTCCCAAATTTCAACATCATGGTGCTATGGTGTATTCAGCATATCTTATCTGGATGCCTCTGTTTGCGGGTCACTGAAACTACCAGGTTAAAAAAGCCTTCATTTTACTACAAGTTTCACTGATCACTCTACCACTTTGAAGCAGTAATGGCACTTATATGTTAGCTTTTAAAGCTTCTGCATGAAAGTGGCACATTTCATTTTAACTCATTTTATTGTCCAAAGCAAGTCATGTCATATTGACCTTAAGGAAAACTGAGAAGTTTCATTTTGCATGTAATTTAAGAGAAACTTTACCCAGGATATTTGGTGAATAACTCTTAATAACTACACGACTAAATAATAAAGTGCATATATATACATCAATAATGCACATATATGCATATATGTATATATAGTAAAATTATACAGATATGAATGGAAATATTGAATATCAAATTTAGATTAGTCATAGCTGTGGAGAGGGGAGACAATAGAGTGAAATTGGCCGGACAAGGTTGACCTACTCTTTCAACTGTCTATCTTGCTTCTTTTACCTCGCTTCCTTGGGAGGCTGACCTACATGGATCCTACACTATGTGCATATTACAGTTTGCACACTTCATTTTCAGATTTGGCTGAGAAAAAGAAAAATTCCAATGAAATCACATAAGTTTCTTCTGGCTACCTCTCTATGAGGATATCTCAAATTGAATATGTCTTTTGCATGAAGATTTTCGCTACATTCAAGGTGGTTAATTCTATGCAACTCTCCTTTGGATTTTAGTTGCCTCTCTCTTACCTACACCTTTTTTTTGGCCTAGAGAATCACAATTCTTTAGTAGGCCTATATTTCTGCACTATTCACTGTAGTCATTTGATAACTATTTTTTAATGTTTCTTTCAATAGCTATTTCTTAGATCATGTCGGGGTTTTTAGCCCCCCCCCCCCCCCCCCCCGCGCACACTCCTCTGACCCGCGGGAGAGACAGGGAAGGCAAGCCCCAACCAGAGGAGCCAAGCAAGGAGAAGGGTCAGCAGACCGCTTGCACCCAGCCCTCCCTCACCAGAGGACAATCAGACGGCCTGGGAGTCAAGTCAGCGCAAGATCTCGTTTATTGGGGAAGTACGTGCCACTAATATAAGGCACAGGAGCCAATCAGGTCTAAGATCGGCAGGAAGAGGCGGGATAAGCTGTCCATCAAGGGCAGAAGAGCCGGGGCATCACAGCCCACAGAACCGCCTATGGGTTATAACCAAAGACACTTGTAGCAGCTGCGCATTGTTGTTAGGTGCCGCCATCTTAGCCACACTTGGCACCAAGACTGAGAAACAGGCAGGGCCAGCTAGGTGACTTCCAGGTGTGCCCCACAAGATCATATGCTTTTTGTCACTAGGCTTCTTGTAAGTTGCATGGAAAGAGTGAAGTTCATTTATATTTATAATATTTTAGTTCATATGCTAGTTTACAAGCAAACAAGTATTCATTATAATAGTGTCCATGCTTTTGTGTTGTGTGTGTCTATTTTATAATTAGAGAATCTACTGCAAAAGGTGATATTGTATCCCCCAAATTTTAAAATGCCATTTAACCATTATTGTATTGACAATCATTATTGATGAAAGTTTGTTTTTGTTTCTTTTGTATTTGTGACTCTTCTTGATTTACAAGTTTTTAACATTGACTATACCCTTACTTGTACACTTAGGATGTGATTTTGCTGTTATAAATAAAAATCTTTGATTCTATAATATCACTTTCATGATTAAAATGTACAATACCAATTCTGTTAGGTGGCCTCTGAAGGGTTATGGCTCCTTTATGAAGCATTGCATAATTTCTGAATATATAAAACCTAGGGCTGGTAGTGTATTAGTCAGGTTTTCATCACTATAACCAATTACTCCATGCAATTATTTTCTAATTCTGGCTCATAGCTTTGGAAATTATGTTCCAAGGTTGAGTAGTACTGGTAAGGGCAGCATATCATAGGAGGTTCATGACAAAACACAACCACTTATATCATGAGGTAAGAGGGAAAAAGAGAAGACAAGTTCAGAGTCCCACAATCTCTTTCAAGGGCATAGACCCAAAGATCTGAGGATCTCCCACAAGGACCCGTGTCCTAAATGTCCATGGCACCTCCTAGTAACACCACTCTGGGAATCAAGCCATTGACACATGGGCTTCTGGGAAACACTATTCATATCAGTTTTGTATCTTTACATGCCTCTAAATCTCTCTTCCTTCTTGTTTACTGTGAATCATGTGTATCTCTATATAAATACTTATACATTAGTTAAGCTTGGTATCATAATTCATTCAAACATACTGGAGCCAATAAAATAACTGTAAAATAAAAGATTTTCTTTGTTGTAGCAAAGCTCAGCTAAAAGCCTGTAAAAGATGCAATAAAGGTGAGCCTCTTACAAAACAATTATGTACAAGCAGCAAAATTAAGAACAGGAAAAAGCAATTATAAAATTACAAGGGGACTGGGAAGGTGGCTTAGAGGTAAAGTACTTACTTGCCAGCATACATGAAACCCTAAGTTCGATTCTTCAGCACCACATAAACAGAAAAGGCCAGAAGTGTTGCTGTGGCTCAAGAGATAGAGTGCTAGCCTTGAGTAAAAGGAAGCCAGGGATAGTGCTCAGGCCCTGAGTCCCAAGCCCCAGGACTGGAAAAATAATTACAAGGATTCTCTGAGATTGTTGGGTGTTTTGCCAGATATTTTTGTAATTCAGATGGAATATACCCTGAAACTATAGTTCTCTATGAATGTGCATTTTGTAAGAAAGATCAGTGGAATTCCAATCACTGGACATACATTAAAGAGGAGATTTTTTTTATTCATATCAAAGGAGTGTCAAAGGAATGTAACTTTGATGCTTTACATTGAATCATGGAGGATCTACAAAACTTTGATGAAAGAAATCAAAAAAGCCCTAAATAAATAGAAATAGTCATGTGCCTGGGTAGAAATACTCAGTATTATGAGGGTGTTAGTTACTCCTAATATAATCAATGGATTTAATGCCATCTTAATCACAGTCTTACATAATTAAGTTTTCATGAAAATACAAAGGGAGAGCTGGATGCTGGTGGCTCATGCTTGTAATCTTAGCTACTTGGGAGGATGAGAATGGAAGAATAGCAAGACTATTTCAATAGATGGAAGCTGTACATGGTTGTGTGTGCCCGTGATCTCATCAACTACAGGAAGCCTAAAACAGGCAGATCATATAGTACAAATGCACATCTGGGTGGGGAGTAAGACTATTCTAAAAACACAGCTAGTGACAAAAAGTGACCCAGACATGGCGTAGTGGACAAGAGCCAACCTAACAGGCACTAGGCTTGGAGTTCAAACTTCAGTACAATAAAAAAATCTAAAGGGCAGGGTTTGGATGAACTTCTGGACAACTAAAGACATCGAGATTCCCCGAGGATTGGATGCCCAAAGGATGCTTGGAAGCTCTGTTGCCATCGCTTTCCTATATTCTTTGCACCATGCACCTCTTTATGTGTGTCCTTTGTAATATATTTTTCAGTGAATAGACAAGTAAAGTATTTTCCCTGAATTCTGTGACAAGTTTGATGAATCCAATGAAAGGTTTCTGAGAACTTGGGTACACAGCTTGTTGATCCAAATCATAGGCTATAGCGTGGGAATTATGATTGGCACCTGAAATGGAGTGTAGTCTTTGGGGACTGGACCCCTCGGTCTGTGAGATTTCACGTTTCAATGTTATGTTAAACCAGAACTGAATTAGTGGACATTTGGCTGGTGTCTAGTGCAGAACGGGTTGTTGGTAGAAAAGAATTTCTACACTATTTAGTGATCATAGGAAACTGGAAAAATGCATACGGAAAAAAGCACTTTTTCATATCTTCTATAACAAATACTTTTATTTTAAAAGGTCATCTAAAAACATTAGACAACATGAATGTATAAACATTTACAGGGTGATTCCTCAGTATTTTCCTCAAAAATCTATTATCTTGAAAGTCAGAATACTTAAACTATATTTGAAATTAGTATCCTGTCCTGGTATAACCACTTTGATATTCCAGAAGGTTTTCTGGATTGTTATTTTGTCTCTTTGCCATAAGGAAATAGCTGTGTGGACTTTGTTTCTGTTGTCTATATGGTATGTTATATGGATTATAGAAAATTTTATGTCTTCTGAGTGTGGCAAAAATTGTCTGCTTGTCATAAACATCAATTTTGGTGAGATATTCATAATATGGGGTTTATGCGCTATCTCTAAATCTATCCCATTCCTCTTTTGCCTGAAGATATACTCGAAAATAGAGTGTTTCATCACTTAAGTAATTTTCCATAAAAATATCAGAAATAAATAAAAAGAAAGTACACTCAAGTGAAATGTTTGGAGAATAATTATGTCAGTGTACTACAGAAGCTGAACTTGGGAAAAATAGATTTGTTACTAGATGCTTCGAGGGAAATATGAAGCACCATATTTCAATATAGACAGAAAATTAGGAATGAAGTGACTAAAACAATCAATGGTGCAATTTTAAATAAAATACTTGCTTCTAATAAACCACTAGTCAGTACCAGACTACAATGAAGCTAGGATGTAGACTTTTGAACATTGGCTTGTCCTCAGTTGGCTTATCCTAGCCAGTCAACTATAGCTGCTACCATGTAATCCTCTTGCCTAAGAACAGTCAAGTATGTTCTCATGCTGATAAACACATCGTTGACACCTTTACCTCAGCTCATTTCTACTCTTATTTTCTTCAGAAAGCTGATTACTTAGTCCTAGAATATACAGTCTAGAAGAGAAGGCTCACATTTGTGCAAACTATGTCAAATACATGTAGTGCTAGCACATGAAAGACTTCAGTTTGGAGACTTTGGAAAGGGAGTCTTTGGTATCTGAAATGCACCTTCGAGGACAGTTTTAACTTGAGATCTGGCAAGAATTCTATTTGGTATCATGGCTTCCTGAGGTGGGAAAGGGATGCACTCAAATATTGAGGCAAAGATTAGATTATCTTACCAGACTAATCAGGGCATGAGCTGTATTTTAGGAATACTCTTCCTTGAAAGTAGAATTCATCAAGGAAAGCACTGCAGAAATCTTTCAGCTTTTTCTGTTAATCTTTCAACCTTATCACTCCCAACACCAAAGTGCCTCCATATGTCTTGCTTTCCTAATGCATCAAAAATTGTAGAACCACACAGTTTTATCTGGCATCCAATATTTGATTAGGTGCTGACATGGAGATACTCTTCAGATTCACACTTATCTAGATTCTATGGGACCAGAAAGCAATGTGTAGTCATGTGATTACTAAAATGTAGCATAAAGATGAAAATTTCTGATTCTAGGCAGCATCTTTCTTACCTAAAAATACAACAAGTATTAAAAATATTTAAAGCATGGAATATATGGGTGTTCTGAGTAAAGAGTTTTGTAAATTTGTTATGGAGATTTTTGTGCCCTTGTAGTGAACTTTATTATTAGTTGTAAGGGAGATAAAGAAAGGGATGAAAAACCCAAGAAGATAAGATAATTAAAAGCCTCCGTTATTTTAGCTTTTGAATAATTTTTGACACATCCCTTCATTATCTCCAAATTATGAGTTGATAGAAAAAAAGCATGGTATAAATTCACTTTCTTCCACTTAGGAGGAATAGGGTACTGTCTTCTACAGCATCCATCTGTACTTTTTAAAGTGTTGAGTTTGACAATGTTGAGAAACTGTTTATATTACTTGGTTTACTCTTTCTGCACCTTATTCCTTTTGGAAATCTCTGTGTACTTAGAAGGCAGTTATTGCTTCTCCTCAAAAACAAAAACAAAAACAAAAACATAAAACACATGGAGTTCTAGGAGACCGTTTGGGTCACAGAAGTAGCCACATAAAGTACAGAGAATGGAAACATTAAGGAGGGCAATTAGGTGGTACTTGAGGCATTGGTTCCAACTGTTCTGACTCTAGACATATCTGATGATTTGGTTATATTAACCACTAATTTCCTCTTGTTGTTTATAAGGTGAGATCAGAGTTTACATTACTTATTTTTTAAGGGCCAAAGACATGTACATGGTGGTACAACTTTAAAACCCAGCTACTCAGGAGGCAGACTAGTGGAATCAGGAGTGTGAGGCCAGCTCAGAAAGAAGAAGCAAGACTGTATTTTAAAAATAAAAGGTCTGTAACTAATGTTCAAATGGTAAAGTACTTTGCTACCATGTATGAGGGCCTGAGTTCAGTCACTAGTACTACACACGCATGCACGCATGCATTCATGCACGTACGCATGCACACACACAAGTCCTAAAAGAAATTTTATTAACACATTTACTTTTCCATTCCTACTATAATCTTTATAAATTTTGAGTGTTTATTTCTAATATTAAACTGGTTTGTAATTCTAAAACACAGATAAACTAATTTTGTTAACCTGTGCAGATAAATGTCTAAATCTCCCCACTTCTCCATCTCGTTGTATTATCTATCCCTCAATCTATCTAGCTAGCGTTTTAGTCTATCATCTGTCTATCAATGTGTACGTTTTTTAGGAGGACCTTGGGCTGTTTATAAGTTGTAATTCTTGATATTTTTAATCTTTGATTTTGTTTTCAAGAAATGAACTCTGATGCAACAATGGGGACGCAAGAGAAATATGTGAGTGTTGATTCTGGACACTAGATTAAATAGATAGCAGATAGCATATACTCTGAATGGCTGACATGGTTGCGTAGGATACTTATGCACATATAGTTGGGTCTGTGACATAAAAGCGCCCCAATGGAGTGACAAATATAGAACCTCCTTACTGATTGGGTACCATGACTGCTTTGTCTGAGGGTGAGAGATAGCATTCCATATGGAGGAAGTTCTGGAAACCCAGGTGGGAGGTTAACTTCTTCAATACTCCTCAATACTCATCACTGTGACAGTTGTACATAATATTACACTGTCTGGCCTGAATGACAAACAAAAGCTTTGTAATCAAGTAAGGAAGTAGCAATTTTCACTTATGCATGGCATGTTGGCTATTTTCAAGCATTACAAACATCACAAGTGGTTGTTTTGATAAACTCATCATGGTTCTATAAAGTAGGACTAGGACTAAGGACTAAATGGATATGTGGGGGCAAATTTTTTTTTGTCTTTGTTACCTTGAACTCAAGCTCTGGATGCTATCCATGAGGTTTTCTGCTTAAGGCTAGTGCTTTACCACTTTGAGCTACAGCTCCACTTTCAAGTTTCTGGTGGGTTAATTGGAGATAAGAATCTCACACACTTTCCTGGCCAGGCTGGCTGTGACCACAATCCTTAGATCTCAGCCTCCTGAAAGCACTTTAGTGGGGGAAGATGGGGTTTTGTTGGCGACGGTTATTTTTTAGACAAAGTCTTACTATATAGCTCTAGCTGACCTGAAAAATCATAGTTTTAGCTACTTTTATGTTTGTATTACAGGAGGGCATCACTATATCTAGGTTTGGATTGGGCCATTTTAAATATCATTTTAACACAACATAAAGATAAAAGTGGATCATTATGTATTATAATGAACCACACATGACAAAGGAAGGTGATAGAGCATCGGTTTTGAACGACAAAGCTAAGAGACAGTTCTCAGGCCTTAAGTAAGACCCTCTACTGACACACACACACACACACACACACACATATGTCAGTTGGTGAAGTGAGAATTGAGAAGTCAATCTAATTTAGAACACACGACTCAAAGAATGCCACTCTAAGAGAATAATATGATGCTAACATATTTAATGAAAAATCATATTTAATTTGATTAACTAGATTAGGTTGCACATTTATTCTGTGTTTCCAAATCTTTTCTGCATTCCCCTTGTAATATAGCACTAATTTCCAAGCCAGGTTTGACAGGTTACTATCTTCTTCATTCATATCTATGTTCTATGTGTATAGGCACTGAAAGTATTTATTATTACAGCAGTTGTGATAGATTCCAGGTAGAGGTCTCAAGTTGAGAAATTTTTCTCATTTCTATCTTGGAAGGGTCTGGGGTGTGTGTGAAGGCCTTGGTCTTAAGGTGGCAGGCGTAGGTGTGCTGATGAGAGTCCAAACTCTGATAGTTGTCATCATGAGTACCCAATAGAGGACTTATATGACATATCATTATTGAAGAAGTAGGGATTAACCTTTCTATGTTCTTGTTGTTAGTTGTAGGACATACTCAGAACACGGCAACTAGATATAGTCAGGAGAGGAGATGGATCAAGTACTATCAGACTTAATAGGCTGTTTTCGACTTGTGGAATATAAGAAGTGTGACGTCATGTTGATAGAAGGGTGAGGTTTAGGTCTAGATAGTAACCATTAGGAGGAACTGTGGGGTAATGTGTGGTAGGGCAGAAGTTATTTCTTGATATATTTAAGAAGGTCCAGTTTCACAATACTTGCCAACAATTGTTTCAGATAAATAGCAGGTATGCAAGCTTCTTGTGCCATTTAGAAAGGATCATCTCAGGAATTCAAGAGTAACAAGGCTTTCTGTAATTGATTGGAGTAGATTCAGTGATAAGAGGTGTAAGTCTAGCCAACTGTCAAGAGTAGGAACCTGAGGAAGGATAGAGAACCCGACACACTGCTATCATTTGGATAGTAGCCCTACTAAGTCTCAGAGTCTGTGAATGTTCTGGTTTCCAATTTTCATCTGGAAATAATGAGATGTGTAATTGTGCATCAGCTGAGGGAGGTATAACGAATGGAGTATGTCATAGGGAAAGACTTAGAAGACCCTCCCTTATAGAAATGGGAATATAAATTCAGCTGCGAGAAGTCTCAAGGTCCCTGGTATGCTAGATTCCAACTTCAATGGGTTCTGAGGATTAGGGCATCCATGCAACCAAGGAGCCACTCGAGCTCTGCTCAGGGATCAAGAGAAATCTTGAGGGTAAACCAGAGCCTATCCCCTTTCTGTCTGCCTGGCACATGAGTGAAAGCACCCACCTCTTCTTATCCTTCCCATGTTTAGGACTTTGTGTTTTTTCTTGTTACGTTGAAAGGTGGTGTGACGTTAGTTTTGTGCGGCAGCTTTCTGGTTGGCCAATGGGGAGAAGGGGTGGATATCCTCAGGAGAAAGATGGCAACAGTGAATGGAGAGGCCTTGCCTTCCCCCCAGGGAGAGGATATATCTATATAGATATAGATAAATATATAGAGATATTTTTTTTTTGTGTGGCCAGTCCTGGGCCTTGAACTCAGGGCCTGAGCACTGTCCCTGGCTTCTTTTTGCTCAAGGCTAGCACTCTGCCACTTGAGCCACAGCACCACTTCTGGCCATTTTCTGTATATGTGGTGCTGGGGAATCGAACCCAGGGCTTCAAGTATACGAGGCAAGCACTCTACCACTAGGCCATATTCCCAGCCTAGAGGTTATCTTTCAGGGTCGGGAAGACACAGAATTCCTGGGTGTGGTGATTGTGGACCTCAGTGGAGTACTGTGGGCGATTGGGCTTCATTTCTTTGGACCCAGGGTCCTGAGCATCAGAGCCCTTCTTGCCTTGACACTACAGGTACTAGTCTGGTCATGCTCTTCCTATGTCGCGGGCTTCCCGTTGCCCTTTGCAAATGTCCCGAGCTAGAGCGCCACGAGGGTTTAATGCAGCAATTTCCGGTGGCAGACGGCGAAGGTGGAGAACGGAGCGCCCCTCCCCCACAGGCGCAGGGGCAACATTTGAATGTGTGGAGTCTCCAAGGCCCCGGATGTAATGTTCGCACAGAACAATGGAGTGCGTTCTATTGGGCGTGGCTTCCTTTCATTGGACACTGAGCCTCGGCCCCAGCCAATCAGGCAGGAGAGAACGTGAGAGCTCTGGAAAGCCCTGCCCTCCGCAGGCAGGAGCGGCGCCATTGCGGTCACATTCGCGTGTCGTCTGAGCAGCAGCAGACGATCCGCCGCTGCGGGTGTTGCTGGCCCCCCGTCTCGGCACTCGAGCGAGGTGAGACTTTCTGTGGGCAGGACATGGACGTGGAGTCGGGGGCCACAGGGGGGGCCGAGTCCATGGCCCGAGTAATCACCCGCGGGGCAGGGGGTGGGCAGTGGATTGGGGTTTGGGGTATCAAGGATGACTGGGGGGGGGGATATGGGCAGGTTTCCTCCATACACAAGGCTGGTCCCCCCCTTTCGACCTCCCCTAACTACTCTAGGCAGACTCGAGACAGCTAGGACTCTTCCTGTTCTCCATGAGAGCGCTGGGATCCAGATGCTGCATATATTTGTTTATATACATATACAGATACTTGATCCTTCATTGCTCCTTCCCTTTGATGGAAAAGAGGAATCCTAGGGTTTCTTGCTGTCCCCTGTGTTCAGTCGTAGGAGGAAACACAACAGAGTGGCCAAATGGAAGGAAACCTCACTTGCACCATAGACTCTTCTGGGTGGCTAATGTTACACATTTGTGTTGGGCAGGAAAAGTTCTGATCAGTAGAGATTGCCACAAGGCATGCTAACAGTTAAGATGTCCATCCTGATTTGAAGTTGAGGGTATCCCCTATCCATAGGCAGGAATGATCTCATTTTGTGCTTTTATTTCTCTTTAGATTATCTCAGCAATTTGAAAGAAAGCCTTCTTCTTGCTTTGTAACATCATCAGAGAGAGGATTTTCAGACCAGTGTCAAGGTAAAGGGAAGGAGTGAGAGACACAATCCTAACACCAGTCACCCAACCTAGTATGGGTCCCAGAAACACACCAGCTTGTTCCTGAACTCCGGTTGGAGAGGGTCTGGGTGAGAATGTCCCGAGGTAATATTTATACTTCCTATTGAAGTTAGTGCTGGTGTGTCTGGGAGGTGACCTCTTAGTTGGAAGGGGAATAAAGCAGAACCTAGTGCAGACTGCCTCTGTCTTTAGTAAAGGAAACTATATTCAGAGGTGACTGAGGGTGTCTTCTAAGGTGACCTGATGGGCCCTAGCACCAGGTAAGGTGGATATGCCGTATCAATTCAATATTTATCTTGTAATACATCTCAGGAACATTACAAGCTTGGTCTGAGTCTATGGAAGCAGTAAAGTAAGGAGTTCACAGCTTCATAAAGTGTTAAAGGTTTTTTTAGGAGTACCAAAGTGCCCCTCACCCTAGAAACACCTCAAAGTCAGAATTTTTCCTGTGCTCAACCACAAGAGGACGCAGGCTTGGTAGAGCAATTTGTTGCATTTAAATTTTCTCTGGGCAGTCTTGTTATTGCTTAGAAAGGTGGAGTTTTTCTTTGATAGCAGAGTATCATGTCACCAATGCCTTGCATTGGCTGTGAGAGTCTAAAGATGAATACAAGAATGGAGAATTCAGGGAATGCCTACTACAGTGCAACAAGACACCAGCCTTTGTTGCTGACTTTAGAAGGACAAGAGCCACTTAATCACCTATTGTGCCACCTCAAATATACATGTCTTCCTAGGGAAGTGGACCTAGATCTGAGGACTATCCAGTGTGAGGAGGACAATAACAGTTCACCAGAGGAATTGTGCTCGACTGTGGAAAGAGCTACAGTAAGGAATATGAGGGAGGGCTGGGAACATAATCCCTGTTTCTAAGACTTATCTAGCTCAACCTTGCCACTCAGCTTTGGAAGCCCCTGGGTAATAGAGTGGCAAGATATGTTGCATCCTTCTGCAGTTCTTGTGGTCTCTACTGTAGTGAAGATTGGTTTATAGGAGGTATACCAAAACCAACAAAGGGAGTAGGCTCTGTCTCATTATGTACCAGTTTGAGAAACAATGTGATTCCTTATCTACAAGTGGGATCCCTGCAATATTTATTCAGGTTTTAAGTCTTTGATCCTGTGGAGCTATTGGTTCCTTACTGCTTTCATTCAACCTATTCTCCTAGTCTAGGTGATGAGTTGACTTCAGATCTTGCTAAAGGAGAGGAGTAAAAGAGGTAACTATTCACCTTAGACATCACAGTCTGGCTGCATTTCTTATTTCACAGGGTCCAAGGATTGGCTTGTAGTATTCACCTTAGCAGGTTCCTCTTATTTCTTACTGGAATTGTACTTGAGGAGATTGGCATTGTCTCCTACCCTCACACAAGAGAGCAAAGAATCCTAAGAAGTATGACACACCCATTTTGAATGTTTTGAAATCTACTCTGTCCCCAGTACTGAGGAACTGAAGAAAACCAAAATCCATGTATTCTACTGTGGGCTTAAATCCTCAGACTGTACCATGAGGTGTTTTCCCATGTGATTTTGTAGTTTCCCAGAGGACAGGCCAACTAGAAGTTCAGTAGACTTTGTAAGGCTATGGAACATCTCTGAAAAACCTGTAAGTGGGCTTTTGTCAGAGTTCTTAGGGATGAGTTCTTCAGCTGAGGTCACCCACTCTCCCTTACCTTAGGTCTGTGGGATTTCTTCACTACACTTTTGCTGACTCTGCTCCCTACTATCTCTAGTAAGGCTTATCATGTTTCGGTCTCCAAAATACCCAAGACTGGAAATTGAGGAAGACGCCAAAGATGGAACTGGTACTGAACACCTGATGATTGAGGAGAATCCCCCTCCTGTGGAGCAAGAGATTGAGATAGAGGCAGAGGTAGTGGATGTATAGGAGGGATGGAATGTGAGCACCACTATTTCCCCAGCCCCTTTCAATGTGTATCAGTCATCTTCCCTTATTCAAACTTCTTTACTTCCTTTTTGTCTTCGATTGATGACACCATGAAGGAAGAGGAGGAGGGAGAAGAGGAGGAGCAGGAGGAGGTGGAAGTGATTGAGGTGGAAGATATGGAGGAGCAAGAGATGATGGAAGAGGCAGAGGAGCAGGAGGAGGAGGAAGAGCCAGAGGAGCAGGAAGAAGTAGAAGAGGTGGAGGTCCAGAAGGAGGTTGAAATGGTAGAGGAACAAGTGGTGGAGGAAGGGGATGAGGATGAAGAAGAAGAGAAGGTGGAGGAGGAGGAGAAGTTGGAGGGGCCAGAAGAAGAGAAGGTGGAGGAGGAGGAGAAGTTGGAGGGGCCAGAAGAAGAGAAGGTGGAGGAGGAGGAGAAGTTGGAGGGGCCAGAAGAAGAGAAGGTGGAGGAGGAGGAGAAGTTGGAGGGGCCAGAAGAAGAGAAGTTGGAGGAGGAGGAGAAGTTGGAGGGGCCAGATTCTAGTGTTCTGCATGATGCTCAGTGCAATAGCATGTCTTGCACCTTGTGGAGCAACATATATGGATCGAATTTCCCACAAGATGAGAAACCGCTCATCTTTCCACCTCCAGTAGAGAGTGAAGACCTGGCCCCTGAGCCTTTTGGGGATCAGGTTACTGAATTGGTGCACACCCTGATCTTTAAGCATGGAGTTAGGGAGCCCATCACTAAAGAGGAAATGGTTGAGGTAATCACCAAGGAGTACGAAGAGCTTCTCCCTACCATCTTGGAGAAAGCATCTTCATGCTTGGAGGTGATTTTTGGCATTGATGTAAAGAAAATGGACAGCAACACCTATGTCCTTGTCAACTCACTGGGCCTTACCTTTGAAGATAAATTGAATGATGACCAGGTGATGCCTAGAAATGGACTCCTGATCATGCTTCTTGGTGTGATATTCTTAGAAGAAAACTGTGCTCCTGAAGAGAAAGTATGGGCGTTTCTGAATATGGTTGGAGTATATGCTGGGCAGGAGCACTTTATCTATGGGGAGCCTAAAAAGTTCATCACCATTGACTTGGTGCAGGAAAACTACGTAGAGTATCGCCAGGTGCTCTACAGTGATCCTCCACGCTTTGAATTCCTGTGGGGGCCTAGAGCCTTGGCTGAAACCACCAAGACGAAGGTTCTAGAATTTATGGCCAAAGCGAAAGGCACTGAAATGTTTTCCTTCTCTGATTGGTATGAAGAGATGATAGGAGAAGATAATTACAATCTCAAGAATGACCATGCAGTTGGTAATAGTCCTCTTTTTGTCACAGACCATTTGGAATCAATACCACTTGATTCATATGAAGAAGCTGAGTTTGAATTTCCTCCATTTGATTTTGAAGCAGAGAGTTCATATTATCAGTAAAGAAAGGGTCCAGGTCATGCTTTAGTGAACACAGTATAAGACAACTCTGTGTTCCTCTTGTACATTGGGATTACATGTTTTTCCATTTTAAATATTGACCCTTTAAATAAAAAATTATTAGCTTTATGATCTGTGTTTATGCCTGATACTGTTCACATATTTATTGATGTTTATTAAGTTAAAAATACAGAAACATCATATTCAATGCTTATCTTGTGTATTCTTGTAGCACTTTTACTGTATTCAGTAAAATTTATATGATATACTTTAATCTTCTTGGCTTATTCAATTCTTTGGAACAATTTGGAGGTGTTTGTTCATCACAGTCCATTTGTGTCTTTTTTTCTATTCTCCCTTTGTAATCTTAAATGTTCCACATGTTTTACCTTCATGAATTTCTAGTTTGAACTTGTTTACCATTATTTCCATGAGATTGATAAACTTGTGACATTTTTGTAAGTCCTCGAAAGCAGCATATTTTTAGTTGATAGAAATTAAAGCCTTTCTACTGGCTGTACAAGTTTCTGACTCTCCCTTCTCTCGCTCTCTTTGACATGCTGGTTCTTCATTTATACGATGATAATATCTTCAAATTTTGTGGTGTAACTTAATTCCCTGTGTATCTGTTGTTTCCTTTGGGCCATAATTAATTTCTGAGGTTTCTGCCCTTGCGAATGAGTTTACCACCCTTATACGTGGATTTGAGGTCAGTTTGAAAGGAGCATTGTTCTTCTGTGTCCTTTCTTTCTTGCAATATCCCCTTTTCTATCCATGGGATATAGCTATGGGTTTTTGTCCGTGAAGAAGAGGACATCTCTCACTACATATCAGTTCTGATGGTTCCTTGGTCATGATTTTCTTAGCTATAGAAAACAATGTGAACAAACATGATAATAAAATAAATTACTATTTGGTATTTCCTTATAGCAGCAGAAACAATGATATCACCTCAAGTGTTTACCTAGAACTTCTTTTTGAAAAGTGTTGTTTACAGTGATCTGCGCTTGATTGAGATGGAAAAACTCCTCAATTCATATTATAGCCTAATCTCAGTTCTTACTTCCCATGAATGTAGTCTGTTTTGGATAGATACTATTTTTCAAATAGTGTCTCTGGCTACCTTTGCCTGGGGCTTGTGTTGGGTGTTGGACCACATCTCCTGCCTGAGCTTCCCAGCTGGCTGAAATAAAAGCATGTGCCACCATCCCAAGTTCCAGAAATTGTTCTTTTAGATATAGTTCTGTTAAAAATCTGCTGAAGAAAACAAGCACAGTAGATCATATCTGTAATCTTATCTACCAAAGACTCAATCAGAATTGAGTGGTAAGTTGTTACAAGACCCCATCTCAGTAAAAAGCTGGCTACAGTAGTTCATGCCTATCATCCCAACCATATAAGTACAAATAGGAAAATCCCAATGAAACCTCCTAGGACATAAATGAGAGTTGATGGTGACTTGCATTAGGAGTAGAGCGGAGGAAGGGTGGTTTGGATGATGTAGGTGTAGGCCATGCATATTTGAAGACCTGAGACCTATCTAGGTGGTGTCCAGTGTGGGAAGCATGGGTTTGACTACTAATAGAGGATCTGGGCTGGAGGTTAGGGTAATATGAATTAAAAATAATTATCTGAAGCTAGTTTTAGAAAGACATTGAGTGTCATATACAAAAAGATCTATGTGCTATAGGAACTTTTCTCACCCCCGCAAATACAGTAAGGGCATATTCTGCCCTGTTGAGGTCTGAAAAGAAACCTGTAGAAACAATACTGTTAAGAATTTATTAGGCAGATTTATTACATCTTAAAGACTCCAGCTCAAATAAATTCATGATATATAACATGACATCAATAAATAAGTTTTAGAATATGTCTACTTACATGAAATACATTTGTATTTCCTTTGTTTTTTGATAGTATAGACACACCCCTAATAATCCTTTACTTTTTTATTACATATTTACACTTGAACTGAAGATGTAACTTTGATTCTTACTGTAGTCAACACTCTCATGCATGTCCCCTAGAGGAGAAGAGAATAAGTTCTGCACAACTGCTGAGTTTTCAGTTCCACTTCCCACACTCCTTTTCCTTCTCCACAAGTAAGCATATCCAAATAATAAAAGATCAAACTCACTGTAAAAAAAAAGAATAAAAACACAAAGATTAATAAATGCAAAGTTGCCTTTAAAATGAGAAAATATCCTGAACTCTCCTAGAAAGTGGCTGAATAAAAAATACCACAAACTCAAGGATAGTTGACAAATGTTCAAGAATATTTACAATATAAACTATAGATATAGAATTCCTAATATTAATAGAGACTCGTGATGTGGCAAAGAAGATACAAAATGGGAAAAGTACATGTATAAGAATTTCATACATGCACCACACATACACAGAATTGACCGTCAACAGTTTGAAAATAAATTTAATACTATTAAAACAAGAAAAATGAAAACAAGTCTGTCTTTAGAAATTGAATCAGACCAATATTTTATATGGATTATAAAATTAGCAGACAGGATATTAAACATGGTTATATAACTTCACTCCAATGGCTGCAAAAGCTATAAAAAGATCCAGTAGACTTCTAGTTCCAGACATGATTGAATAAGTCTATTAATCACAAATATACTACCCTAAACACTTAAACATAGCATTCAAAAAATGCATAGGGAGATTCTGAAAGGTAGAATGAAGGCAGACTTCCTAGAGGTCTTGAGACTTAAGTAATGATTGCTCTGAGTGTTAACTTCCATATTGCCATAATGTTGAGGATACCTGGGAAAGTGCTACATAGATTTATAATCCAGAACTTTAGCTGTCAAGAATTTTTTAAAGAGTTCCAAATGAAGCCTGTAGTCCTGGAAAAGGTGTTTCTTTTAACTGTAGAAAGTGTTTTTGCTACATTTTCCTGCAATAGCTCAACACTAATAGATTACAACACCCTGTACTCCCTACTACTTTATCAGGGTTGATTGGGGATTTGATTTTCCATTTTCAGCCAAAATGAAGTTCGTGATCCTAGAGTAATTTGGGAAGGATTTAGCAGGAAGTTTGCTTTCCATTCCACAGGGTAGTGTAAATAGGCTAACCAGAGAGCTACTTTCTATACATTTGGATTACATTAGCTACATTCAAGCAACCTCCAAACAGGCTGGCATTGAAACTGAGATGTAACCAGAGGCTTGGAATTAAGAAACAACCAATTATCAATGAGTTCTGAGGCACCTATCCAACATCCAACTCGAAGACTACTACCATATGTAGATATACAGAAAGAGTATCTTGACTTGTGCTCATCTCTCAGTGCCCATGGGAGCCATTTTCTAGCCTATTAGCCACTTCATAAAAGAGAATCTATCCTTTACTTATAAAAAAATCTAAGATTACGGGGCTGGGAATATGGCCTAGTGGCAAGAGTACTTGCCTCGTATACATGAAGCCCTGGGTTCGATTCCCCAGCACCACATATATAGAAAATGGCCAGAAGTGGTGCTGTGGCTCAAGTGGCAGAGTGCTGGCCTTGAGCAAAGAGAAGCCAGGGATAGTGCTCAGGCCTTGAGTTCAAGGCCCAGGACTGGCAAAACAACAACAACAACAAACAATCTCAGATTACAATTATCAGTTTACATCAGCTGTCTTCAAGCAGCCTGCAGCAAGGCAAGCATTGGGACTTAGCCCAACTGGGAGTCTTGGAGATAGAAGAATAATTGCTTATTATGGATTTATGGGCTGCTAAAGTACAGTGTTTGGGTGGGGTACTGCAGCTGAAAGCCAACATAGAGAAGGAGAGATTTTGAATCAGGCAAGTTAAGAGATTCTTGTGAAGGTTAGGGATGCAGTTGACAATCCTTCATTGACTGGTGAGACCAATTTCATTGCCTGAAAGTCATTTCACAAAACTGATCACTGACCTCCACTGGTAGAGACACCAGTTTGCAGGGGCTGCTATAGCCTGTAGCTACAGCAGACTACACAGTCATATAGTACTAAAGACCAGAAAACAAGGGACAACCAGGAAACATCCGTGAGAAGTGGCTGTTGAAAGCGAGGAGTTTGGGTGCAGGCAAGTTGAGATTATAAAACAGCAACGAGAGCTCAAGCAGTACACGGCCTTGGATGTGGTGGCTCCAATGAGCCTGGCTAGATCAAGACCCAATGCCTGAGGATCACAACAGAAAGAGCAACAAGCCCGTGGCTAATAGAGCCTTCAACATCTAGGAAATAGCTGGTGACTTTGAGGACTTGGGATTAGTAGAGATGAGAGCTCTTCTTGACATGGGAGCACATGAGCACATGTGTCAGGATCTCTGAGGACCCCTTCTCCTCCCTTCCCCAGAGGAGATGTTCCAATGTCAGGGTCTCGAGGACCCCTTTCCCCCCTATCTCCTGGGGGGAAATGCCTAAACCTCAATTCTGTGGAAGAAACTCTGCCCTACTCCTCATACCGGCAGAAGGAGTAAGGCGTGTCCTTTCTGGACTGCTCTAGGCTGAAGTGGGATGGCGAAATCCCTTCCTCAGCCCCCATAATGTGTCAGGAACCGCAGGACAAAGATAACGGGGAGACGGCTGGATGGTTGAATGAGTCTCAAAGGCTTTAATTGGGAGGGGGGCTTATATAGCGGTAATGGCGGGAAAGGGAAGGACTTGGGCCATTGGCTAAGCCGAGCTGCCCATCAGGTGATGTCCTGGAACTTCCTTTGTGGGCTGGACAACCCTATCATGGTGGCACGCACGTGTTCACCCCCCCAGGGGCAGGGGGCTTCTTTTCCGGTTGAGGCTGGAAGGTGGGAGGGGCTCCCTCCCACACTGTCCCAGGGCTGGGGGAAGGGCAGTGTCTCACTCTTGGTGCCCTTCCCCCACCAAGGCTAAAACTGAGTCCCCAACACCCATGATACCTCCAGCTACAGGGAGAGCATATACAAGTCCCTCAGTTTTCCAACTCTGTTGCAGAATACAGAATTATTTGTTGCCTCCATTATCAGGGTGCTATTACTTGGGTAGCCCATCTGCTGCCCCTGGAGGTACACAAAGCAGTACCTAAGCAGCAAGCTGGAACTTAACTGGTTTACAGACTAAAAATTCTATGAAACCAACAGTGAGTTTCAATACACAAAGGGGAAATTTCTAAGATGGGAGCAGAACAAAAGTGGACAAATGACCCTTAATCAACACTGCCCTTAATTTAAATATAACATCACCCACACACAAGGAAATGTAAAAGACCATAGGTAGGTTCTTTTAGTCTGAGTGGTGCTGGAAGACTAGGCCTGGTGTTCTGACCGTGTAGGCAGAAGCATGACAATTAAGCTATTCATTGTTCCAGCGAGGAGAAACTACACTGCAATCTTCCCACTACCCAGTAGTTCCTGTTTGAGCTTTGTGAACACTTTCCCTTCAGTACTGCAAGTGAATAAAATGGCCAACCAACAAATTGACCTCAGAGGCAGAAATAATAATGCAGAAGTACAAGAAATATGAAAACACAAGGAAGCATGACATTTTCAAATGTCCTCACAATGAAGATACTATGGATTAAAAAGAAGTAAAACTCAAAGAACTTTAAAACATAATTGTAAGAAAGATGGAAGAAATGAAGGGTGGTATGCATAAACACTTGAATGAATTCAAAGAGGATGAGAGTCTATATTGATAATGAATTCAATAAAGACACACAACTCTTGAAAAAGAATCAAACTAAAGTTCTGGAAGTGAAAATCTCAAGAAGAAAAAGAAACTAAAGTTTCTTCAGTCAAGTGTATCAAACTAAAGACAGAGTATCAGGGCTTGAGGGCAAGGAGAAATAGAGAAATCGAAATAAAGAAGCAGGAGTAGAACATGTAAAACATCTGGGAGATTATTTAGCTTTAAAATCTAAGAATCATGATCATAGGATGAAAAGAAGTATAAGAAGGGATAGAAAACACATTCAATAAAATAACAGGGACATTTCCCTATATTTGGGGCAACAAGCAGGGATTCAGGTAAATGTGGTACTTAGAACATCCAACAAAGGGCCACTTCAAGACACATTGTAGTTAAGATATTGAGAGAGCAGAGTGATGAAAGAATGCTAAAAGTTGCAAGCGTTATCAATAATGGCAAATCCATCAGAATAAGAGATTTCTCAACGAAAGCCTTAAAAGCATGGAGAGTATATAATGATGTATTTCAAGAGCTGTAAGTAAACAACTGCCAATGCAGAGAAGTAATCATTCAAAACTGAAGGACAAATAAAAGTCTTCTTTGATAAACAAAATCTAAAGAAAGTTATAACTACTAAATCAATACTGCAGGAGATACCCAAAGGAATCCTACATACACACACACACACACACACACACACACACACACACACATACACACACACAGGATAAAGGTAAAGGTAGTCATGGAAACAGCAGAGAAAACAAAACTCCCAATTGAATCGGTAAGCAAATGAAAATCAGGAAAGAATCAAAGTCTCCCAAATCTACAAAATATCAGAATGACTACATATTTTGTAAAATAACACTAACTAAATATTAATGGATTCAATTCTTCATGCAAAGGCGTACAATAGTGAGCTACATTAATAGTAAGTCTCAACCATTTGCCCTCTACATGAAATGTATTGGACTGACAAAAGCAAACACTGACTTATAATGAAAGGGTAGAAAATGTCCTACAATGCAAATAAATTCTTAAAGCAGGTAGGAGTAGTAGCATGCAGAAGTCTCAAAACAGACAAAGAAGGCTGGGAATAAGGCCTAGTAGCAAGAGTGCTTGCTTCATATACATGAAGCCCTGGGTTCAATTCCCCAGCACCACATATACAGAAAATGGCCAGAAGTGGCGCTGTGGCTCAAGTGGTAGAGTGCTAGCCTTGAGCAAAAAGAAGCCAGGGACAGTGCTCAGGCCCTGAGTGCAAGCCCAGGACTGGCAAAAAACAAAAACAAAACAAAAAAATACAAAAAAAAAGACAAAGAAGGTCATTTCATATTAATAAAAAGAAAAAATAGCAAGAGAAAATAACAATTATATATAATCTATATATTCTTTCTTTTTATCTTTGTTTTCTTTTCTTTCTTTTTTCTATATATCTCTATGTATTGTTGTAAAGGTGGTATACAGAAGGGTTACAGCTACACAAGTCAGATGAAGAGTATATTGCTTTTTGAATAATATCACGTCTTCTCTCCCAACCTCTCAGTTTTTCCCTCCTATCCCTACCCACAAGTTGCATAGTTCATTTTCAACATAGTGTCTAGTGAATATCAGTATTGCATTTGTTCACCCCTTGTCCCACCCTTTCTGTGCCTCCCCTTTACCCTACTCCAAACAGATATACTTACACACAGGACAAAAGGTACAGGGTACAGGTACTTTTGTTTTCTGTTCCATCTGGACTTAACAGATATCTAGAGAGACTTTCATTTAGCAGCTATTGAATACATATTCTTCTCAGGAACCTATGAGACTTAAAATATATCATATTTTAGGATATAAAGCAAGTCTTTGCAAGTATTAGAAAATTGAAAGAACCTCCTATATGCTATCTGACCCAAATGACTACAAACCACTTCCATGGATATATAAGAAGAGTCCAGGACCCAAGAGATTCAGCAATGAATCCTACCATGACTTTAAAGAATTGCTAACATCTGTACCTTCCAACGTTCCTGTAAAATAGAAAGAACCACTGCCACACTCACTCTAGGAAGTCAATGTTACAATCATTCTGAAAGAAGCAAAGAACACAATAAAAGAGAATTTTAGACCAAACTTTTTGATAAATGTAGACACAAAAATTCTCAATAACTTACTTACAAAATCAAATCCAACACTTAATTTAAAAGATCATAAGGAATTAAAATATTTTGTATCTGCACTAATATTCTCCTGCTATTTTATAGAATATTAGTATTGGAGAAATTATGTCAATACAACATGCTATGTGTGCTTTATTTCTTACAATTGCATGTGCATCTTTAATTATCTCAAAATAGCACATTTAATTATAAAAATTGTCCAGACTGTGAATTTTTATGACAAATGACCTAATTTCTTCAACAAATAAATTGCAAAGCGAAAGGCATGCAAGAGTAACTTGTAGGTTTAAAGGTATTTAAGAGACACATTTTTAATGTTAAAGCTGATTAGAATCTGGATATGAAAAAACTTTAAAATTAAAATAAAATATCCCAAAGTCCAGAAATAGAGCCGTGGCTTAAATGGTAGGTCTCTAGCCTTGAGCCAAAAAAGCTTACAGTGTCCATGCCCTGAGTTCAAGCTCCAGGATTGTCACAAAAAGAAAAAATGGAAAATACTTGCTAACCATCCTGTGCTCCTCAGTGGATGAATGGATCAGGAAAATGTGTTTTCCATACACAATAATTTTATTCATCCATTACAAAGAATGGTGTTATATTATTCTTAAGGAAATGGAAAGATTTGGAAGTGATATTATATTAGTTATATTATACCATATTATATTACATGAAGTAAGCTAGATCCAGAGAAAGAAAGGGTGCGTGTTTTCTTCATTTGTGGTAGATAGAATGTGCTCATAAAACTATAGGTAAATTGGTTACAAATGAATTAACTGAAGGATAATAAACTGTATGGAGAGCTCAAATAGTACAACTTTTTAAGAAAGAATAGGCCAAAGCACAACAAAATCAGCACCATGAAATGAGTACATGCAAGAGAGGAAGTGGGACCAAAGGGAGATGGGTAGATGAATAAAAAGGGGAAGGCAGAAGAATACAGTGAAGAATTCATCATATATACTATAAAATCAAGAAAAATCAGCAAATGGGTGGGTCAAAGGGGGATGAGAATGTTTAAGGAGGTGATAATGGTCAACGTGTGCTGTATTCATAAACAACTTTGCTAAACGACACTTCATTTTTAGAAAAGAAAAAGATCTGAGCACTGTATATCTAGTTATGTCAATGAGTATGTCCAAAGTGTGATAATAGCATAATTATTATATTTGAAACTTAGCCTTTTTATTTTAGAGGTATACACATACTTGCCAATAAATTATATTATGTCAGAGATTTCCTTCTAAATAGTCTGGATAAGTGGCTGGGAAAAAATGTGAGATATCCCCTCAGAGTTTCCTATCCTCGTGACAAGCCCTTTACAAATTTTTCCCCTTGAGTACTAGTGAGATCTCTTAATATAATGGGTTATTATTCTTGTGTATTATTCATGTTCTTTTGTATGCATGTGGTACTTTAAAATCAAAATTTAAAATGTAAAACAATCAGGAGACTTCTCAAAAATTTTAAAATAACTGCTATATGATATTATAACTCCACTTCCCTTTATGTAAGTCAAAGGAAGTAAAGTCAGTATGCCAAAGGGATAGCTAAACTCTTGGTTATTTACCACTAGGAAAAAGTACTTGAGAAAAACAAGTTAAACGGTGGAAATCATTATTTTTAACCTTGTTTACAGAGAATTTCACGTATGGTCACTTGGTTCAGTGTTTCTGGGCCTGTTGTAAGGCTGTACATCATACTAGAAAGGTATGGAAGAATAAAGGAATTTATAAGTCTCATGCCATACAGAAAATAGACAGTGAGGCAGGAAGGGGCCAGGACCATAAGTAGCCTTCAAAGGCATACCTCCACAGACTCATCTCTTCCAATTAGGGCTTACCTCTTATTAGACTGTTCACTAGGAACTCATCAGTGCACCTTCATGATCTGATGCTTTCAGTAGTACCACCACTTAGAGACAAAAATTCAGTACACAAGTTTTTTTTTAATGGAAATTCCATACAAACTGTACAAACTGTATGACCTTCTGGTCATACAGTTCTTCTGACCATACAGGTCATTGTAGCATGACTCACATCACCAGAGAAATTAAATCAACCTAAGTATCCATGAACTAATGAATGGTTTTATATGAACAAGAGAATATGATTTAGCATTTGCATGTCATAAATAGTTATGACACAAGAGGTCATACAATAAGGTGTCTATAGGAGGGTCCATATGCAATGGTCTAGATACTTGTAGGCCTAACACAATATTGGTCAATGTTGCTAATTATATATGAGTAAGATTGTAGCTGTTATTCTAGTATTTTAACTACCAAAACAATGCCTAAAAGTAATGGCAATTTCTGTTTCTCATTTTAGCATTACTTTCTCATTACAGTTTATTCATCATTCTTACAGACACACATGTGCACTTGTATACACACACACACACACAAACACACACACACACAGACATCCATAACCTACCACCAGCACATGCACATTCACTTTGTTTTTAGTTGGCATTGGTTGGAAAGAAACTCAGGATTGTCAGCAAACAGTAAACCAGCTGGATTTTACCTTATTTGTAAAGGAGTATAGAAACTGAAGTTTAGACTATACTCTCCTCAGGGAAGGCTTTACAGATCATGTCATTCCACTGCCAATTGCCACCAGTTGAAAAAATTATCATGTAGAACTCTATAATAATCTCTGTGTGTGTGTGTGTGCATGCACGTACATTGGTGCTTGAAATCAGGGTCTCATATTGATCTCACTTGGCTTTTTTGCTCAAGGCTGGTGCTCTACCATTTGAGCTACATTTCCACATCTGGATTTTGCTTGTTAATTAGAGGTAAGAGTCTCACAGACTTTCCTGCCTGGGCTGATTTCAAATTGTAATTCTCATATTTCAGACTCCTGAATCACTAGGATTACAGGTATGAGCTACCAGTGCCCTGCATCATAAGAACTTTTAAAAATCATTTTTATTAACGTCAATTAGTTGCATACAAGGGTTTTATTTTGTCAGTCAATTCATGTCGACCTAGAAAGAGAGAATCTGATCAAAAGATCTCCAATAACTGTATAAAGATGCACAGTTTCCATTATGGAAAATGTACCACCCTCAGAGCTGCAGTAACCTATAGGAGTAGCTTGGAACTTTTAGGTCCTCTCCCCCAATATTTATTTCTCAATTCATAGAGACAGATGCTATTTTCACAATTTATGCCAATTTCTAAGCAAATGTAACAGCTACTATTCTTTAGCCATCCACTTTAGATTAGACTATCACCTGTTAATCTCCCCTACATAAAAATTATGGAATGGCCTTTATTCCTAAGAAAGCATACCAAGCCTCAGTCCAGTTATTAGAAAGCATATCTTGACTTTGAATCAAAGTTTACTTCACTTTTTATTTTGCCCCTTACTCCCAGTTTTCTACCCATATCATAATAGATGGAAATAAACCAAGTGAGCTTTCCACTTACAAAGCTCTTGTCACTGTGTATATGTACCACATTTTCTTGATCCATTCATCTACTAAGGGGTATCTGGGTTGGTTCCATATTATAGCTATGGTAAATAGTGCTGTGATAAACATAGTTGTTCTGGTTGCTTTAGTGTGGTCTTACTTGTAATCCTTTGGGTAAATGCCCAAGAGAGAGGTTTCTGGGTCATATGTTTAGTCTTTTGAGGAACTCCACACTGCTTTCCAGATGTGTTGAACAAGTTTACACTACTTCCAACAGTGTAGTAGGGTTCCCTCTTGGCCACATCCCCTGCAGCATCTGTTATTATTAGTTTTCTTGATAATGGCCATTCTTACTGGGGTGAGATGGAATCTCAATGTTGTTTTGATTTGCATTCCTTTGACGGCCAGTGACGTTGAGCACTTCTTCTTGTGCCTCTTGGCCATTCTCCTTTTCAGAGAAGTCTCTCTTTAAGTCTTTAGCCCATTTATTGAGGAGACAGTTGTTTGTTTGAGGATTTGTTTTTGGGGAACTTAATTTTTTGATTTCGAAGTGTATTTTAGGCCCTTTTCTGTTGTATGGCCAGTAAAGATCTTCTCCCAATCTGAGGGCTTTCTATTTACCTTGCAATCTATGTCCTTTGCCATGCAAAAGTTCTGCAGTTTGATGCAATCCCATTTGTCCAAAATTTCTCTGATTTGCTGCGTTTCTGGGCTATGCTTTTACTAGAAAGAATGACTTGGCCCCATTCGTGAGGAATTGGTAAAACTTGGAAAAACATCATACTAAGTGAAGAGAACCAGATCAAAAAAAACATAAACTCTATGGTGTCACTCATTGGAAACAATACTTGTCCAGGATAGTCCTGGCAGAGGAGCACAACAGCTCAAAAGCAATGTACATACCATCACATAACATGATGCTAAGCGAAATTTACACAAGATTTGGAAATAAGTAGTTTATCTTTGTTGTTGTTATTTTCAGTGCACCATGTTTTTTCTTTTCTCTTTCCCCATGGTTTTACCGCTGATGCGACTGTAACTGACTTTGGTACCCTGGGTATTTTATGTATGTTTATTGGAGCTAGGGAAGGGGAACACCAAAATGGAGAGACAAAGGGTAAAAGGGGAACCAATGCAACAGCAATAGTTACAAGACAATATGCTGTAAACCAACCGTACAACTTGGGGGAGGGTGGGGAGGGGGCTGGGGAGGGGGAAGGTGGGAGAAAAACAAAGGATGAGGTAGCAAGTTTGATAAGAGATGTACCACCGCCTTACATATGAAACTGTAAACCCTGTGTACATTACATTGAAAAATAATTATTTAAATTATTTTAAAAAGCAACTGTCATATGAACTTCAACTGTCATGTCAATTTCAAAGAAGACTTTTAAGTGGCCCCAGTGGCATGCAAGATAGGGCAACTTTGAGCATGGGTCTCATAATTAGTGCCTATGAAGCTCCCAGTGGGACTGATAGAAGCATCTGGAACAATTAAGTTAATAATATGAACTGCAAGTAGAACCATCCATCATGGACAGAAAATGCTTCAGGAGACAGATTTAAGTTACAACAAATCACCCAGGTGTAAACAACTCTGCAAATATGCTAGGGAGAATAAGGTAGATTTCCTTAGAGGACTATTAAAGTAGTTATTTGAACATAATATACGGCTATGACAACCTCCCCCTAGAAATCTCTTGGAGAAAACAGTCATCAGTTCAGGGTTATAGTGAAGCTATAAATATTTCATAACATTATGCTGTGTCTGAAAAAATGTCTTAGCTTTCCAACCCCCAGTGTTCTTTCTTATGTAACTTCCTCAACATAAACATTCAGGCATTTTTCGTTGAAACATTTGAAAACAGACAAGAAAAGCTAAGAGCCACGACTCTATAGAAACTGAACAGGGAAGAAATACTGGCCTGTGGTTTTATAGCATCAGATGCTGTGACACATGAAGAATAAAAGCACTTTGGATTAAAGGTGAGTAAAGGTAAAACAAAAAAAATAACGAAAATAGTTATCCATGAATAATTCCTGTCATATCTCCTTCAGGAAAGGGAGAAGTGAGAAAGTGGCACATGCTAAGACCAAAGGGTGACAGATCCTGAAAGGAATTGACAGTCACACTAAAAGCAATGAGAGAGTCAAGCTTATTAAAAATAAGAGCAAGATAATCAAATCTGCATTTCATGAGAGACTTTGGCTTCAGTGTAGAGATCTATTACTTAACAAGAGTAAAAAAATGGGGAGACCTGTGGTGGAGCTATGTTAACAGTATATATCAGAGTTCATAAGGATTTGCGCCTGAAAATAGTGATAATGGAAGAATGAAAAACTAGAGCTTGTTAATCATCACTAAGTAGGGTCATTATTTCAGTGCTAGTTATTTAGTTTGTGAGTAGTACTATATCACTGGGGGTTTGACTTTTTTTTTTTTTTGGCCATTCCTAGGCCGTGAACTCAGGGTCTGAGCACTGTCCCTGGCTTCCTTTTGCTCAAGGCTAGCACTCTGCCACTTGAGCCACAGCGCCACTTCTGGCCATTTTCTGTATATGTGGTGCTGGGGAATCGAACCCAGGGCCTCATGTATATGAAGCAGGCACTCTTGCCACTAGGCCATATCCCCAGCCCATTGACTATTAATGACCGTGTTTTCATGTGCTTTGGGGCACGCACATAGGTTTTCTCACACATTTTTGCCCACTTTGTTGATTTTTATTGTTTTGTTATTGTTGAGTTTTGAGAATTCTTCATAATTTTTGGATATCAAGTCCTTGATGCATTTTGTGATTTTTAAGTATTTTATCCCAGAATTGGACTTATCTTTTTATTCTCTTAGTTGTGTTATTTAAAAAAGATTTTTAAGATCAATCTATCATCAGTTCCTTTAAAAATTATTTCGATGTTTTAGTATCCTACCTAAAAAACTGTTGTCTTACCTAAGAACATGAATATTTTCTTATGTATTTTGATAACATTTTGTAATGTATTTGTGTGTGAGTTCTGGGACTGGGAACTGTCTCTAAGCTTTTGTGCTCTAGGCTAGTACTCTACTTCTTGATAGCTCTACTTCTTGCCTTTTGGTGTTTAATTGGAGATGAGAGTCTCACAGAGTTTCCTGCCTGGGCGAGCCTTGAATCATGATCTTCAGATCGCAGCCTCCTGAGTAGCTAGGAATACAGGCATGAGCTTCTGGTGCCCAGGAAAAAAGTTTTATAATTTTAACCTTCACATTTAAGATCGTTTTGATTTCATTTTTGAATACAATATGACATATACACCCAAGTTTCTGTTTTCTTTCTTCTTTTAATTATTTTGCACATAGATATCAAATTTTCCAGTGCCATTTGCAGAAAAGATAATTTCATCAACACAGCATTGCCCTTGAGCTTTTGTTTAAAAATATCAGTAGTTCACTTTTGTACAAGTTTTATTCTCATCTCTGTGTTGTTCTACTGATATATCTTTATACTAAAACCATTCCATATTGCTTAATGTAGCTTTATAATAAATATTGATATCTGATAGTGGCTTACAGCTTTGTTCTTTTCCATGCTTGTTTGGTCTACTTTCAGTCCTTTGAATTATATGAATTTTACTGCCAGCTTATGATAACTATAAAATGTTTCCTGAAAGTATGATAGAATTTGCACTGGATTTATAGATGAAGCTAGAAAAAAGTAACATCATAACAATATAGTCTTTCAATCTATAAACACAGGATATCTTGGTACTTTCAAAGCTCTTTTTAATTTCTTTCAGCAGTTGTTTATAGATTTATGCCTATAGCTCCTGCGCTTATTTTGCTATGTTCAAATCCAAACTCTTTCATTACTGGTGTCATTACAAGCCACATATTTTTATTTCACTTTTTAATTTCTAGTTTTTCACTGCTAGTTTACAGAATGCCATTGATTTGGTGTGTGTGCGTGCATGTCTGTGTGTGGTGGGTGGTCCTGTGGTTGAACACGGGCCGTTGTACTTTTGCTTGGCTTTTTTACCCATGACTGGCACTCTACCACTTGAGCCATCCTTTCACTTCTGGGCTATTGCTGGTTAATTGTAGATACAAGTTTCTTGGATTTGATTGCCTAGGCTGGTTTTGAGTCTCAGATGTCAGCCTTCTGAGTAGCTAGGATTACAATCATAAGCCACCACTGCTCAGGAGAGTGTTATTGACTTTTTAAAAACCTTATCATTTTATCTTCTTTTATCCTGCAAGTCTGTTAAACTCATTTATGAATTTGAAGAATTTTATTGTGTTTTTTAGATTCCTTGGTACTTTCTGTATAAATAATCATGCTATCTCTAGTTTGTTTTTCTTTATTTCTTTTGGTGATGATGAAGTTTCTACTCAAGCAAAGTCTTGATTTTGCTAGGTGAGCATTCTGCCACTTGACCTACATCTTCCTTATTCATAGACAATCATGTCATTCCCCAAAGAAAGAAAGTTTTCTTTCTTTCTTTTCCAGTATGTATGATTTTTATTTCATTTTCTTAATGTACCATTGAGGTCTTCTTTTTTTTTTTTTAACCAAAGAGTAACATGTTTATTTCACTTGAAATCTTAAAAAATACTTTTCTGGCAGTTGTCACATAAAATGTCCTCATGTGATAAAACAAAACAAAATAAAAAAAACAAAGAAAAGCATGGAAAAAGAAAACAGACCCAAAATGTTAAGATTTTATTTACAAAGCTTTTGTTGTTGTTGTTGTTGTACAGAAAGTAAAAATGCTGTTACAATCTTGGTGTAACTGGTAGCCACAGAGGGCTGACTCACCAATCACAGCTATCCACACTACAGCAAGAGTCTTACACGAAAACCTAACAATGCTTACAATTTTGTTGGGGCCAAGTCCCCAAGCTTGGTGGATTACCAAGAGGGAATAAAGAGAGGAAGGCGGAATGTCACAGGAACTATTCTTTGGCTCTTTGGGTGGGTGGGTGTCCTGGAGTTTGTATCATAGCTACCTTTTTTTAAACAGCTACCAAATCCATGAGCAGTCCAACCAATACTGAACAGTTCTGGTTTTGCAGATTTATCAGGGTCTTAATCATCTTCTCCTTCATCATCTGTCTCTCTCTTCCTCTTGTCACCTTTCCCACTTTCTTCCTCATCTTCATCCTCATCTTCATCCTCATCTTCTTCATCTTCATCGACTTCTCCATCATGTCCAAATTCTTCTTCCTCACCACTGACTTCATCTTCATCTTCTTCCCCTTCTATATCTTCGTCTTCATCTTCATCCTCTTCTTCATCAAAGTCTTCCTCCTCACCGTCTTCATCCTCTTCATCCTCCTCATCTTCTCCTTCTTCATCCTCCTCCTCTTCATCCACACCATCTACTTCTGCATCTGATTCTGGGGCCTCCTGGTCATCTCTGTCGTAGCCATCCAGGTAGGTCAGCTGGGGCAGGAGCTTGAAGATACTCTCTCGGTAGTCATTCAGGTTAGTGACCTCACAGTTGAACAGATCCAGGCTTTTCAGACAGTCTAACTTTTTCAAAGGTTCCAATGTGCTGATATCTTTCAGTTTATTTCCACTTAAGTTTAGATGTGTGAGATTTGGAAGTTTTTCTGCTAACATGTCCAGACCTCCCATGATCCTATTTTCACTGAGCTCAAGCTTTTTCAATTTAGGTAGCTTGGGGAGATTTGAAACTGCAATCAAGTTTACATTTATTGAACTGAGGAACTCTAAGTTCACAAATTCAGCTGTTAAGCCTTCAATTTTTCCATCATTTGATTTGCAATTGTCCAAGACAAGTTCTCGAACCGGCGGAGCGGTGACCAGGCCGGGACTCGGCGCGGGGCGGCCGGCGGGCAAGGCCGGCTCACCAGGCGGAGGAAGACAGCGCCCGCCCGAGGTCTTCATTTTTTTCACAAAACAATGACTATTTTACTTGGTGCCCTGGAACTAATTGTAAGAGCTACATTAGTGAAGTTTCAAGAGACTATAAATATACCAACATTTCTTGGAGGTATTTCCATTACAGATAATGGAATCAGAGTAAATCCATTGGTGTTATCAAAGAATCAAGTGCTCATAGTAATGCCTATCCATTAATTAAAGAGAGAAAACTGACCATGTTGTTTTAAAAAGTAGTGTGGCATGGCAGTGATATTCTGTTTTTAAACCCATCAGATAATGCCACAGAAATTCTATTACCCTGTTTAGTACCTAGGAAAACTCAAAGAACTTTGTATTAGCTTCTTTCAGTTTGGGAAACTAGAATTCAGACAAAAAAATGTTCTACCCAAATTTACATGACCTTATGACACCTTATTTAATGTTCTATTTAGAGATCCTGATGTATGAGTAAGGGAACTATTAACCTTTTCTATAAATGTTAAGACAAATCTATGCTGTATGGTAGATTTTCAAATAGTCCTAGTGGTGTGCAAGTGTTGGAAATAGAAGTTTCAGGCAAACTGTCCTCTTTTATGTAATCACTGCACACCAGGGATTTGTACATCCACTGACACTTTGCCCTTTTAAACACAACACTGTGAGTACCCTATTCTTTGATAGCTGAGCAGATAAATGGTTTCCACTAAGTTATTCCTCTGCCCTGCCACTCTGTGGTTCTAACTGCACAGAAAGTTCAAGGGCACAGAAGTATTTCTGATTCATGAAACTTTCAAACAGAGTCAAGGGACCCCAGGGTTGGACTTGATCTTGCTAACAGGCATAGAAAATGCCACAGTTAGTGTGTTCCATTTCCATTCAGGAAACTTCTAGATGCCCCATGGGTTAGTTTATGTGTGATTGATGTCTCTTTCCCAGTGATATTGACTTCACATAGGAGTCCGAGTGTGTCTCTTTTTGGCAAAAACCTTCACAGATCCTACCACTTTTGTATTCTGACTGCCATTCTACCCTGTAGGACAGCACTTTTGACTGCTTTCTAACAGAGCTTCTTTTAACCTAACCCCATTAGGCTGTCTTCTTGTGGATAGGTCTCTGCCTTATCTCCAATGTTTGAAACAGCCTTCCAACCAGAGAGATATTGAATAAATTTTTGATTAGTGGAATTGGAGAGGTTTTTGTTTATAAATGTATGGCAACAAAATACATTAGATTGGTTATTCAAACGATAGAATGATATGCATATGATAATATAAAATGATGTTTACTGAACTCCACAAAATGGAAACCAGAAGTTTTTTATTGTACTTGTTTTTGGTCTCTATTTTACTTTTTTCTGTATTTCTCCCCTTTGTTGCTGTTTTTTGTTTACATTTTGTCTTGTATATGAGTTTATCTGATTTGGGGAGGGGAAGGAGAAGCACCGAAATAGTGAGACAGTGGGATAAAAGATGAACTAATTCAACAGTGATATTCACTAGACAATGTGTCGGAAATGAACTATAGAAATTTAGGGAAGGAGTAAAACGGGGAGAATGAGAGAAGGGGGACACTATTAAAATATATATATACTTATTACCTGACTTGTGTAATGATAACCCCTCTGTACATCACCTATACAATAAAGAAAAAAAAGCTAGAATGGGACAGAGGTGCATTCAACTGAGTTGAACTTTTAATTCATCTTCTTCTTCTTTTTTTTTTTGCCAATCCTGGGCACTGTCCCTGGTTTCTATTTGCTCAAGGCTAGCACTCTACCACTTGAGCCACAGCGCCACTTCTGGCCATTTTCTGTATATGTGTTGCTGAGGAATCGAACCCAGGGCTTCCTGTATACAAGGCAAGCACTCTTGCCACTAGGCCATATTCCCAGCCCCAAACTTTTAATTCTTCTTAAGATATCCAATCATCTGTGTGAGACAGTAATGTGCTACACATCCTAAAATACTGGAAGAAAGGATTTTACTTTTTACCATGAAAAAATGATAAACATAAATATATTAAACAAGATTTAAACATTATATAACATACATATGAATGGAACATTATATAGCATTTCATTAATATCCAGTCCTTTGTATCTCAGTTAAAGTTTAAAAATAAAAGATAATTAATGATCTTCATGTTTGAAAATTATGTGAACCCTTCTCTGTTCTTGTCTCATGCACCAATAATTTCAAGCACTGAAGTCTCTTCCTAAGGTTTTCCTTTTGAGTCACTATATTCTTACAGAAATAAATAATAGTATACTGAATTTTGTACTTGTTTTATGCTAGTTCTAATTCTCCTTACTATAACATCAAATGCAGTATGGCATTCCCTTGGTCAGTGGGTCTGTTTGTGCAATAGGGCCTCACATTTTGCAACAGGACTTTATTTTGATTAGCAGTGTAGTGAGTGTTAGGAAAATGGAGGAGAAAGGAAAAGGAAACAGGTCAGGCTAGATCTTTTATAGGCAAGGACTGTTTATTAAATAACAGCAAGGGGCAGCAACCTTCCCCTGGGATCGGCGGTTATGTGAGGGGGTAGATTTGGGGGTCACACTTATATGGGTCTTAACAAGGAAGCAGGAAAAAAACCCAAAACAAAAAAACAGGCTATGGTCTCTTGGGGGCCAAGAACGACCTTGGCCAGGCCCTGAATGGAATGCTCCACCTGGGGTGAGGGAATTTTAGCTAAGCCAAGGTCAGAATGACTGCACACTTGGTGTTTTGCTTGACTTGGCGGAATAAAGCAAGGATCAACTCTTCAGTGGACCTGCTGTGTGATTCGAGGCTGCTTCACATGCATGTGTGTGTGTGTGTGTGTGTGTGTGTGTGTGTGTGTGTGTGTGTTTTCTGTACTGGGGCTTACACCCAGGGCCCCATGCTCTCAGACTTTTTTGCTCATGGCTATCATGCTACACCTTAAGCAATACTTCCAGTTCCAGCTTTTTGTTGGCTGATTGAAGATAAAAGTCTTGAATTTATCTGCTGATGCTATCTTTGAACTTTGACCCTCAGATCTCAGCCTCCAGAGTAGCTAGGATTATAGGTGTGAGCTACATACAGTTGGCTTGATTTGGGGCTTCTTAAAGTAACCAGACTGTGAGCAAACTTCTTAGAGCTTATCTTTCAGCCATATTAAATAAGAGTGAGAAATGGCTCTTCTCTATTCCTTTTACCTACTGGGAACCTAGATGAGTGGACAATTGAAGCTCCCGCTAGGATCTCATAAGATCGAGAGGAAATCTGGTGTAATTCTTGCACCATTCAATTCTAACTCAAAGTCAATATTTCTTAATCTAAATGGAGTCAATCATGGAACCTATAAAATAAGCTAAATTTCTTTTGCAACACTTGGGAAGCAAGAGAATACTTCATGTGGGGGGGTTGTCTTACTACAAGAATTGTTCTGGATTTTACAATCTGGTTAAAAATGTTATAGTAGCTAATTTCAACAGTTTATTTTCTTTATATTGTCATGGTGAAGAACAGCTTATTTTCTTGGAATATATTGTAAGTGATATGCTTATGGGAACAGGTCTTCCTTTATTTTTACTGGGAATAGAAATTGCATTTTCATTTTTAACATTTTCCACACTCTTGAATTTACAACAATATTTTTCAATTGGTTCCAAGGTTATTTGCCTTCTCACAACCATCCACAATAACATGGTCCCCTTTCATCTTCTCGGGTTTCTTTTGTATTTCCCTCTATCTCCTACTGTTCTCCCTCTTGATCACTTTGCTCCTCCCTAAATTTACCAGATCTCATCCAGTCTGAAGTGTTTGTGCTTCTTAATCCCTGTGCATGTGACTCTTCTTCAAGATAACACATGGCTCAGACTCTTCCTTCTTTAGTCTACATTTGTCACTTCTATGAAACCTTCCTATTTTGTCCTACTATATTAGTCCTTTGCTTATTTTATACATTTTGGTTTTCCTTTTTATGACTTTCTGATTAATTTCTGATTGATTAATAATTGACTAATTGGTAAACACTTCCATATGGTAGTTTTTGCATGGTCCCTATTGTATTGTATTCATTTTAAGTATTTCTGTATACATATAATAATTGTTGTTAATGAGTTTGTACAGTCAGCCAAAGTGAATGGAATATGATAGGTAGAAACCACATTGTGCTATAATTAGTTACTATTTCCTGTTTTCTATGTCTACCCATGCTATGTCAGTCCGCAATAGGCATTTGTTATTTAGCTCATTTGATAGAGAGTAAGTTTTGAACATGCTTTTCTTGGGTTGTGGACACAGTTGTAAAAATATCCTGAGTCTTTGTTCTCATGGGTTTTATAGCTACATAGGTAAAATGAACCGTAAATAGACATGTGTAATGGCTAATTTTATAAGTCAAGTTAGCTTGGCTATGCTGCCCAGGTTTGTTAAACATCAGTCAATTTCATAGGTATAACTAATGTTTAACTTAATAAACGTTTAATAACATGGATTTCCCGTCATCATTTGAAGGCCTTAGAGAGTAGAGCTGATGTTTGTCTAAGGAGACATGCTCAAGATTTCCCCAGATAATCTGCCTTCATTTCCACTCTGTAGGATTCCGACTTAAGTTCTCATCATTAACTCTTACCTGCATTTTCTTCTTGACAGCTGGAAGAAGTCTGAACAATGCACCATGTGTGCAGCTGTTTAGATATAAACTATAAAAAGTGCAACGAACAATATGTGCATAACTGGGTCTAAGCAGGAAACCAATCTAGATTTAGCAGTGAGAGAATAGGTCTTTGCAGAAATAACTTGAAAAAACCTGGTAGATGCACAAAATTTTATACATAATGGGCAGATATATATGCAAAGGTAATCTACAATCTGAACACTCTGCAATGAGGAGTTGGTTCCTTCATAGAGTGCACTGATTAGGTGAGTGAGCATTGTGTGATGAGGTGGAAGAGACAAACCCAGGCAAGCTATGCAAGACCTTGTAAGTGTGACTCCACCATTCTCCTGAAGCTACTTCCTAGCAGTCTAGCCATCGACACAATCTTTCAAAGCCTGCTTGATGGTTTATGATGTTTGTGGGGGTAATAAAACATTCCTGGTATACAAAAATTATGAGACACCTAGTATAGTGCCTTACATAGGCAATGTGTTCATGCATTGAACACTGTTATTCTCCAGTTTCATCTTTAATAGACAGCTCAGTCTCTATATACTCCTTGCAGACATTCAGAACAAGTTTGGAATCCCCTAAACTTTCTTTTCTCTGAAACTCAGTTATGGTAAAAGTCATTTGGAGATTACATTCTTCTTATCTGAAATCTAAGGTAGCTCCTCCAGTTTATTTCTAATATATCCAAGGACATAATTTAAGGATGCTAACTGGTGGTAGTCTATGACTCATCATAATAATTTGCTTAAAAGAATGGAAGTGTTTGCTTCTGATTGCTTTTCTCATTCTGGATTTTCTTTAATAGTCTCAGTGTCTCCGGATACTAGCCTACCTTTCAACAGTGTCATCTGTGTTTAGAGGCAGAGTTAGATGTTAGGAGGCAAGCATCTCCTGATGTCAGAACTGAACATAAAACTTTACTCTGACCAAAAGGTAATATTTGAATGACTCTCAGGGATATAGCACGAGCATTTTGGGGGCATTTGTCATACATTTGTAATTATACCACAAGGTATCACTCAGGTTTACTATTTTTTTTCCTTTTCCCCCCAGACCAGATAAACTTCATTTATCTGATAATGGCTCATTTATCTGAGGTATCTTTTGTGGAGTTGTTTTGTATGAGTATCAAGGAAGTGGTGATCATTCTGATTTGGCATTGTAAATATTTAATTTATTACCTCAGGCCCGATGCCTGTGGCTCGTGCCTATATTCCTAACTAATCTGGATGCAGAGATCAAGAGAATGTCAATTCAAGGCTATCCAGGGCAATAAGTTCATAAGACCTCATGTCAAACAATAGCTGGGTAGAGGGCATACACTTATCCGATGTATATGAGTGACTGACATTGGAAGTTCATAGTTCTAAGCTTACTTAGACAAAAAGCATGTGAGACTCTATTTCAACAGAATAAGATAAGCATGATGGTGTCCATCTACCATAAATAGGAGAATCAATGTCTGAGCAATCTGAGGAAAAGATGAGACCCTATCTTCAAAAGCAACCTGAACAAAAAAGGCTGGAGGTATGGCTTAAGCAATAGAGCTTCTAAAAAGCATGAAGCCCTCTCATGAAGTTAATTTCCTAAATGAGAAGTAAACTTTTAATAGGTTCCATTTTCTGTATTTCAGTGGAGGCAGAGAAAGGCTTTTGTCTTTCAACCTACTTGTCAAGATTATCCCCAGGCCATTACTGAATGCCAAAATCAGCCTGTGGAAATACTGAAGGTTTTTCTGGCTCTGATTTGTCTTATAAGGGTAAGAAAATTTATTTCTTTATTTCATTTACTAGGGGATTTTCTTGTGTTAATCACATTTCCAAATTTATTGACACACTAAAAGCCTTGAAATAATCATTTCTCTTCTGATTGGCGGGGAGCAAAATATTTCATACAAAGTTGAACATGAATAAGTTGGACAAGGAATGTGAAAACCAAAAAAAAAAAAAAGAAGAACAAAACCCCAAATCACATCATAGCACAAATTTAAGATGCACCTAAATTACTTAAAGCAATGATCTGATTAGCAGTTATTGCTAAAGCTACAGTTCTATCTAATATGGCACATGTTCAATAAATCAAGTTCCGGTTTTTAGCACTATTTATTTTCATTGGTTTCTACCTTGAGCAGCTTTGCGTCCTCACAGAAAGAGCCATTAAAAAGTATGCATTGCCTCATAAGTCAACGAATTTCTGTTTTCTTTATTGGCTGAAATGATACCAGATTTTCAAGCCAGAAACGTAATCAATGCTATTGAGCAACTGTTTTTTTTTTGGGGGGGGAAAGAATAAAAAATTGTTTGGTCTGATTGGAATATGGTCAAAAAAGCAATTAAATGAGGCAGAATGCCTGGCTAGAAGAAAAATAGTGCCTCTGTGTATACTATGTATAGAGTGGTAACACAGGGTGGCCTTCATGTTGAACAAATGGAGTATGTTTTAGTGCGAAGAGAGATGAATTGATCAAGAACCACATGAACCTCTCATAGTTAACATTCTGAATTAAGAATCATGGCACCTGAGCTTGGCTCTCAGTTTTACTGGCTTGCTCCCTTGCCAAAACAGATTGATATCACTTCTACTCTTGGAATCTGTTTCTCCTTGGAATGATTATTATTTTGCCTATTAAAACAAGTAGGAGATATGTGAAAAAGACTTGATTCAAATGAATGTAAGAATCTGAAAACACATGGAAGGTTACAATGTTGTATCACAATCAAAACTCTTTTTCCTACAGCTGTTTATTAGCTATGAAGCATTTTGAGATTACTTCCTTTCATCTTTTAAAATTAGCTTATTGCCATATTTTCACATTTTGTCCCTCATGGATTTCTAAAGGAATATGTAAGAAAAAGAATTATTTGGCTGTCATTTAAAACCCCAGGATTTCGTGTTTGTTTGTTTGTACTTGACATAAATATGGACTTTTGTTTGTGGCAATAATGGAGGCATCAACTTAGTCACTAATTTATATGGTTTTTAATTTCCATTTTGTGCCAACTATATCTTTTTAAAAAAACAAAACCAAATCCTCATAGCCGTAGGTTTTATCCGTCTTTAGGGACATTCTGATATTTCCTTTTTAGATCTGAGAGAAGCTCTTGGCCTTTTTATATATCCAGTATCATACTTGCTACCCTCGAGGTATTCAATAACGTGTATATCATCATTTCCATTTTTATTAGTTAAAGTCTTCTGTGTGTCATTAAGTCTTCTCTCAGGTCATGAATAATCTACACTATACATCCTCTCCCTAGAATGACTTTCTTACCTTGTCACAGCACAGATATATTTTATACTTTATCTGGCCTTTCTAAATCCTCACAGGTTTTCTCACACTCATATTACCAGAATTATTTCCACACTAAAATGCTAACACCATGTCCATATCTAATCCATGACAGAATTATATCATTTTTGTGAATGTGCTTGGCAGTTGCAATTTGTGATGTGGTTTGAAAAGTATGAATATTATTTTGCTCCCAGTAACAATCTTAGATCGTCTTCAAGGCACATATCTTCCCTCTCTCTCCATACTAATTATTTAATAAATCGATTTATTTTATCCTAAAGTACTTCACTGAACTACATATCATATCTCCATATAAAGTGCTTACAAAAATAAGATGGAAAAAAAGTGTTTCCAGAGAAGAATAATTATAGGCTTAAGCTTTTCATAGCTATAGTATTAATTTACAAAATCATTTCAATATATTTCAAATTGTTAACATTGCTTTGAAAATGTTGCCAGCTTCTGGATGCAACCTGACATAAAATGTCTTATTCATGTAGCAATTTCACTTCATAAGCTGTTGTTAAAATAGTTTTTTTTTAACCTCAGACTTGGAAGGGGGTTCTCTTTTCATTATTCTTTCTATCTAGGTATTTCTTTTGACTATGTACCTGAAAGTTTACAGCTATATCCTTACAAATGTAATATTTTATATTTATTTACAACAGACTAAATAATTGGCATTTTGAAGAAAAATAATCTAAGATGATTCATATTTTAATACAAAGATCATTAGAAAACATGTTTTCATCTTCTGAGTGACCAACAATTAATCAATTACTTATTGAGCACTCCAGTGTTGAAGAAAACATGCTAGGGAGACCCATTCAACCATCCAACCGTCTCCCCGATATCTTTGTCCTGCGGCTCCTGACACATTATGGGGGGCCGAGGAAGGGATTTCGGCTTAGAGCAGTCCGGTAAGGACAAGCCTTACTCCTTCTGCCGTATGAGGGGTAGGGCGGAGTTTCTTCCATAGAATTGAGGCTCAGGCATTCCCCCGGGAGATGGGGGGCGGGGGGGGGGGGGGGGGGGGGGGAGAAGGGGTCCTCAGAGGCCCCGACAGCCTAGGAGTGATATGGCTGGGTTATAGGGAAGCTCTGTGTTTAGTTCTTTGAGGAATCTCCAGACTGCTTCCCAGAGTGGTTGCACTCGTTTACATTCCAACCAGCAGTGTATTAGGGTTCCTCTTTCTCTGCATCCCCCCCCCCCCCCCAGAATTTGTTTTCTGAGTTCAGAATACAGGCCATTCTGACTGGGGTAAAAAAAAAAAAAAAGAAAACATGCTAGTCACTCAGCTGAGAGGTGCAATAAACAGTGAGACATGAAATGTCAGAGATCCATGATAATTTTTATAGACATCCAAACTGATTCCAAACAAAGGTCTATTTTACAACACTTTAGGGCTCTCTGAACCCCCAAATGACTCAACATTTGGATCATTTTATCTCTGACATCCTCAACTCTGTTCTGTATTTGTGATCATCAAACACTGGCATTTCAGCGCATCATGTTCAAAGGGCCATTATAGAATTTTTACAAAAAGACAGTAGGCTTTAGCAAGATCAATTGTCTCTGTGTGATAGAATAAACTTCAGAGTTGGATCAAACACCCAGTCTAGCAATGGTTTGTAAACTAGTAGTACTTGGCATCCATTTGTCCTTATTCCAGAAAGGTCTAGGAAGCACTCATGTTGTTGGGAAGGTTTTGATGGGAGGAGTTAGGATGAGGATCTTGGACTGAGGGGCAATATGTACCCAAAAGTTGAGAGGTCATATTAAGAGAAAGAGTCTCATTGAAAAGGTTAGCAACGGAACATATTTGTTTTTATCAGGTTGAGACTGAGTCAACTGCTAATTTATTAGCATTATTAAAATTAGAAATCTTATTTTGGTAAACTTATATTTTTCTGTTAGTATTTGAATTAGTACTTTGTGTCAATTTAGTTTTTATATTATCATGGCATATTGTAAAACGTGAGTACATGTCATCCTTCTCATGTCTACCAAATAGATTTTTGTCAAAACTTAAGTGGTTTTAGTGAGGGAATCTGGAATGGTAATAACAAGAGTCAGAGTTAGAGAACTTTACTGGGAGGATTAAAAAAGGTGACAGGAAGTTAGGAACTGACAATGGAGCCAGCCTGTTCTCTTTAAGAGTCTCTGGGGCTTCTTACTCAAAACTGGAATAACTTGGGGCTTTTTTGTTTAAGAAGGTCATCCATTATGTATGCATTTCTGGACTAGGAGTCAAAGTTATCTTGTTTTTCCTTAAGCTTAAGTCTGCACAGGAAAGCCCAAATTAGTTTAGTTTTCCACCTCAGGGTCAGCATAGAATAGTGCTATATATATATATATATATATATATATATATATATATATATATATATATGTATAAAATTTCATTTACTCATCATGAAGCAAATATTGACTAAGTACAAGTATTTTTCATAAGTGCAAGGTATATAAGACATTAAACAGCAGAGTCCCTTCCATCATAAACAATGATGTCATTTCACTTTGAGAGTCATTGGCAAAGAAGCACCAAAAAGGACTGACATTGTTACTAGCATTATTGATTCCCTCTTGGGGAATTCTACAGCGCCCTATATACATTTATCAGATGTTAGCTCTGTGTTACACTCTATACGAGATTATGATTAAAAATGTCCCTTGAGATCTATCAGTGTAGATTCCTATTAAAACTCAATATCATTTCAGATGAAGAGTAGGTTTATTATGAACATTTAGAATGGCAATATAAATCAGTAGATAAGGCTATGGCTGCAACTAGGCCCTAAATCAAAAAAAGAAAACATTTTGGGTCTCTCTCTCTCTCTCTCTCTCTCTCTCTCTCTCTCTCTCTCCCCCCCCCCCCCCCACTCTGTGCACTCATGGACAACAGGAGAGATAGGATAAGAAGCAGGAGAGATGGAATAGTCTGGCAGTACAATCTTTTTTTTTTTTTTTTTGCCAGTCCTGGGCCTTGGACTCAGGGCCTGAGCACTGTCCCTGGCTTCTTTTTGCTCAAGGCTAGCACTCTGCCACTTGAGCCACAGCGCCGCTTCTGGCCGTTTTCTGTATATGTGGTGCTGGGGAATCGAACCTAGGGCCTCGTGTATCCGAGGCAGGCACTCTTGCCACTAGGCTATATCCCCAGCCCGCAGTACAATCTTGAAGCAGGATGAGCTTCACAATTTTCAAGGCTCAGAGCAAAAGGAAAATGTAGCATCTATTTTTTAAAAAAAAACAAACAGAAAAGTGGATATTAAAATTCTAAAACTAAAGCTTACTATTTAAAACATGTTATAAATATAATAGGTGTAATAGGGGATACAAAAGTTATAATTTTATTTCACAAAAGCAAAGAATATTTTGCTGTCATAATCTCATAAATGCTAAATAATAATGATGTTTAATAATGTGATAGCTTGGTTAATTGCCAAATTACTCTGGCTTACTATTTTTGTAGATACATTTATTTCAACATTAAAATATAGAATTTCAGATGCTTTTTTTTTGGTTGGAACTAGGATTTTACTCAAGATATTGACCTTGCTCAACCACTTGAGCCACACTGCCAGACCAGTATTTTGCTGTTTATTTTGGAGATGAAGTCTAGTGAACTTTTCTAACTAGGCTGACTTCCAACTGCAATCTTCCAGACCTCGGCCTTCTGAATAGCTAAAATGACAGGCATGATCTACTGGTGCCCAGAATAGCAATCAATATAATTGAAAACACTCTCAGTCACTTTTGAAAGATTACAAATGACTTCTTGTATTTAAAATTTTTTGAACTAGATTTTTCTGCTTAGGTAACTTATGGTGGTTATTGAAATTATTTTATATGTTATGATAATATTGAGTTAAATTTTAATAAATTATGCAAGAATTTAGCATATCTAGAGCTAAAGATTCTTTTTTTTTTTTTTTTTTTTTTGGCCAGTCCTGGTGCTTGGACTCAGGGCCTGAGCACTGTCCCTGGCTTCCTTTTGCTCAAGGCTAGCACTCTGCCACTTGAGCCACAGCGCCACTGCTGGCCGTTTCCCATATATGTGGTGCTGAGGAATCGAACCTAGGGCTTCAAGTATACGAGGCAAGCGCTCTTGCCACTAGGCCATATTCCCAGCCCCGAGCTAAAGATTCTTATGAAACAATTTCTCTAAAAGTAATTCTACAGCTAAGTCAGATTTATCTAAGTCAGAAATTAATTTTAGGTACAAATGAAAATAATGGTATTTTAGTGTTTTTCTGACAATTCCTATCAGTTGTGGAGCTTGTACTATAAATCAAAATGACTTCATTACTTGTGCACAACTTAAGCTAACTTTTATGAATTCCATTGTTGTATCTTCAAATATAAAAATAGTAATTTTCAAACTGTCTACATGCTTTAATTAATACATATAAATTACAAAAGGTTTGCTTTATTGTAGTACATCTACAAACATGTACAATGTGCCTTTAAAAGATTCACCTCCTCTGTTATACTCAATTATTTCCCCATTTGATCTCCTTTTACAAATATTATGGAGTATCATTATGGTATTTGTGTGCGTGTGCGTGTGTGTGTGTAATGTGCTTCAACCCTGTTCTTCCTCAAGTATTCTCCTTACCTTTGCTGATATTTGCACTACTATGGTAATGTACCATTGCTATTAATATTATTATTGTCATTTTTGGTCTGGATTCTGCATGAACAAAAACATGTGATTCGGTGCTGGGAATATGGCCTAGTGGCAAGAGTGCTTGCCTCATATACTTGAAGCCCTGGGTTCGATTCCTCAGCACCATAAATACAGAAAATGGCCAGAAGTGGCGCTGTGGCTCAAGTGGTAGAGTGCTAGCCTTGAGCAAAAAGAAGCCAGGGATAGTGCTCAGGCCCTGAGTTCAAACTAAGGACTGACAAACAAACCAACAAACAGAAAAACAAACAAACCAATAAAAAACCCATGTGATTCTTCTTTGATGGTATTGGCATTTGAACCCAAGGCCTGTGGTTGCGGTAGACAGGTACTCTACCACTTGAACCATGCCTCCCCACAGTTTTGCTTTCATTATTTTAGAAAATATGATGTCATTTTTTGCCTGGCCTAATCTAAGCTTCTATCCTGTATATCCTTCCCATGTAATTAGGATAGCAAGTGTGCACCCTTGTACCCAGGTTTTATATTGGTTGAGATGGTGCATCTCAAGTGGCTAAGTATGAGCCAATACAAAACCCGATGTGTGTGTGTGTGTGTGTGTGTGTGTGTGTGTGTGTGTGTGTAGCTATAGGGAGAGAGTTAGAGAGAGAGAGAGAGAGAGAGAGAGAGAGAGAGAGAGAGAGAGAGAGAGAGAGAGAGAAAGTGAGGGAGGGAAGATACTGGGGCTTTAAATCAAAGCCTCAATGTTCTCCTTTAGCTTCTTTTTGTCCCTCAGTGTTGTCACTCTATACTTGAGCTATAGCTCTACTTCTGGCTTTTGGTAGTTAAATGGAGATAAGACTACAATTGATTCTAGTTTCAGTGTTCTCCAGGAGGATATCCAATTTTCCTAGCACTATTTGTTGAAGAAACGGGTTTTTGTTGTGCTTTTGTTGTTACTTCAATGTATGTTTATAGTTCCTTTGTCAAAAATCAGATGGACATAGCTGTGTGGGTTTATATTTTGGTCTTCTCTTCTATTCTGTTGGTCTTCATATATGTTTTTGTGCCACTACAATGGTGTTTTTGTTACTAAGACTCTGTAGTATAATTTCACCTCAGGTACAGTGACTTTGAAAGCAGTCATTGTTTTAAAATCAAAATTACTTTTGCTATTAATCTGTATGCCCCCATATGAAATTATGGCTGAATTTTAAAATTTAGCTTCATTGTTATAACAAATCATAGAAAATAAATACCACATGTAGGAAAGAGTGTATCAGTTGGAGAGCACTGTCAGAGAAAAATGGCAAGAAGAATTAAGGAGTCTTAGGGGACATAAGGGAAGACCATGTAAAATACCTTGGTGAGGAAAGGCTTTTCTAGTCTTGTGGTACTGATGTACTGATCTGTGAGTGGAAGGGCCCAAAGAATCTTGGAGAAGAGGGTTCTGAGCAGAGAGCACAGTGAGTACAGAGGGAAGGAGGAGGGAACAAGACAGAGGGAAGCTTGATGGGTAGTGTAGGCTTATAGACTACTGACGAGTAAAATGGGCAGCTAGGGCAAATTTTCAGCAGAGTGTTTTGGATCTTTAGTAGATAACTCTAGCTGTAATGCTATAAAAATTAGGGTTATGAAAGGTGGAAGGAAGGAGGTCAGTGAAGAAATGGTTGTCATAATCTGGGTGGGAGATAATCAGGATACAGAGCCAACAAGATTTTCCGGCAGTCTAGGTTGATATGTGAGAGAGAATGAACATAAAGATATTCCATTATGTTTCCTTAAGCACTATGTAATGAGACATGAATACAACATTTTCAGTATTATCTGACTCCTAATTGGTGCCTGAATAAACAATAACTTAACTATATAAGGCCCAGATCCCCTCAGCCTAAGCATACAAAATGGTAATGCTGATTATCTGTCTCTACTTGAATTAACATTCAAAGCAAGTGACCAAAGATGATTATCAGTGGCTCTGGATACTAGTCAAATTTCACTATTGGCCTATTATGTGACACCCCCCCCCAGGCAAGCCCATAAATTGCTCAACAACTAGAAGTGTTTAATAGCTGCACTCTCTACTTCATTTACTAGTGATGACAAAGCAAAATCAAGCCATCAATCATAACTGATGGCAAAATGTGTCCATAGTAAAAGAGTTATAGAAATGCCAGGTTTGGAAATAAAGAAATGCCAGGTTTGTTAAGAGAGCATGCTCACTATATGGCTTTGTGTAGAGATTTTAATTTCAGATAGAAAAGATTGGGGTTGTGCCTGTTTTATTTTATTTTAGCATAACAAACCTGAAGATACTCTGAGGCTAATTTTTTTTTTGTACTGAGCATTAACTATCTTCCACTCAAGAGTGCCTGGCTTTCTTTGAAGTCATTATTAATTCACTTCTCAGCAATTCTCTCTTCAGGCTTACTAATGGTATTTCAACTACCCTTTTCCTTATAGCAATTTCTCAATCTGTTTTGTGACTAATGCTGAGTGCCAAATAGCTTTCATCCATTTGGTTGATTGAAATGTGTTAGTGCTGGCTTCCTGGAATATTGACTTGAGAAGGTTTCTGAAGCCTTGTCCGGGCTCAGTGGTGAAGAACGTCCTGATTCATAGGAATTTGAGAAAAAGTATGTGCATGCTCTGAATTTGACATCTTTGATCTAAGGCTTAGCTTGATTTTACTCCTAACCAAAGAATTCCAGTAGCATGCTGGCTTAAGTTCACATGGATTTTCTTCTTAGTCTTTTTTATGCAAGTTAACTTTTTTCTGGCAAACATCTTGTATTTTAGCATCTTCACCTCTCTAAACTCATACTTCTTTCTTGGGAATTCTACAGATATGATCACTTTTAGCATTTTTTATATTCCTCCAGAAAATTTCTATGTTTATACAAATATAGTTATGGTTTTTGTTTTGTAGCAATGAGATCATATTATAAATATATGTACTTATATTTTAACTTAATATTAATATCAGTCTCCAGTTGATTGGCTTTTGCAAGTTTTGAATTGTATATTTTTTGTGATGAAATTGTGAAACTGATGTGCAGCTTCAAAGTATTTCTTTTTTTTTTCAGGCAAAGAGTTTATTGGAGGGACACCAAACTGCTGGCCTGCACAAGATGGAGGTGTGCAGAGAGAGAAGAGAGAGAGAAGAAGACAAAGAACTTATGGTTGAGAGAGATTACATAGGGAAAGACAAGAGGTGGGATCACAGCAGATGTAGAAGTGATCTCAGAGCTTGGGGAACCTCTCACTATCCAAAGAAGGCATGACTAGAGTGGTTCTGGAAGTGATCTCAGCAGATGAGGAAGTGACCCATGAGTCTGGCTGGGGTCCTTTGCTGACTCACAGTCAAGTGATTGACAGTCAGGTAACTACTGGTTCTAGACAGATCTTTCACAAAGACAAGGGGAGTGGTGAGTCTCCTCTCCCTGGCAGACCTAACATTCCAACCTTTTGATGTTTATAAAGGTGTACCAACATTTTCTGGCTACTTCCTGCTGGCAAAGGGCATCTGATCCAGGAGAAGGCAGTAGTAATGGTTCCTAGGTCATATGGGGTCTTGTTCGAATTTCATATTTATTAAGATTCTAAATGGTGCCAGATGTTGTTGTATGCTTGAATATAAAACAGTGAGTAAAGTAAGCTACTGTTCTCAAAGCACTTATGCTGAGGTGAGAGTGACAGTTTGAAAATAGATGCCATGGTTTAGATAAATGTCCCTGGAAAGCACATATGCTAAAAGTTTAATTACCACCTTTGTACTGTTGGGAGGTGGATGCATCTTTAAGATGTGAGGCCTACAGGGAGGTCTTATGTCCTTGGGGGTACATCCTCAAAGACAACTGGGAGCTTCTATCTCTTGATTTCTGGCTGCCATGAAGTAGGCAGTTTTCTTCACACACATTCCCCCATGATGTGCTGCTTCACCACATGTCTTGAAGCATCAGGACAAAGTGACTATGGACCAATACCTCCAAAACTGTAGATCAAAATAATAATTTCTTCTTTTTTTGTTAGTTGTGGGGCTTGAACTCTGGGCCTGGGTACTGTCCCTGAGCTTTTCTTGTCAAGGCTAGCATGCTATTTAAGCCACAGTTCCACTTTAGGTTTTCTGGTGATGAATTGGACATAAGTCTCAGGAACTTTCCTGCCTCAGCTGGCTTCAAACTGTGATTCTAACCCTCATGAGTAGCTGGGATTAATAAACTCTTGCCACATTTGCAATTTGTACTACTTGGCTGTTTACTTGATCTGTAGTTGTCTTCTTCACTAGAACACCCTCCAAGATGTTATATGGTTTTTGTTCACAATTATATCCAGATTTCCTAACACAGTGCCTGTTTTTCAGTTTGTATATAGATGAAGGAAGATGGCCATGTGTTTCGCTATCTCATAGCAATGAAGAGAGAAAATGCCTCTCCTCTCTTCTCTAAGAACATATCATCATTATTATCATTCATGGATGCACGTCTGTACCTAGGACAGCTCCTAGGTAACAACAGTGGTTTCAGTAGATTCAATAAACAGTATTCAGAAAATATTAGTTAAGTGAATGAGTTAAGCACTATGTGTATATATCACTATATATACATATATATTGAAAACTATGAATAGGTGTGATCTATCAAATGAGGGTAAGCAGTTTAATTTTCTGCCTGAAAATAATTTAAAACTTTAGAAAGGATTCTAGTAAGTTTCTTGGGTGTCCTTTAAACAATCGAGGCACTATTTCTTGTGACTTTTACTTTCTGACAATTTCCCAGAATTGTATTGTCTGAAAGGGTGCCACATCATAAAACAACTGGAGCTCAAACCATCTTCACTCTATACAAATTGCTGACTTACAATTATTCCCAGGAGACACTGGGTGCCCCAAACATGGACAGTTTCAAAAGAAGTATGCCCAGTTTGAAAGAATTGTGTGCCTATAGGAAACACACAGGCTCTTTATTTAGGAAGAGGAGGTGTAAATTACAATAGCTTGAAGGAAACCCTACCTCCTGCTTTAGCTATCTGTGTAAGCAATGTGCCATTTATCTATGGTGTGTACTGTAGCAAGACATTGCCCAGGGATATACTTAAATGAGGGTAGACCGATTTGCAGTTTATGTGTCATTCAGCCCATCAGCAGGATAAGGCACCCAAACCTTATGCTGGAGCGATTTTATGTGTGAGTTCCAAGAAAACGACTACAGTGTATGAGTTTTGGGGGGTGGGAAGGGGCTATGTAGAAAGTATCATTTTAACCCACCATGTCTTCCCCTAGAGTTTCTATATATAAGTGCATCAGATGGCTTTCTAAAAAAATGTTATCAAGGTGGTATACAGAGGGGTTATAGTTACATATGTAAGGTAGTGAGTACATTCCCTGTCTAACTTGTTACTTCCTCCCTCATTTTTCTTCCACCTTCCCTCCTCGTCCTTACCCCTCCTCCCGAGTTGTACAGTTAGTTTACAACATATTGTCTTGCAAGTACTGCTGTTGCATTGGTTTGCCTTTTACCATTTGTCTCACCATTTTGATGTTGTTCCACTTCCCTTCCTTGATTCGGACAAAAATATATACAATATCCAGGGTGCCAAAATCACATACACTGACAACATTGGCTAAACCATAGAGGAGATAAAAAAGAAATAATTTCACATAGCACATTAAAAATAACAACAACAATGATAAACCGCTTGTTTCCATAACTGGTAGTTCATTTTGCTTACCATCATCTTATGTGATCATATGTACTTTTGATGACTGCTTCAGTATTTAGATTTTGCCATGGGTAGGGAGACCAAGGCTGTCATTAGAACAGTGATCTCAGCTGACCATCTGAAATGACTTCCAGGTGGTAAATAGATTGATTCCAGAATGACAATAATTCAAACATGAAGTTTTTCCTTGAGATATATTATCTAAAAGCAAACTGAATTTTGTCAGTTTATTCATTTTGTCAGTGATTGTTAAAAATGTAACAGAAAAGGAAACAAACACTGAAAAATGTCTTTTCACTAACCAGCACCTACAACGCTACTTTTACCACATCCTACCAACTCGCCCCAGAGGTAATCACTAACATGTGCTTGATATCTTGGTATGTGTCCTCACAAAGCATTCTCTACTTACATATGGCTGTACTAATATACACACAGATTTTCAAGCATGTACATAGTGTCATGCTATGCACAGTTCTTTCATAATGGCATACTTGGGCATAACAGTATGCCTTGAGCATATTTAGAGTTCAGTATTCTTTTGATAGTAGCTTTAATTAATAACCATTTGGTGTATACTCTCCTAGGTCTTTAAACAGACAGGTAGATAAAAGATAAATAGATATATACAGAGATATTTGGTTTATTTGGGTAGGTTTTTATGGTATAAGTGGTATCATACTAAATAGATTAGTCTCTTGTTCTTCCCCTTACTAATATGTCCTAGTTGGCCCCGCCTGTCTTCCGGCCCTGGGGTCACGTGTGGCTATTACTCAGTACCCGGAAGGGCGGTTCTAGCTGGCCCCGCCTCCCAGCCTTGCCACCAGGTGTGGCCAAGATGGCGCCTGGTGGTGAACCCGGAGGCGGTCCTGTGGGCTGTGACATAGAATTAGGCCGCCTCTTAGGATTGGTCCCTCAGCCCTCCACCCTTGATGGACAGCTCAGGCGTCCCTTCACAGTCCCTAGATAGGTGCACGTACACCCCTCCCCTTCCTGCTGATCTTTGACCTGATTGGCTCTTGTGCCTTATTTAATAGAAGGATCTACCTCAATAAAGCAAGACATGTGCAGACATTCTCCCGGACGCATCTGATTGTCCTCCGGTGATGGGGGGCTGGGTGCAGACGGTCCGTTGACCATTCTCCTTTCTTGGCCCGCCCCGGTCGGGGTGAGCTTCCCCATCTCTCCCACAGGTCGGGAGAGTTCTGGGGGCTAAAGACCCCGACAGCAATATACTTGAATGTTTTGACTTTCCATTATGTTCTTTCCTGCCCTACTCTCCTATCCCCAAACAGTTCCAGAGTTAGTCATGTGCAATAGGTGTAGAGATAGATGTTGACCTCTCTTTATCACTCTCCTTCAGATCCTTCAAATTCTTTTTTTTTTTTTGGCCAGTTCTGGGCCTTGAACTCAGAGCCTGAGCATTGTCCCTGGCTTCTTCTTGCTCAAGGCTAGCACTCTACCACTTGAGCCACAGCACCACTTCCAGCTTTTTCTGTTTATGTGGTGCTGAGGAATCGAACCCAGGGCTTCATGCATGCTAGGCAAGCACTCTACTACTAAGCCCATTCCCAGCCCTATTTAAACAATTTCAACCAGTTTCATTGTCATGTTTGCATATAGCCAAATAAACATCTTTGACCATTTTTACCCTCATTCCTTCTTTCACCTTTGTTGAGGATGTATCTAGTCTCAAGTATATATCTTTGGCTCTATCATCATAGATCAGATGGTGATAGCTGTAACAGTTCATTTCTAGGTGTTTTAGTCCGTTTCACTTGTTATATGCCTGTTTATGTGCCAGTGCCATATTACTTTTCTAACTATGGCTCTGTAGACTCATAATATCATACTCTAAGTAATTGTTATTTGGTCAGAATTACTTCTGTAATTTTGTCGGGGATGGCTATACTTTTAAGACCTGGGGTTGCTTGGCTGTTAGCCACTCCTACCCCCTTCCGGGTTCTACTGGAAGAGATAGCAAACCAGCCCTGCCTTCCGCCTTGGCCACGTGTGATATCATAATGGCCCCCAAGAGGCCGGTCCTGGGGGGACTGATCTCCGCCTCTGCGGGAAGTTCTGTGACATCACCGTGATGGACAGTTCATTAGCCAATTGTTAATACCCAGTTAGTCCCTCATCTTCCTGCTGCCATTACTGTTATATAACCCCCCACCCCCCGAATAAAACTTTGGGAAGCTCCTGAAGCTTACTCCTAGATGTCCATGCGTACTTGGCCTCCTTGGCGTGTATGGGGGGGGGTGGAGGGCGTTATGGCGGCCACACCTGGTCCGAGCTTACCCATGGCCCTCGCTCCAGCATTACTTCCTACTAGCCAGAGGCTATACATGAGAGCAAAAGGGGAACACACGGAGGGGGCAAACAGGCCCGGGATCTACACGGAAGGAGGTTTAGAGCTAGCCCGGCATAATTTGAGGTCTTTTATGCTTCTGTATAAATTTGTGGATTGAGTTTTTTATTTCTATTTAATGGGTTTTTTAAATTTCTATTTAATGGGTATTGCATTGAAACTGTGGATAAAATCACCTTTGGTAATACTGTATGGCCATTCTAATGACTTTGTGCCAGTTGAAAAACATGGGAAATCTTTCCATCTCCTGATGTCTTTTTTTTGTTTGTTTGTTTTTGTTTTTGTTTTTGGCCAGTCCTGGGCCTTGGACTCAGAGCCTGAGCACCGTCCCTGGCTTCTTCCCGCTCAAGGCTAGCACTCTGCCACCTGAGCCACAGTGCCCCTTCTGGCCGTTTTCCATATATGTGGTGCTGGGGAATCGAACCGAGAGCTTCATGTATAGGAGGCAAGCACTCTTGCCACTAGGCCATATTGCCAGCCCTCTCCCGACGTCTTATTCAAACACTATTTGGTGTTTTATAGTTTTCATTGTAATGCCTTTAACTTCCTTGGTTAAGTTTTACCTATAGGTATTTTGTTTTCCTCAACACTATTGTGCATACATAAAATTTCTTCATCAAAATATTGCTTTCTTATTAGTGAAAAAAATCTACTTTTTCAATAATGGATAAAAAAAATCCCTTGTGTAGAAGATAGCCTCAATAGAAAAAATACGTCACCTTTGAAGAGGTGTGTCATCTCCTTTCTTATATAAATCTTTCCAACTCAGCTGTCAACTGATTGTGCTCTCTTTAAAAAAAAATTTAAAAAAGCATTTTTTCCTGTTCACAAACCTGGAACATAGTACTGATTTAGGTGCACATTGGACAGAGATTCCCTTGCTCAATAATAATTTTCCATTGTAGACATTCCTCCTCCCCCTATAGAACGTTCTAAGTGTTTCTGGCAGCATGAGAATCTACTTTGTGTGTGGTTTAAATCTTTCAAATCCTTCATTTTTGTCTCAGGGAGAATCCTAAGCATTTTATTAGCTGTACAATCACTTTCCTCTTTACCCAATGCCTCTTCAAATGTCATCAGAGTGCATTATTAGGCAATAACAATGAGAAAAAAAAATCTCCTTTTAAGAAGGAAAGGCTAAATTGTATTTTTCTGCTACTTCTAATTCTGGAGAAAGATTACTGCTAATCTTTTCTTTTAAACTCCCAATAAAGCATCTCAGTGATAATAATGATGATATATAGTCTGAACTGAAGAAGGGGAAAACACTGACTTGGAGTGGGCTAGTCAACAGTAATTGGTATTTTATAAGCTTCATTTATGCCTTAGTAACAGAGAAGGTGAAATCTATTGAAGAGGAAAAAAGCTCAAAGAAATGAAATTGGCATTTGCTTTTTCAGTTGTCTCTTTTGAAGTTTTCTTCTGAATTTTAATAGTACAAACTATGTTGGAATTTAGATACAATCTGCTTACAGTTACCAATGCACTATTTTATTTCTTTGTGCTATAGAATTACTTGTAACGAACTTAATGGTCATTACTCTTATTGGACTCAAGTTACTCTGCTTGGTATTCACAAGTTAATTCTCAGGAAACAAGGCTTAGTGGGGAAAAAATCAGGTTTATTAATTAAAGGGCTATCCTTCTGAAAAAGTGTGAGAATGTCATCACCATCAGAGACCAACTTAGTGAACTCAGTATAAGGGGGGAAAGGGATACACAAGGCAATGAGGAGGAAGACCATATGCTTAGTGAGGTCTTCATGGTCCAGAGTAAGGATCCTCCCATTCTTTCTCTTGCTGGAACGTCAAACTGAACCTTATTTCTGGGGGCTTGTTTCTGTAACTCTTTAGACAAACAAAGAATAAAAATGACAACAGGTGGTTTACTTTTGTAATTCTAGCTGCTCAGATATGCTCAGATCTGGAGGATTGTATCACAGTCAGTCTGGGAAGAGAAGTCTGGAGGCATGGCTCAAATGGGAGAGCTCCAATGGAGCAAACAAGCCTAGCAAGCTCCTGGCCCTAGAGTTCAAGCCCCACTACCATAAATAAACAAGTGAATGACATTTGTTTATAATTTTGAGTGCTGTAACAAAAAGAGGGGAAGCAAAATGAACTTGCAATGAAAACTTGCAAAGGGTAGCCATTGTCAACATTTCATTACTATCCACAAAGTTTCTTTCACAAAACTGAGTTATTTTGTTTTGTCAACTATAAGACAGATAACCTCAGAAATGTATAGATCTTCAATGTTCAGAAATCATGGAAGGTAGTATTAATCATTTGAAAAACCTCACCCTTCCCCCCAAATCATATCTATTCTCTAAATAGTGCACCAGAATGTTTATAAACTACTGCTTGGACCTAGTGGGTAATGGTTTGTATTTTGTGCCCTTTGTAGACAAACAAAACTTTAGATTTCTACACCAAAAGACTAATACTTCAGTGTAAAGAATTAATCTGAACTCACAAGATTTAAGTCTTAATTAAAATTCTGATCCAAGACAGTAGACTCTGTGAACTGCTGTTGCTAAACTGTACTGTGTAAACATTGCATACTGATGGAATTTCCTGTCAACGGAACTTGCATTTCCGTGCAGCAAGCTTGTCTTTCTGACAGTGGAGTGCATCACAGGAAAAGATCAGCATCTCAAAGGAATGTGATCTGCGTGTATAAAGAGAAAGGAAAAATCTTCAAAGAAATGGAGCTTATGTTGTTTATCAGTTGTGCTTAAGGGTTAAAAACAAGTCTTCTAACAATGTGCACTTTGGTCTAAGAATAGTGCTTTTCCTTCCAAGAACTGAAAGATAAACAGTTTAGTTTGAAATCTGAGAGAATGCCTAGCTTTATGTTAAACATGCCATAAAAAGACTTCAGAAAATAAAAGACATTGAAAATGTTTCAGTTCTCTTGTGAAATTCAGTTTTTATATCCACTACCTTGAATAACTTATCTAATTCAAGAAGTAATTAAAACAAGCAAATAAACCAATAAACAGCACTACACTACAGGCAATGTAAAGAACATAGGAGCTAGATTAGACACAAAAGTATTTAAATACTTAACCTGTCACTCTGTCACCTCTCTGTACCACAGTTTCTCATTAATTAATTGACATAATAAAAAATGTCTTATGATATGATGAAGAAATAACATATTCTAGCCTTTAATACTTAGCTAAAAATGTTCAGTGAACAATTTGGGCAATTGATATTCTGGGAAGTTTTACTTCTCAATGACTAAAGCATTGTGATTTCTCTGCCTGTTTGGAGGTTGAATTTCCTTATGAGCTGTGAAAAGCAGGGACTATGTCTTTGTGATTCTTTGCCTGCTATTGACAGGTGGGGTGTGTGTGTGTGTGTGTGTGTGTGTGTGTGTGTGCGCACGCGCGCGCGCGCGCACATGCGTTCTTGCAAGCCAGTTCTGGGACTTGAACTCAGGGCCTGAAAGCTGTCCTTGAGCTGTTTTGGGGGGAGAGGAAGCTTTCTTTTTTGTACTGGTTGTAAATCTTATTGTAAGGGTGATAAACAGGGGGTTTACAGTTACATAATTCAGGTATTGAGTACATTTTTTTGAACAATGTCATCTCTTCCCTTGTTTTCTTCTAGTTTTTCCCTCCTGACACCCCATCTGTAAAAGTTGTATAGTTCATTTTCAGCAAAGTGTCTTGTGAGTATCACTGTTGCATTTGTTCACTCTTTGTCCCATCATTTCTGTGCCTCTTTACATCCTCCAAACAGATACACTTATATAGAAGACAAAGGTACAGAAATCAGAAACAGTGACAAAGGAGAAAAAAAGCAAAATAACAAAAAAACCTCTAGTTTCCAAAGAAATGGAAAGACTTGGAAAAATATATATTAAGTGAAGTAAGCCAAACCCAAAAAAACATAGGTTGCATAGTATCCCTCTTGTGGTAGCTAGAAAGTGCTTATAAATCTAAGGAGTCTGAGATCCATAGGATTGTGATTCAAGGCCAGTTTTGGCAGAAAAGTTGGCTAGACCCCATGTCCAAATTAATCAGTAAAAAGCAGGACAGAGATGAGGCCTAGCTTGAGGCTCTGACTTCAAAACCCATTACCACCAAAATACAAAAAAGTGAAGAATGGGGCTGGGGATATAGCCTAGTGGCAAGAGTGCCTGCCTCGGATACACGAGGCCCTAGGTTCCATTCCCCAGCACCACATATACAGAAAACGGCCAGAAGCGGCGCTGTGGCTCAAGTGGCAGAGTGCTAGCCTTGAGCGGGAAGAAGCCAGGGACAGTGCTCAAGCCCTGAGTCCAAGGCCCAGGACTGGCCAAAAAAAAAGTGAAGAATGGAGCAAAGAGTTATAGTGTACATATATAGATTAGCCCAGGACTGGTTGCTGCTGCTTGTGTGTTAGACATGAGTACACAAAACAGAAAGGACAGAGATTCTTCAACCTTATGTTCTTTATTCAGGCAGACCCTACTTGCCTAAACTTTTAGTCCCACCATAGGTTACCATTGGCTCGAGACCCACATTTTTTTCAGGGAAGATATCATTCCACCATGGAATCTCTAATAAAGACTTAACCTTAAAAATGAAGAGTTCATGGCACTCAAGAAGAGGAGACCTTCTGACTTAGCTGGGGAATGCCCTGGTACTGGCTGTCAACTAGCCTCATATCCCAGAACAGGCTAAAATAGGAGGAGTAAAGATCCCCATTTATGCTATCAAAATATTAGGGAACGATATGACAACTTTTGGCAACAGACATGGGTACAAGAAGTTACCAAGGTAATCAAGTAAGAGAAATAAATTTATTAGGACACTAATAAGAGAATCAGCAGGAAGATGAACACAAGGGAGTATTGCTACTCTGGATGACATTTGGAGTAGTCTTTTATGTTTTGTTTTTTTTGGTGTGTATGGACTTTTCTGATTGTTTTAGAATATTTCGTGGTCTGGCTTTCTTGGAACATTGTGCATAAGCATTCTTGTTACTGTCTTCTGTGACATAGGTCCTCTTTTCTTCATTTTGCTGTATAAGTAGTTTTGCTCACATCATGCCTTATTAGGGGGACTTAACCATACTTCCTAAATATTCAGATAGGCAGAGATGCTCTCTTACCACAATTTGCTATATTCCTCTTTCCCCAAGGAAATAATGCAGAGAGAAAAGTAAAAACAAAACAAAACAACAACAACAAAAAAAACACTTTACTATGCTAGGACCATAATTCACATTGTTGCTGAAAATCTCAGAGGAAAGGATCCCTCTATTTGTGACTGATTTCCAAAATTTCATTTATCATTGTTTGCAAAAACTCAATGAGGCAAAGCTCTATCTCTCGACCCTTCTAGTCCCTACAGTGCAGAGCCACACTCTAGCTATTTCATGACGTAAAGAGGGTCATTACCAGAGACAGTTAAGTAAATTGGTAAAAATTTGGCTGTCAATGTCTAATGACTATTTAGTTCTTTGTAATGTCCTCTGCAACTTCTGTTTCTGGCCTCCTATTGCTCAAGGCAGAGGCAATATTTCGGGATTCTCTGTTGATTGGCGTTTATTAGGAGCCAGAAAGTTTGATCTAGATTAAAAGAGTGCTAGTGAACATGGAGAACATGAAGAAAGGTCAGCAGGTTAGATGAACAAATTGCCACCAAATGGAGTAGGTGACCTCAATTTTTCTGTTAGAAGGGTAGCCCAAGAAGAGTAAAGTTCTTGGGAACACAGCAATTTTTCAAAACGGTAATACAAAAAGGAAATATCTGACAGGTGTTGGAGTTCACAAATCTTTATCAAAATATTCACTGGGTTGTTTGTTAATGGGCTTGGTAAAAGTCCTGTTAAGTCTTTTATTATATTTTAAAGTCTAGGTTTATTCTGTTATATCACATTATTAAATTATGTTCAATATCTTATACTTGATGTGGCATAAACTTAGAATCTAGGGCAATCTAGATAAATGTTATAGATTTGAAGGAAAATATAAACAAATTTTAGCTTAGAGAATTTTGTTGTTAAAGAAAAGAAACACAGAAAATAAATTACTATTAAGAAGCACAATGTAATCATTTATTTTATTCAGATTTGTTTTTAATAGCCAGGTAAGCATCATAATCTAAGGGGTTAGTAAATTTACTCTTTAAATTGGATTGACAAACCAGCTATAGGAACATATTTGGCCTGTGGGTAGGCTGTAGTTTGCTGATACCCTAGACAATAGGGCATGAAAAAAACCTGAGCTGATGAACCTCAATTCTGATAAAAATCTATAAAAATTAGAGTGATGACAAGGTCAGGCATTCAGTCTGGTGAAAGGAGAACTCTTCTTCCCAAACCATTGTCTCCTCTATGTTTTCAACAATTCTTGTGGTGTAAAAGTCTTTGTATTCTTTCTCTTTGATGTTCAGCACTGTGTTACTATGCCACAGAAACCTATGTGAAAAAGGAGTAAAACCGGACTCTGTTGGAGGTTTGAAATATCAAGATGGGCAGATGTGGCATTACTTGTCTTTGGATACTGGTACACATCCTTCAACGTTTTTTTTTTTTTAAATATATAATAAATATCAATTTATCTATCCAAGACAAAAATCACTGCATCATGAGGCATAGAAGACAGATACTAGCAAATACCCTGTTCTGTTGTCTTTCAACTAATGAAAGCAAGTATTTGGCTCCTAAGATCTAACTGTGGTGATTTCTCCCTTCCTTAGGAAAATATTCTCCTCCCGTAATGTCTCTTATTTTAAAGTCGATTTAGTGCCAAGGGCCAGAATTTAGTATTAAATGTCAAGTAGACTCACAAATGTCAACTGCATATATAAATGTCAAGTGAATTGTGTAGTTCTTCACATCTTCTCCAACTAAAATACAGAAGGAAGGCCCATGATTGAAGGATTGCCGTTCTTAATGGAGTTTGTTCTTGTGCTAGAGGCATAGCTATCTTGTTGGCTGCTTTATTCACTCTGAAGCTTCACAAAGAATTTGGAGCAGTTTTTAAAGTTGGAGTCAATGAACCACATACTTGTTTATCAGAAGTTACATACAGAGTACAAGCTCTCTTGGTGAATTCTTTGAAAGAAAATAAAACCAATTGGAAAATAATTTCAGAAGAAATTGTTTGTGTGTCTACCACACACTGTTCAGAAATGACTGTTGTATTATCTACTTATGTGACTTAAGTGCATTTGCTTGTAGTCAGTAAATTCTTCCTGTTTGTGCAAGGTGAAGCTATATACCCAATTTAAAAAAAATTCATAATGTACATTTTTCTGTCAATGGATTTTTTTTATTTTTCAAATTCAATTTTTAGGGTTCTTAATGAATATTCTAGGACTCTATAATATGTTCTGAGATCTCTGCACATGCATGAATTTCTTCTTATACCCAATTAGTAAACATTTATTGAGTGTTTGCACTGTGTTGGGTGCTCGATATATAAAAGATAGTAAACTTGAACAGCTTTCATTCCAGGGGAACAGACAGATCTTAAATAATTAATCACTCAAATAAATAAATAAATATAGACTGCAATGTGCTCTTAGTACTTGCAATAAGGAAGAACAGACCCAATCTTGGATCAAGGAAGACTTCTCTAAGGAAGTAGTAATCTAGGCTTAGACTAGAAAAATGAGTTTATGGTCACTAGACAAAAAGTAGGAGACAAGTGGTGTCAGGTAGGGAAAATAATTTTGGATAATAATAAAATAATTCTTGATTCAAGTGCTGAGGGTTACCATTTGAACACAGAATATCCACTACAGGATTATTTGCGAAATACTTGATCCCCAGTGAGTGACACTATTTTGAGAAGTGGTTAGAACTTTACTTAGTGAAGCCTAGATGAAGGATATAAGTTTTTGGGGTCACATCCTTGGGAGCTAGACCTTTCCTTGGCTTCTTATTGTATTCATCTCTGCTTTCTGGGTGCCCTGAATCAAAAAGCTTTCCCTCTGCCATGCATTTCTGCTATGAAGTTCTGCATCACCATGGCCCAGAAACAATGGAACAACTTGGCCTGTGAGTAGGGTGTAGTCTGTTGACTCCTAGACCATGGGGCAAGAAAAAAGCTCAGCTGATGAAAACTTCTTAGCCCAAATGAGTCTTTTCCTCCTCTAAAATTGTTTCTCTCAGCTGAGGAAAAACAAAAAACAAAACAGTAGGAAATACCTCAGAGAATTAAAAATGGATCTATGTATGCTGACTGAAGGTATGAACAAGAAAGGGATGCAAGACTCCTTCGTATAACTGTTTTGGGAGATGACTGTATACATGGTACTGTTGTAGGTACTCAAGAACTTATTTTCTATTTGACAAGAGAGATTATACATGTATAATCAGATACTAATGTGATTTTGTATAATAAGTGCTGTGGTCAGTAAGCTGTGTGCTCCCCGCCATCCCCCCCCCCAAGAAAAAAAAACAACAACTCAAAAGTCATGTACTAGATTACTCATGACTTATGCATGTGATAGTGTGATTTAAAGTCCGGTCTATCCTTGCTTCTTCTCATTATACAATACTGTTTCATTGTAGGGTTTAAGACATGTCTGCATACACAAGTCATTTGATCATTTTGTTCAAAACTGTTACATCTAAGTGTGGACATAATCCTTAATATTTTTACTGCATAAAACTCCAAGTTGATGCCGATAAAGGTTTTTGGACCTTTTTACTCTAGAGAAGATTTATTTGGAGACTGATACAGGGAGAGCTTTTTCTTCTGTATAGTCTGCAATATGTTTAGAAATAATTGCCTAACGTACAGAAAGTCCCAGACATGAGATGTATAGTATTTCTTTCATTTCATTGATTACTTAAACTTAAGGAAGTTACAGCCTCTATGAGTTCCATTTTTTATCTTTCTTGTATGCCTCTTCAAGTTATGATTATACAATAAAAATGCTATTTCTGCCTTCGAAATATACCCAGATGGAAATAAATCTGTGGTTTAAGTGTTAGAACACTAGCTTTGAACAAAATAAGTTCAGGGACAGCACCCAGGACCTGAGTTCAACCTCCAAGATTAAAAAAAGTACGTCTCTAAGTATTTATATATGGTACATTACAAATATATAAATACATATTTATATTTTTACATATAATACATTAGATATGAATATACTTTTCTTGAATTATATTTTAATTTATATATAATATATAATAGTATTGTATATTATGCTATATATTTTTATATATTAGATACTGTGCAATGTATAACATATAACACATATTATATATTATACAATATATTTTATATCATATATTATACAACATATAACACATATTATTTTATGTATTTATATATTATAATTTATATAATATTATATATGCATATCCCCAAGTACTTCTTACTGTCCTCATTGCTACTTCATTAGTTCAACAACAATAATTTTCTTAGATTATTACAATAGCAGCTCAGTTGTTTTTCCTTGTCCTCCAGTTGCTATACCAACTCGGGAATTCATTTAGAATGGAGAAATCATGGTGATAAAAACAAATCCTATCTTAATGAAACTTATTACTCTTCTCCAAATCTTCCATGTCTCATTAACTGAATTGGAATTGCAAGCAGTCTTAATATTTTGATAAGTACTCCTAGTTTTACCTGACCATATTACCACTCATTTTTTCTGATTCAGCCTTTCCATGTCTTTTATATTCCTCAGTAATACTGGGTAGAATATTCTATCACCTAAGAGATTTTCTTCTTGCTTTTCTTTGCTAGGACCATGTACCTTCTGGGCTGTATAGATAACACTTACATTTCCTTCAAGTTTCTTCTCAAATGAAACCTTCTCAATGAAGCTTCCTGTTTAAAATAGCAATCCCATTTCACAACCTTTTACACTAAGGTAATTTTTCTTTTGTTTCTGTATCACTATTTACTATTGGACATAAAGCATCATTTAATTTATAGTATGATTACACAAATTCTGCATCATCTGGAATGTCTTTAAAAGTGGAAAATTTTTTTTTATTTATTTTTTGGCCAGTCCTGGGGCTTGGACTCAGGGCCTGAGCACTGTCCCTGGCTTCTTTTTGCTCAAGGCTAGCACTCTGCCACTTGAGCCACAGCGCCACCTCTGGCCATTTTCTGTATATGTGGTGCTGGGGAATCGAACCCAGGGCCTCATGTATAGGAGGCAAGCTCTCTTGCCACTAGGCCATATCCCCAGCCCCTAAAAGTGGAAATTTAATAATATATTTTTTTTCCTCTAATGGTGGCCAGAACCTGGAAACCTTCTGTAGAGATGTCAGTCTCCCTTATTTTCTCTGATAACTCCACAGTCCACACTACTGGCACTCCTAACAGGCTGCATCATTTAATTCTAAAAATCACAAATTAATGAAATTTGTTAAATTAGAATAAATGTTTTATTTGTGTAGTCATTCTCAAATATTCTCTAAAACATACCCACATTTTATAATAACAACATATTCTTAAAATCACATATTGTTATTATTACTATGGATTTCATTCAGTTTATTATTGGCATTATGTTACAAACATCACTAAAATTTTAAGGATACTTAGTCCAAAGAGGAGTATGCATCATCTCAGACCAATGTTATTACAAGTGAACTGGAATTGCTTACGTGCCAGAGATTTGAGAATGGCAAGTAGTAACAGAGGTAATAACAATCTAAGCAGATTCTATTTGTGTGCAGAAGCATACTCTGAGGTCTTTTTCAGTCACTATGGTAACAAGAAATTCTAAACTGGTGTTGGGTTTTCATACATTCTAGTTACATTCTTACATCAGTTTACAAACCTAATTATCTAATTTAATAGAAGAAAAATTTCAAACCGCCCCATCCATCAAATTCATAGCTAACTTCCTTGAACTACTTTCTACTAACTGAAATCAAGATTCATCTTGTATTTCCTCTTCTGACCTGCCATAATGGTATCAGATTGGATTCTGAAAAACTCTTATATAATTATGTTATGATCACAACTACTAATGATAATTTCTACTGTGGCATGAGGTCAGCATGCAACTAGAATTTCACTTTATTCCAGAGAGGAAGTTTTGAGTACTGGGATAGATTGTCTTGTATCTTTGGTTACTTGTCCTTTCACTAGAGCCACAGCTCTCAATTTTTAATTCCCATGAATATCTATGGAAATTCTACAGCTGTGGAAGCTGTAAAAGTGTTCATATACCCTCTATTTGCCTCAATCAAATATTTGTAAGCAGGACAATAGTCAAACTCTGCTATACTGGGTTGATATTGCTCTCTCTTTTACCTATTCTAGTTCTGTGAAGAGAGATGAAAGTATTTTGTTGTAAACTATTATTCAACTCTTGTGAGCTCAAATGATTTTACCCATTGAGGGGAAGGAGAAAGGAGACGTGTTTGTCCTAGTTTATGTTTGAATCTTAATGTGCTATAGTAAAACTCATGTCTTTTGAACTTAGAAGTGGGATATTTTGACCCTGTTTCTCTGGGAAAATATTTCATGTACTTTTTTGGGTTAATTTTAGCTTCATATCTCACGGGAGAAAAGGAGGAGTGCATATGAAAAAAAAGTAACTTAAAGAGTCAAATCATGGGCTGGGAATGTCTCTTAGTGGTAGAGAGCTCACCTAGCATGCATGAAGCCTGGGTTTGATTCCTCAGCACCACACAAATAGAAAAAGCCAGAAGTGGTGCTGTGGCTCAAGAGGCAGAGTGTTAGGCTTGAACAAAAACAAAGCCAGGGACAGTGCCCAGGCCTTGAGTCCAAGTACCAGGACTGGCAAAAAACAACAACAACAAAAACCCACTCAAATCATGATTAGACGTATTTCTGTAACTTTGCCTAAGCACGCATTGATTTAATAGGTTTAACAGGTGATAAAGTCTAGTACGAGAGCTACTTACACAATGATTGGCGCCAGGATCAGTGATAGCTCTAACTGTGACTGATTGCTAAACATCCTCTAGTTCCAATTAAATGCCTCCTCCTTGAGGCAGCTTTTCTTGACCACTAAAGCCAGACAATTAGCTTTTCCTATTATATACTCTCAAAATCATTCTGATTTCACTTTTAGCCCATATCTCACTTAATATTTTTGTTAAATATATGCATTAACAATTAGATTGTTATTCCTAGGACGTTGGGACCTTTCCCTTTCCCTTCATAACTAGGTATCTGTTCCACAAATATTAAATGTACACATAGTAGTTTTTAGTTTATTTTGGTAAGTGAAATACGGTATGAATTAATGATAGATTAGGCTCCACTGTGTTGTATCTCTTAAATGTATGAGCTTGGTCTATGGCGTTTCTGTTTATTGAATTAAATTCTTAAATTTGCTGAACAGCTTTAATTTTCACTAATTTCTTTAAAGGGCATGGAATTTAAGTGTAAGGAAAGGACTTGGGAGGAAATGGTATATCCTAGGAGATGTAGAATGTACAATATTGAATTTTTAGGGAAGAGTACATTTTTCCTATTGCCATCAACCAAAACCACAACATTATTGTCAGTGGTTAGCAAACTACATAGAATAGAGTGATTTTACTGATGTGTTCAAACTTGTTGCTCCAGAATGACATTTATAATGGGGAATTAAAAATTGAGATGAATCTAAAGCTTCTTTTCATTTTCTAAACCAGGCAAGATTCATGGGCTTATTTTCTTTCTGACATTCTTGTATATGATCCATTTGAATAGAATAAAGATGAAACAGACTTTTTTCATGTCTTTTGACCCTGAGCCATTTATATGAGAGAAGCTTTTAAAACATGAATATTTTGGTTCTAACAACTGCGCTTTTGAAATGGCATGAAGCATAGTGTTTAGAACTGCAAATATCACTGACATTTCTAAAGTGCAAACAATGTTTAATAGCATAGCAGCAAATTTATTTCCTCTGCATTAATATTGGTATTACTTAGCAATTTATAGACTTCAAGAATTAAATAAATCAAAAGAAAACTCACTATAATTTATGTAAGTAGAGGTAGCCATAATAATTAGGAGGACAATGAAGCTCTTTTAATGCTTCAGTAAATATACCAAATATCTATGGCAGCCTGCTGCTCTCTAAGCCCAGATTGTTGCTGTGTAGGTAGATATCAATCTTCACTACTTGCTATGTTCAACCTTTCTGAATCTGTGATCAGGATCCATCTGTTCAGCTGTATTTATTAATGTATTTTCTTTTGACATAAATATTAAAAAATACTCATCTTCAAATGGTGTCATGATACCCACTAGGTTATATTTGTCAGGCAAAATAATAGCATAATAGACTTTAACTGCAGCAAAGAGAAAATAAAACATACAAAAACAAAAGTTACATAACTTCAGGGCAGCTTTGGGAGGAAACCATTATGCTCCTATCAGATTGATTAGAAGGAATGATAATTATGAAAGATGGCCATAGCTACATCCAGAATAGGGGGGATGTTCAATAACTATTTCTGAAGCATCAATTTTAGTGATAAGCTTGCTTTCCATAAAACCATAGAAAATCAACTGGGAAAGAGAATAATTGCAAGTGGAAGTATGGTAGGAGAAAATATCCAGTGGTCATAATTCTGTTCATAAAGGGAAGAATTTGCTGATTCCTTAAAGGTGGAAAAGTACATTAAAAATGTGGACAGATTTTTACTTGAAAGATATGATAGGATATCTCGTCCAATAGTTTTTCCCTCACTTTTCATTCTGATAGTTCTCTATAGTTTTGATTTTTCCACAGGCTCTTATTTACATTTATGTATATTTTCAGTGAAAAGAATACTGGAAAATAACTTTTTCTATAAAAGTGAGGTAAGTATATTCTTGAGGCTGTTTAGTAAAGATACGGGAGTTTCTGGTAGTTTAAACTCATGTAAGAAGGCATAGAACATTAGACCTAGAAAGAAAAATTCCATCACTTTGCAGTTTAACTTTTTCAGTAAATATTTATTCATTGGGTGTTTAGAAATAAAGTAGATGTCTTTTTCCATTTTTCTACTGGTATAATAAAATGTCAAAGCCTGGGAAAATTATAAAGAAAAGAATTTGTTAGTCTAATAGTTCTGGAGGATGGGCCGTCCAACAGCATGGCACTTACATTTGGAGCAGGCCTTTGTATACTAACATGATGGAAGGGAAAGGCATAACATGATTATAGCATGAGACAAATGGGAAGAGGAAAGCTGGTCAAACTCATCACCATTATAAGAACTTCTTTCACTGGATAGCTAATCCAATTTTAAACTAAGATTCCATTCACGATCAAATCTTTTAAAAAGGTATTACCTCCTAATATTATTGTAGTAGGAGATTTAAACATGTTTTAGAAGACATACTCAAACCAAAATACTAGCAATCAGGAAGGTCAATGACTGACACATTCAGACCATCAAACTCATATTTCTTCCTCTTTATTTTGTACATACTACATAGTCTTTGTTGTTACTATTACCAGACTTTTTATTTTATTTCCACTCTTTTTATCTCATATTTAATAATTATTCATTGTATCTTCTCACATCTCAAATCTTTTTCTGTGATCATTTTTCTTAAACACAGTGTACTTTTTAATTATCACATTTGCAAAGTTGCATATTATGTGCACATATGCACCCATCAAGTTAATACTGTGTCTTTATTCTTTTGTTTGCTTGTTTTTTTTTTTTAGTTCATACAAAAAGGACTAGGGAACCAGGCACTGATGGCTCAAGTCTGTAATCTTAGCTACTCAGGAGGCTTAGATTCGAGGATCATGGTTCGAAGCCAGCCCAGACAGAAAAGCCCCTCAGTAGAAGAATGGATCAGGAAAATGTGGTACATATACACAATGGGATTTTATGCCTCTATCAGAAAGAATGACATTGCCCCATTCTTCAGGAAATGGAAGGACTTGGAAAAAATTATACTAAGTGAAGTGAGCCAGACCCAAAGAAACATGGACTCTATGGTCTCCCTTATTGGGAATAATTAGTACAGGTTTAGGCAAGTCACAGCAGAGGATCACAAGAGCTCAATAGCTATGCCCTTATGAATGCATAAGATAATGCGAAGTGAAATGAACTCCATGTTATGGAAACAACTGTTATATCACTGTTGTAATTACTTTCAGCATGCCATGTGCAACCGTAGCTTCTATTGTTGATGATCCTCTTGTATCCCCTTCCTGTGGTTGTACCCGCACTATCTCTGTATCTTATCTGAGTACATTGGAAACTGTATATACTGGTATTAGAACTAGGGAAGGGAAAGGGAATATCAAAATCTAGAGACAAAGGATAAAAAGACAAGCGACTCCAAAAGCAATTCTTGCAAAACCATTTGGTGTAAACCAACTGAACAACTCATGGGGTGGGGGTGGGGGGGAAGAAAAAGGGGTAGGGAGGAGGGGGGAACGAGGGAGGAGGTAACAAACAGTACAAGAAATGTACCCAAGGCCTAACATATGGAACTGTAACCTCTCTGTGCATCACTTTGACAATAAATAAGAAAATAAATAAATTAAAAAAAAACAATAGGAGAGGAAACAAAAAGCAAAATAACAAAAATCCGCTTGTTTCTATTGTTCATCTTGATAAACATCATTTTATATGATAAAAAAAGAAAAGAAAAGTCTATGAGACTCTTATTTCTAATTAACCACCAGAAAATTAAAAATGGCACAGTGGCTCAAAGAACAGAATACTAAACTTGAGCAAGAACTCAGGGACAGCACCCAAGCCTTGCATTCAAGCCCCATGATGGACCAAGAAATAAAAAGGGACTTGGGACAAGGCTTCAGTCAGAGTACCTACTGACAAATGGAAGACCCTGAGTTTAAATCTCATTATCACTAAAATGCATGCTAATTAGTATGGTGTAATTCAACAAACAGTTGTATGGCATACTTATTCTGTACTGAATGTACATTTACTTGCTAGTGAAACAATTATGAGTGATAATCCATGGTAATTTTCCTCATGGAACATTAGCTCTTATAGAGGACTCTAACAGCTGTTAAAAAAATCATTACCTAAATATCTGAGTTCACATTTACAAAAGAGAATAACAAAAAGGTTAATCTAAATTGAAGAGAATGAAGACTATGGATGGTATAGTTAGGCAAGATCGTTTTGTTCTGAAAAAAAAAGTTTAAATTGCAACTTAAAAATAATATCAGTGATTAGGTAGGAGTTTTCCACACATAGAGAACTCTACCTTTAAAGATGCATTAATATATTTTTCACTGCTGTGCATTGATTTTTGGTATGTGTAGGTTAATGATTGCATTTTCTGTTGAATATTTGCTTTATTCATAAAGAAAGTGACTTTATTAGTCTTTTCTGATGAATTTTGGTATTACATATATCAGATATAAATATATCTTCCTGCCTTGTTTTTTGGGTCCATTTGTTTGGTGGGTATTTATCCATCTTTTTGCTGTAAGCTAGTGTTTATTTTTGTTAGTAAGATGTATTTCTTATAAGCAGTAAGTGGTGTGTGTTGCTTTTTATTCCAATTTGCTCTTCTTTGTCTTTTGAATGGAGAATTGAGATAACATACATAAAAATCTATGTCATAATTCCTACCATTTTGTTGTTTTGGTTGATTTTTATTCTTGCTCTTCATTTGAGTAGCTACTCTTGAATTATGATGTATTTTCTCCTCAATTTTAATGATTATGTTATTTTCCTCTTCTATGTGTAGGATTCTTTTGAAAATCAGCTGCAGTGCTAATTTAGTGGTCATAAAATGTTATGTTTTTCTTTGCGATGGAAAGTTTTTATTTGTCCTTCAGTTATGAATAACAGCATTTTTGGTTAGAGTAAAATAGGTTGACAATTGTTTACTTGCAGTATTTCAAATGCATTATTCCATTTACTCCTTGCTTTTAATGTTTCTGTTAAGAAATCAGTTATTTTTCATTATCAGTAACTTTATATTTTCTTACAGCACTGAATATCTTTTTTCTTACCTTAAGCTGTATTTTATCTCTGATATATCTTCATGTGGTTCCTCTTTGGTATGGTCTTTTGGGTGTCTTAAAAGCCCTTTGTATATCAATGGTTATTTATTTCTGAGATTTGGTAAATTTCCTTCTATTATTTGTTTTCTGTCTGTTAGCTTACATGTTATCTTCCTCTCCTATGCCCATGATTCTTCAGTTTAGTCTCTTAATACTGAACCAGAGGTTGTCATATTCCATTCATGTCTTTTTTATTTTCCTATTTCTTCATTTGAGTTTTTTTTTTTTTTTTTTTGGCCAGTCCTGGGCCTGGGACTCAGGGCCTGAGCTCTGTCCCTGGCTTCCTTTTGCTCAAGGCTAGCACTCTGCCACTTGAGCCACAGTGCCACTTCTGGCTTTTTTCTGTATATGTGGTGCTGGGGAATCGAACCCAGGGCCTCTTGTATACGAGGCAAGCTCTCTTGCCACTAGGCCATATCCCCAGCCCCATTCATTTGAGTTTTATATCACATCAGCTTTCAATAAATTGGATCAACTCTACTAAAATTTCACAGGATTAAAAAATGACTTATAAATTCAGGTTGGTTTTCTTTCCCAAAGTTATAGACTGTTTTTTGTTTGTTTGTTTTCTGGATTTCTGTATCTTTATAGAATTCATTTTTTTAATCTTGAATTGTCTTCCTTATTTGGATGTGTATTTGTATTCTATCTCTCTTTAGCTGCTTATTTCTATATTCTCTGAATTTGCTTTTTAAGTATGTTGTCTTTCATTTTACCCATAATTATTATAACTACACTTTTGAACTTTTTGACTGAGTTTTTTCCTTTTTTACAACTTTTGCTGTTCATTGATGTGAGGTTGGTTGTTGAGTTTGAAGGCATCCAGCTACCTTGCATTTTTAATGACTTTTTGTTAGTATATTTAGATTTTTATCCTGAGATCAATTATTTTCTTGAACATTTTTATCTGTTATAATCTTTTTTGGGGAGAGCTTAGTTTTATTTATGCTTGTTAGAGATGACCTTTAAAACAGCTCTGTAAAACAAGTGGGATATCAGTTATTAGTATAATCATAATGTTTTATATTGGTGACTCTGAACTACTGAGTGACATGCAGAAGATCAGCTGGAATTGGGATCTGGGAATGGGATCAGAAATAAGATTTTCCAATTCTTGGTCCATTGCTATAATCTTATTCTCAGTGTTCTCATAGCATAAGGCTGTAATGCCTGTAAGGTCCACCCCCGGGAGGATTCATGCAGATCCCCTCCCCTTTAGTCTCCCCCCAGTACCTGCATTACCTAGGTAACTAGAACACTTGGAGGCAGCCAGCTCCCCTTACCTGGCCACACCTCTCCCTGGCCCTAGATAATGCATGGCCCAACCCTGGCTCGGTACTTCTCTGGTTATGTTTGATCTTGGCTATAGGCTAGCAGATCAAGAATAAAGTCTTCTCCCCTGCCTGAATACCGGGTGGTGTTCTCAGCTTTCTATTTTAATAACTCGTACAAACATGATGTATCGCACGTGACTCCTACATATTGTAGGTACTGGGTGGAGAATTAAACAGGAGGAGGTGGGGGTGGAGGCATTTGCATGGAGCCCTCTCAGGGGCGGACATTACATGCATTACAGACTTACCACTGTGAGAACACTGACTATAAGATTATAACAATGTAGAATATTTTTACTGGCATAGTAGATAGCATAATTTTCCATGGAATGTTTGATTTGGAAGCCATTTTAAAGCATAAAGAATCTTAAGAGTTATAACAGAACATAGGATATGTCATATAATTTCACACTATTGGTGATGTAAGTGGTAGGAACTCCAGGAAGAGTACTTAGGTTGACAACTTCCTCTAATTTCTAGGGTGGATTAGGATTTTAGGGAGGTGAAGGTCTTATTCTGGCATGTCATCTGAGAAAAGGAGTCCAGTCCCTGCCTCTTGTCAATGTGTGTACCTGTGGGAAGATTTATAAGACTTATCATTCTTGAAGAAAAGAGACAATCTGCTTGTTTTGGGGTTTTGTTGGACATACCAGTTGTATTTTAATGCATATTGAAACAAACAAGACCGTTAAAAATGAACGGTTTGCTGTCTAAAATGACCATTTGCCAATCCTTATTTGTGTTCAGGAAAGACTTGGGGAAACTTTTGACATGAGTGACAGCGAGAGCTATTGGGATTAGCTTTGCTTTCCGTTCACATTTTATCCGTGTTGGGTACTGATGGCAGGCCAGGTCTTACAATCCATGCTCTGCAAGCCTTGCCCTGTAGGCAGTGACCTTTAGGAGAGCAGGGTGGAGGTTGTCCTTCAAACAAGTCATGGTTGTTCTGGAATGTTTGCTTAACTCAAAATCTCATCTACCAGTCTCTGATATGATACAAAATAAGTGAAGGAGCTCCTGTGTCTTGTAATCTTCAGCCAGGAGCCTAGCTGGGGCCTTGGAAAGCTCCATTTTCTACTCTGATGTTCTTCCTGATGCCTTCCCCAAGGGTCAAGTAGTAGGTGAGAAAGTAGAGGGTTTCAAGGTGAACTTGATGTGCACTAACCTGCTGGGAGATTGGAGGCACATAACTTTATACCTCTGATCTTTGAATTGTTACTGTGTAGTAAAGAAGGGATTAAGCGGGTGATTTCAATAGTGTTTCCATCTGTAATAAATAACTGGGCTGAAGAATTTGAGGAATAACATCTTGCTTCTTTCAAATTTTTTCAAGTTCCTTGCTATTCTTCCATCGGTTTTTTTTTTGTTTTTTTTTGGCTTTTGTAAACCATGTTTATTTATTTTTATTGAAAAGGTGATGTACAGACAGAAAAGGTGATGTTACAGTTACGTAAGTAAAGTAATGACTATACTTTTTTTTTCCTTTGCCAGGGCTAGCACTCTGCCACTTGAGCCACAGCGCCCCTTCTGGCCGCTTTCTATATATGTGGTGCTGGGGAATCGAACCCAAGGCTTCATGTATATGAGGCAAGCACTCTACCACTAGGCCATATCCCCAGCCCTGCAAAAGTCTTTTTGAAAAGTGTTATGCCCTCCCTTATTTTCTCTTGCATTATCGCGAGTCACTTGTAAAGTTCATTTCCAAATAGTGTCCAGTTAATAGCATGGCTTCATCGTTTCAGACTTTGCCCCACCGTTTCTCTGATTGACCTCTCCTGCTACAAATCAGATAATCGTATATAAAAGAGAAAGGGAACTAAAATCAGAAACGGTGACAAGAGCTACAATACGCAGTACTATTTAGCGGGCTTCCCGTTGCCCTTTGCAAATGTCCCGAGCTAGAGCGCCACGAGGGTTTAATGCAGCAATTTCCGGTGGCAGATGGCGAAGGTGGAGAACGGAGCGCCCCTCCCCCACAGGCGCAGGGGCAACATTTGAATGTGTGGAGTCTCCAGGGCCCCGGATGTAATGTTCGCACAGAACAATGGCGTGCGTTCTGATGGGCGTGGCTTCCTTTCATTGGACACTGAGCCTCGGCCCCAGCCAATCAGGCAGGAGAGGACGTGAGAGCTCTGGAAAGCCCTGCCCTCCGCAGGCAGGAGCGGCGCCATTGCGGTCACATTCGCGTGTCGTCTGAGCAGCAGCAGTCGATCCGCCGCTGCGGGTGTTGCTGGCCCCCCGTCTCGGCACTCGAGCGAGGTGAGACTTTCTGTGGGCAGGACATGGACGTGGAGTCGGGGGCCACAGGGGGGGCCGAGTCCATGGCCCGAGTAATCACCCCCGGGGCCGGGGGTGGGCAGTGGTTCGGGGTTTGGGGCATCAAGGGCCATGCGGCGGGGGGTGGGGGTGGGGCGGGTTTCTTCCATACACAAGGCTGGTCCCCCCACCCCACCCCTACCCCTGCCCATTACTCTAGGCTGACTAGAGCCAGAGAGGACTCTTCCTATTCTCCATGAGAGCGCAGGGATCGAGATGCAGCATTGAGAGGGGAGCGGCCATGGAGGAGGGGAGGAGACAGACTTGTTGCACTTCGCAGCCACGGGGCACCAAACCCTCAATGTCCTTGTTTTTGCGGCACCATGGCAAGAACCAGTTGCGGGGAGGGACTTGAGATGGCTGAAAGCCGCGTTTCAGCGGCTGCAGCCGCCTCTCCGCAGCCGCATGGGGAGCCTGGTCCCCACGAGGTGCAGCATTTGTCCCTAGCAGGCGCCAGAGGAGTTTTCAGGGTGCTGTTGGTAATATGAGGGAGAAGCTTCCTCTGAGAGGCGCTTCCTCTAAGGAGAGCAGAGAGCATGGCCGAGGCCCTGTGAAGCTTTCAGTTTAAGATCCTGATGGCGGGAAATGGATGCTTTCCAGTGAGAAGCATGCTTTCCCCATTCTGCCTGTTCTAGGGCCCAAGATGCTGCCAAGAGGAACTCTTTTTTTGACTTACAACTTCGGAGATTAAGGGGAAGGCAACTTTTCTTAGTGTGCTTCTCTCCTGCTAGAAATTCAGATGAGAACCTTGGTCAAAACACGTTTTACTCATATATTGAAATGTGGAATTGAAACCTTTTTCTAAAAGTGCTGAATATTCAAAAAAGTACACGGCTTTTATCCCTTCAGTATAAATATCCATCCATATATGTGCATATATTTCTATGGACATATGTGCACATACATGTCAATATACACAGACATACATGTGTGTATATAGACATATACTTGTTTATATACATATACAGATACTCGATCCTTCATTGCTCTTTCCTTCTGTTGGAAAGGAGGAATCCTAGGGTTTCTTGCTGTCCCCTGTGTTCAGTTGTAGGAGGAAACACAACAGAGTGGCCAAATGGAAGGAAACCTCACTTGCACCATAGACTCTTCTGGGTGGCTAATGTTACACATTTGTGTTGGGCAGGAAAAGTTCTGATCAGTAGAGATTGCCACAAGGCATGCTAACAGTTAAGATGTCCATCCTGATTTGAAGTTGAGGGTATCCCCTATCCATAGGCAGGAATGATCTCATTTTGTGCTTTTATTTCTCTTTAGATTATCTCAGCAATTTGAAAGAAAGCCTTCTTCTTGCTTTGTAACATCATCAGAGAGAGGATTTTCAGACCAGTGTCAAGGTAAAGGGAAGGAGTGAGAGACACAATCCTAACACCAGTCACCCAACCTAGTATGGGTCCCAGAAACACACCAGCTTGTTCCTGAACTCCGGTTGGAGAGGGTCTGGGTGAGAATGTCCCGAGGTAATATTTATACTTCCTATTGAAGTTAGTGCTGGTGTGTCTGGGAGGTGACCTCTTAGTTGGAAGGGGAATAAAGCAGAGCCTAGGGCAGACTGCCTCTGTCTTTAGTAAAGGAAACTATATTCAGAGGTGACTGAGGGTGTCTTCTAAGGTGACCTGATGGGCCCTAGCACCAGGTAAGGTGGATATGCCGTATCAATTCAATATTTTTCTTGTAATACATCTCAGGAATATTACAGCCTTGGTCTGAGTCTATGGAAACAGTAAAGTAAGGAGTTCTCAGCTTCATAAAGTGTCAAAGTAAGGTTTCTTAGGAGTACCAAAGTGCCCCTCACCCTAGAAAGATCTCAAAGTCAGTTTTTTTCCTGTGCTCAACCATAAGAGGACCCAGGCTTGGTAGAGCAATTTGTTGCATTTAAATTTTCTCTAGGCGGTCTTGTTATGGCTCAGAGGGGTGGAGTTTTTCTTTCATAGCAGATTATCATGTCACCAACTCCTTACATGGGCTGTGAGAGTCTAAAGATGAATACAAGAATGAGAATTCAGGGAATGCCTACTACAGTGCAATAAGACACCAGCCTTTGTTCCTGACTTTGGAAGGACAAGAGCCACTTAATCACCTATTGTGTCACCTCAAATATACATGTCTTCCTAGGGAAGTGGACCTCCATCTGAGGAATATCCAGTGTGAGGAAGACCAAACCAGTTCACCAGAGGAAAAGTGCTCGACTGTGGAAGGAGTTACAGTAAGGAACATGAGGGAGGGCTAAGAACACAGTCACTATTTCTAGGATTGATTGCATATCCAGTTCTACCTTGCCCATGCTTCCTGCTCTTGTAGCTCCTGGTTTATAACATGTCGAGATATGTTACATATAATCATTCAGTTGTTGTAATCTCAACAGTAGTGAGGACTGGTTTTCAGGAGGCACACCAAGACCAACACAGAGAGAAGGCTTTATTTCTTAATGTGCCAGTGTGAAAAAGAAATTGACATCTTATCTAGAAAAAGTGAGCTGCCTATAGTATTTTCCAAGGTCTTAACTTCTCCCCAGGAAATCTTTGTCTGATGCTGTGAAGATATTGGTCCCTTACTGCCTTGATTCTCCATTCTAGCTGAGGAGTAGTCTCCAGACCTTGCTAAGACAAGAGGCAGAGCACACTATTTGCCCAAGGCCTCACAGTCTAACTGCATCTGTTACTTTACAGGTCCGAGGGTTTTTCATGTATTTTTAGTTTAGGAGGCGCCTCTTAGGTCTTACTGGGAATGCGAAATAAAGCCCTTATGTCTCAATGTATTCTGCTGTGGGCTCAAAACCTCATACTGTACCCTTAGGTGCTTTCCCATGTGCTTTTGTAGTTTCCTGGAGGACAGACCAACCAGAAGTTCAGGAAATTTGTCAGGCTTTAGAACATCCCCTAAAGGTCTGTAAGTGTGTTTTTGTCAGAGTTGTTATGGGTGAGTTCTGCAACTGAGGACACTTATTCTCCCTCCCCTAGGTCTGTGGAATCCCCTCATAATAATCTTGCTGACGCCACTGCCTGTCACCTCCAGTAAGCCTCATCATGTTTCGGCCTCCATATTCCATACTGGCACTTGAGGAAGACTCTGAAAATCTAATCTTGATTGTGGAAGATGAGAAGGAAGAGGAAAAGATAGAGGCAGAGGAAATGGAGGTACAGGAGGGAGGAAATGAGAGCATTGTTATCTCCCTTGTCCCTTTCAGTGTGTGTCAATGATCCTCTTCTTACCCCTCTTGCTTTGCTTTCTCCTTTTTTCTTTGATCGATGACACCATGCAGAAGAAGGTGGAAGAGGTGGAAAAGCAGAAGGAAGTGGAAGCGGAAGAGAAGGAGGAGGAGGACAAGGAAGATCTGAAAAAGGTGGAGGAGCAGGAGGAGGTTGAAGAGGTGGAGGAACAGGAGGAAGTAAAGGAGGCAGAGGAACAGGAGTTGGAGGGAGAGGCAGAGGAGCAGGAGGAGATGGAAGAGGTGGAGGAGAAGCAGGAGGAGGTGGAAGAGGTAGAGGAGAAGCAGGAGGTGGAGGGAGAAACAGAGGAGCAGGTGGAGATGGAAGAGACAGAGGAGCAGGAGAAGGTGGAAGGGGTAGAGGAACAAGAGGTGGAGAAAGAGGATGAGGATGAAGAGGTAGAGAGGGTGGTGGAGGAGGAGAAGTTGGAGGGGCCAGCTTTTAGTATTCTTCATTGGTCCAACAATGCTCAGTGCAATAGCATGTCTTGCACCTTGTGGAGCAACATATATGGATCTAATGTCCCAGAAGATGAGAACCCGCTCATCTTTCCACCTCCAGTAGAGAGTGAAGACCTGGCCCCTGAACCATTTGGGGATCAGGTTACTGAATTGGTGCACACCTTGATCTTTAAGCATGGAGTTAGGGAGCCCATCACTAAAGAGGAAATGGTTGAGGTAATCACCAAGGAGTATGAAGAGCTTCTCCCTACCATCTTGGAGAAAGCATCTACATGCTTGGAGGTGATTTTTGGCATTGATGTAAAGGAAATGGATAGCAACACTTATGTCCTTGTTAACTCACTGGGCCTTACCTTTGAAGATAAATTGAATGATGACCAGGTGATGCCTAGAAATGGACTCCTGATCATGCTTCTTGGTGTGATATTCTTAGAAGAAAACTGTGCTCCTGAAGAGAAAGTATGGGCGTTTCTGAATATGGTTGGGGTGTATGCTGGGCAGGAGCACTTTATCTATGGGGAGCCTAAAAAGTTCATCACCATTGACTTGGTGCAGGAAAACTATGTAGAGTATCGCCAGGTGCTCTACAGTGATCCTCCACGCTTTGAATTCCTGTGGGGGCCTAGAGCCCTGGCTGAAACCACCAAGATGAAGGTTCTAGAATTTTTGGCCAAGGTCAAAGGGACTGATGTAATTTCTTTCTCTGATTGGTATGAAGAGGCCTTAAGAGATGATAGTGGCAGTCTTGATAGTGATCATGCAGATGATAATGGTCTTCTTTTTATCACGGAATATTTCGGATCCATAGATCTTGATTCATATGATGAAGCTGACTTGGGATTTCCTCAATTTGATTTTGAAGCGGGTAGTTAAAATTTTCAGTAAGAGTCCAAGTCATGCTAGAATGCACACAGCATAAGACAACTCTGTGCTTCTCTGGTACATTGTGATTACATCTCTTTCCACTTGAAATGCTAAACTTTCATATAAAAATATTAGTTTTATCATCTGTGTTCATGCCAGACATTCATGCGTTTCTTGAAGTTTATCAAGTTTTAAGAAAATACAGAAGCATCATACTCAATGTTTAATTTTTGCATTCTTGTAGCACTTTTATTGTATTCTGCACAATTAATATGTTGGAGTTTAATCTTGGCTTATTCAACTCCTGGTATAGATTTGGATGTGTTTGTTCATCATGGCCCATTTGTGTCTTTGTCATTGTTCTCCCTTTGTAACTTTAAATTGATTGCGTATGTCTTAATGTCATGAATTCGGGTTTGAATTTGTTTACCATTATTTTCAAAAGATTGCCAAACTAGTGACATTTTATAAATTCTTGAAGAGTTTGTGTTTTCAACAATTGATACAAATAAAATACAAGTTAAAACCTTCCTACTGGCTGTACAAATTTCTGACTCTCCCATGTCTCTGATATCCTATTCTTTGGTTTAATGATAATATCTTTAAATTTTATGCTCTAACTTAATTCTCAGTGTAACAGTTGTTTACTTTTGAACATAATTCATGAGATCTCTGTCTTTGTGAACAAATTTACCACCCTTATAAATGGGATTCAGTTGAATGTGAAGGGAGCATTTCTTTTTTTTTTTCTTTCTGTGTTCCTTCAGTCATGCCCCCGTTTCTCCCATTCCTCTTAGAGAGAAGGTAGTTGTTGGTGTTTTTTTTTGTTTGTTCGTTTTTGTAAATAAAGAATTAAGCTCAATCTCAACAGAGATCATTACTACTATTTCCTTATTCAGAGATTTTCTCAGCTACAGAAAGGAAATGTGTGAAACTTTTGGTACTCGAAATTGCTCAATGTTTTGTATTTCCTTGTAGCAGAATAAATTATGATATTCCTTCTGGTATCAATCCAGAACTTCAATTTGAACAGTGTTTTTGGATCTCATTGGTTTACATGGAAAATACCCAAAATATACTGGATCCTAATCCTAATGTGTACTACCTGTGAATGTAGCCTACTTTCAACACAGTTGAAAACAACTTTTTGGGGGTCAGTTGTGGCAATTAAACTGAGGGCCTTTTTCTTTTTATGTAGTTGTTGTTCTTCTTGAGCCATGCTCTCAGATTTTTTGCTTTTCATTTGTTTTCGCAAATAGTGTTTTGGGCTCCTTTTACTTTTACTTTGGACAGTCTTGGATGACATCTGCCTCTGCTTCCTATCTAGGTGGATTAAAGATTTGTATTACATTGTTAGGTTCCAGAAATCAGTGTTTTACATATAGTTGTTGTAAAAAAAATTGATATGAAACCAAGTTGCTTATGTCTATAATCCTAGCTTCCATGGAATTGAAGATCAGAAAGTTTGAGGAACAAAAGGTTATCTGATTCTGTTTGAATCAGTAGAAAGGTGGCCACAGTGTGACATGCTTTCTTCCCATGCATGAATACAATATGCATGTCTAGACTTCCCTGGGCATAAATGAGAGACCTTATCTGAAAAATAAAATTAGAAGGGCCAAGGGTCTGGATCAGGTGGTAGAGTTTCCATTTGTGAAGTGCAAGGCTTCGAGTTCAGTATTCCCATGCCACCAAAATTCTTGAAAAATAATCATGTTGCCTTTAGTTTGGGCCCTAAATTCAATGCCTGGTTCTTTTTTTTTTTCAAATTTTTTATTATTTTCTGTTGTTTTTTATATATTGTCAATAGGAAATGGTAGGCAGTGTCATTGACATAACTAAACTGATTCACTACTTGTCTATTCTTAATGCACTTAGAAAATCAGAAAATCATACAAGTTTAATATATAGAATTAAAATACTATAGAAAGCAGAGTTGTTTCTTGCCAAGTTTTTCAATTTTGGATATAGCAATATTTGTTAGGAAGCTTTGGCTGCATTTGCATGATGATTTTTTTTCTTTATGAAACAAAGCCAGTGTCTTTAGTAAAATAGTATGAGCATACATATGTTTTAGACAAGAAAGCGGTGAACAGAAAATTATATAATTCTAATAAATGGTTTTATTCTTGATGGGGTATGATATTTCCTCACACATGATTTTCCGGCTTGATATGCATGTGGCTGATGTTCTGATATCTCTTTGAATTTTTTAAAATTGTTTTAAGTAATAAAATGGATATTTCATGTAAGTAGATGTTAGTGGGTATTATCTTAATTATTTGTGAGCAACATAATAATTTAGATGGATAAATCAAGGAATGACTTGTAAATAAAGCAGTTGTTCTTTGATTTACATATACTGAAGTTTGAACTCAGGACTTTGCACTTGCACTTTCACTCTCTCAAAGCATGAAACTCTAGAGTCTTGTGTTTTTTTCCAGGCCTGGATCACATACGGTCCTACCTATCCCTTTCATACAGCTGAGAAGACAGGCACATATTACTATGTCCAGCTTTTGTATTGAGATGTGGCTTCTTTAACATGTTGTTCAGGCTGGTTTTGAATTCTAATGTGCTCTATCTCTGCCTCCTGAATAATTGTCATTATAGATATGAGCCACCATGTCGGGACTAAATTATGTATTTTCTCATTTGTAATTTAATTCTTTCTCCCAAAGGAAAGAAGAGGTAGGATTTTTAAGTTACAGCTTACCATTTCAGAAACGTCTCTGGTGTAGGTTCAAAGTTAGAATTCTAGTCAATTCTGCTGAGACAGTTATCAGAGTGTTTTACCAACCAAAAAACCAATGAGAAAGAGGCAGCTGTGTGTTAGTGTAGATAGAAATAATTTTCCATCCACTTAATGACAGCTACTCAGCCATTGCTTTAGTTTTATTTTGCTTTGTTAGAGTGAAGAAAGTTTGGCCAAATGAATTCTTTTCATGTTGAAAAACATTGCTTGGCTTATTGCTACACAACAGAAAAGAAAAATAATTTGGGGCTGAGGAATTATTATTCCATGACAAAAGATTTCCATTTACATTGCATAGGAAATATGCGATTATATGTGTGGACATCATTTTCAAAAGTTGCCTAAGCTCAAGAAAAAACAACAACATTAGATATCTTAATAAAATAGAACAAAATAGAATAAAATAGATTTTATTGCAACAAATGACATGGCAGCTGTTGTATAAAATGTGTTACAGCAAATTCCTCTTCTATGCAGTAATATAAAAGGATAACTAAATGTGAAAATTATTAGTGCTGACACAAAATCAGTCTATTTTAGGTGGCAAATTCTTAATTATTTATACTTTCATTTAGTGGCAGTGAGATTTGAACTCAGGACTTTGCGTTTGTTATGAAAGTTCTCTACCACTTGATCCTTACTCCTAGTACTTTTTACTGTATTTAATTTTCAGATAATGTCTTGTGCTTTTGTCTAGGCCAATCACAAATAACAATTCTCTTACTTATGCCTCCCAAGTAGTGATAATTTCAGACATGCCCCACTGTGATCAGAGTATTTCCTGAGAATTTGTCTTAGTAACTGTTTGCTCCTACTAGACTTGAACAACTTTCATTTTGGTTTTTACCTCCAGGATTATGAGTATGAACCACTCTGAGTTAAGTATTTTTTAAAGAAATAATTGTATTAGTTTGAAAAGTTGATTTTTTTCAAGATTTGCAAATTGTTGAGTACCATTGATAATATATGTAAGTTTTCAGTTTAATTACCTGCATAGGTCTTGGAATTGAATGCATCAGAGCAATTTGTCAAAACTCTCCATTACACAGAATATTCACCAACACTTTTTAAGAATAGGTTGTAGCCCAGATCACTGAAGTGTAATCTTGATGATATTTGCTTCAAAGTTCAATATTGCACTATAAAAATGCCTGCTAACCAAGTGTCAGCAGCTGATATCTGTAGTACTAGGTGTTAGGTCAGGCCCGGGTGGGCTCCATGTAGATGCCCCCCACCTGGTTAAGTTTCCACCCAGTTACCTGGGTAACCAGCAGACCTGAGGCAGTGACCTCCTCCCTCCCTGAGGTCACACCTTAATCCACCTGGCCACACCCCCCTGCCCCTGCCCTAGATAAGGCAGGGCCGGCGGGGGTCACCCTTCTCTCCAGCCATGCATCAACTCCATCACAGGCCAGCAGTTTGGTAATAAACTTTCTTTCCTGCCTGAATACCGTGTGGCATTCTCCTTTCTGGGCTACCTACTTTAATAAACCTAACACTAGGTATTCTGGAGATTGAGAACTAAAGATCACAGCACACACACACACACACACACACACACACACACACACACACACACACACTTGTGCTTTATGTATTGATTAGGATTTGATTAGACAAAGATGAGACTGGTACCTCAATTTAAAAACATGCTATTTTGTCTAGTTCTTGATCTGAGACAGGTTTCAGATCTATAATCAAGTGACAAAAGAGATGGCTGTGTTCCTGACAAGTAACCCATGCTACTATTGGCCTTGGTTCTTCCCAGAGGGAGTACTCATCATTTATTCTGGAGCCTATTCACTGGGAAGGGGAATAATGACACACTGTAATGAATATCTGTCATAAGTTCTGATTTGACATCAATACACAGAGACCACCAAACCTCACCATATTAGAAGGGAGATCTATGGAGCCAGGTAATAAATGGAGATCTCATCAAGGGTTGCTTACAGTGTTTCCAATGGACTCACATATTCACTTGATGGATACAGTACTAAACAGCCCACAAAGATGTAATTGATACTGATGTTCTTCCAATTTTTGACTGACCTCTGTATTGAGTCATTGGTATATGGAGTACAAACTTTTATATTATCCAAAATGCAAGCTTTTGAAACTATCCCTCTCCCATTTAACTTTGGATTGTTAGACCACTTCAGTATCTATTAACTAATCTGTATAACATCTCTCCTCTCTCTCTCTTTCTCTCTCTCTCTCGCTCTGTGTGTGTGTGTGTGTGTGTGTGTGTGTATGTGTGTGTATTCACAGGTGCATGTGCTTCCACAGAAATCCTTTTTTTCTGTGTAATTAATATGACATAAACTTCTGAGTGTTTCCTTATGAGTTAGTTCTGATGTAGTTTACACCACAAGTTATAGCCAATGTATATACCATTTAGAGATTCAAGGACATTTCTGTACTTACCCTCCAGGGGCCACTCCACAATAAAAAGGGTATTGTAAGCCCTCTTGCACTTTGCAGTTATGGTAGCTTTGGCTTTTCTTTGATCCCTGATGTAGAGTGCTTGGGTAGTTTACTTGTATCATCTTAGTTTTGTGACAAGGATTCAATACTCAGATGAATTATTTTCTTCAAAGTCAAGTTGCTGAGCTTGTTTTCAAGTTGTTGGTCCAAAATATGACCCATGGACACTTGTCTAAGAAGAATCACCTGAGTTTCTCATTAAAATGTACATTCCAGGGCTAGGAATATGGTTGGGTGGTAAAGTGCTTGCCTTGCATGAATGAAGCCCTGGGTTCAATTCCTCCGTGCCACATAAACAGAAAAGGCTAGATGTGGCACTGTGGTTCAAGTGGTAGAATGTGAGCCTTGAGCAAAAGAAGCTCACAGATGGTGCCCAGGCCCTGAGTTCAAGCCCCAGGACTGGGGAAAAAAAGCATTCCTTTTGAGTTGAAAATGTAGCTTAGTGGTAGAGTGCTTGCCTAGCATGCATTGAAGCACCAGATAAAAAGAAAAAGCCAGAAGTGGCGCTGTGGCTCAAGTGGTAGAGTGCTAGCCTTGAGCAAAAAGAAACCAGGGACAGTGTTCAAGCTCTGAGTCCCAAGCCTCAGGATTGGTTAAAAAAAAGTGCATTCCTAGGACTTTTCAACTGTATGCCAGCTATTGATGAGTGTATAATCAAAAACTGCAAAAGTAAAAAAAATTGCTATTTGGAACACGTAGGTTCTGATAGGTCTGAATTAATGTTAAGAGGAAGGAGGGGAAATTGGGAGAATGTTTAGTGTCCTGAATGTTGAGAAGGCACAGGATATGTGACTTTTAAAACATGAAATATATAAATGGAATGAATAAATAAGAATCTATAACCACTTGTTATGCATTTGAGATTAGGCACAATGTAATTCTTCAGTAGTTAAAGTGCATCCAAAATTCGAGTAGACTGCTGAAAATGGAAGAGTTGTGGATGATGGGATATAGTTTGGGAAGCATGCTTTGGAAAGCTATCCCTTATTCCTTCTTGTCACATTTTCTGCTTCTTGTAGGTCATGAGATAAGGTGCTTTGTCTATGATGTTCAGTCTCTGAAACCACGAACCCAAAGAAATCTTTCCTCCTCTGAAATTGCAAAAGCTCCATGATGCATGGAAATGTTGAGGGACAGTACTTCTATATAGATCAAAAGTTTTAGATATCATCTTGGAAGGTATTAGAAATGCAGTATCTCAGACCCCACTGCAGATACAGATTGACATTTTAATAAGATCTCAAGGTCCTCTTATGCAAACTGAAGTTCCAAAGTTGTTGCTCTGCTTTATTGGTTTTTCAATTTCAGTGTGCATCAAAATCCTCTATGGATTCTTAAAGTTTGTTGCCCTCAGGCTCTATTTGCTGCATCAAGGTGTCCCTAGTGAGGCTAAAGTATTTTCTTTCCCATTTTTTTTGATGCTGGTCCTGGGCTTGAACTCAGGGCCTGAGCACTGTCCTTGAGCTGTTTGGAACAAGGCTAGCTCTCTACCACTTGAGCCACAGCTCTACATCTGGCTCTTTGGTGATTAATTAGAGATAAGTCTCATGGAATTTCTTGCTTGGGCTAGCTTTGAACCATGATCCTCAGATCTCAGCCTCTGGAGTGGGTAGCATTACAGGAATGAACCAGCAATGCCCTGCAGTATTTTCATTTTTAACAAGTTTGCTGGTGATGCTGATGGAGTTGTCTAGGTCAGAAATTTTCCAAGTCTAAGTGTTTCCTTCCTTCCTTCCTTCCTTCCTTCCTTCCTTCCTTCCTTCCTTCCTTCCTTCCTTCCTTCCTTCCTCCCTTCCTCCCATCCTCTTTTCCTCCCTTCCTCCCTCCCTCCCTCCCTCTTTCCCTCCCTCCCTTCTTCTTTCTTCCTTCATCTTCATTCTTTTTTATACTTGCTATATATCCTTCACTGTCTTCAAACTCATGATCCTATTTGCCACTACATTCTGAATGATGAGATCACAGGTATGCCCTCCAACCCAGACCCAGAGAGTTTTAACAATTACCTAGGTGCCAAGGCTCCACTCATTGAAACAGAAAAGCTGGTGCTGAGTCCCAGGATGTAGATTTTTTAAAACATCGGAAGTGATTCTAATATGCAACAGGGCTGCACACCTCTGCTTTGTGGGTACCAGTACATTCTAAAGCCTTGTGCATTCCATGTCATGTAGCTTATCTGGAAGAACTAATTTGTGACCTCCTCATCTCAACATGAAAAACATTAACTCCATTCACCACTAAGTGAGAACAGAATTTCTCTGTGTAGACTTTCCCTGCTACTGACTGAAATCTAGACAAAAGTCTATCTTTGTATTAGATTTCTTTGTTTTCTCTTTTGTTTCATTGTTTGAGAACAGAACTTACCATCTATTTACTAGTTGAATGAAGTCAAATACATGCTTCTCCTTACTTTTTGTTCTCAGTTTTTCCGACTTTGTCTTTTGACTTGTGTTTCAGTCCCTCTAGTATTTTGTTTAAATAAAAGAGTATTGGTGTGTATTTAATAAAATGGAAGGTTTTTTCTTTTTTTAATTTAATTTTATTGTCAAGATGATGTACAGAGGGGTTAAAGTTACATACGTAAGGCAGTGAGTACATTGCTTGTCAAACTTGTTACCTCCTCCCTCATTTTTCTCCCACCTTCACTTCTCCCCCACACCCCTCAAGTTGTACAGTTAGGTTACAACAGATTGTCTTGGAGGTGTCACTGTTGCATTGATTCACACTTTGTCTTTTGTCTCACCATTTTGGTGTTCCCCTTTCCTTCCCTAATTCAGATAAACATATATTCAATACCCAGGGTACAAAAATAAAATATTGTGAAAACAGTTGCTAAACCATAGGGAAGAAAATCACACAAAAAAAGAAATAAGTTCACATAGTACAAAAGAAGTACCTTGGTTGTCCTCTTGTTAGATTTGTTCATTGTCTATACCAAAGGGTATGGAGACAACCATTTGATTTACCAAAGCTCCTAATGACAGAGGGTTTGATTTTGGAGCAGTCTTTTGTACTGCAACTTGTAGCACATAACCATTATTATTTTTATATATACTATTACATCTAGGATGTATGGCTGACCCACTATTGGTGGAATCATCTAACAATTTCCAAAACTGTTCCATGGAGATAAAAGTGAAATAAACTGTGCTTCACTGTGGAAAATAAAATAAAATGGAAGTCCCATCCTCTCATGCTCCATATTCAGCTTTAGTATTCACTGTAAATTTAAATTCTTATTTCAAAGGCATTGATTCCAAAATCATCTTCATAAATTTGATGAATCTGTCAATGTATATACCAGACACTTAGAGGCTGGTTTTGCGTAAAGCCCTGGCTCTTCATTTGGGCCTACAAATACTGAAAGAGGATAGACCTTGACATCTCTGCCTTTATCTTGAATATGTTTCCTTTGTTACTTTAAAACTTAGGGACAGATTCTGTCTCAATTCCACACATGGGCATGCTAATCATTTAAAGAATGTTTATCTAAGCTTCGTAATGATCTTGTTTCAAGGTTGAAGATACTGGAATAAGGAGAATATTTTCAGCAGATTGCCAACTACTAGCTTCTATAATATCCTATTCCATGCCTCTGGAGTGGCACCAAAATGTCTTTAGTCATTGCCATATATCTTCCAGGCAGATAACCCCATCATGAGCCATCCCCCTTAAATAAGAACTATCATCTTGTAGGAACTGAATTATATATACCTCTTTTCAAGATCTCAGGTCTCATAAACATTTACAAGGCAACTGGTGATTCCAACCATTCCTCAGAAAGAGCAATTTCTTGACACTACTGATAAAACTCTTGTGTCAACAAAACTGTGATAATGACTAATCAGACTAGTTTGACCAGGACTGTTTGACTACATATATTTTGTTTTATATCAGTATCCTCAAAGACAAAGCCAATATCCTTTCCTGCATTTCACCATTACTTTTCCATTTGCTTTTCAGTCCAGTGGCTGGCTGGGTGGACCTAGTTTATTGGGATTTCATTACCTGAAGTCCAATGTGATTGAGGAGTTGTGCAGCAAGTACACATTGTCTCATTATTTTGATCCACGAAAGTATGTATCTACAATATCTTCGTAATATTTTGTATGTTATTCTAGGATTATAAAATAATGTTATAGGAAGGAATGATTTTCCCAGATTTCTAAGATCACTGGAGAGGATGAATGTGTGCAGGGGTACGAAAGCAGAGGAAGGGAACATGAGGGAGTGTGTATTAGTTACAGGAGGCTATGAATGACAATAGGAGAGAAAATTGACCTCAGTTCCAGGAAGAGAGAAAAAGGGAGGTTGCTGCTACAATTGCTCACCACCAACTAGGGATTCTTTTTCATTCTTTTGTCACTGGTGGGGCTTGAATTCAGAGCCTGGGCATGGTCCCTAATCCTCTTTGTGCACAAGGCTAGCACTGTACCATTTGAGCCATATCACCACTTTAGCTTTTTGAAGTGTTTATTTGGTAATAAAGCTTTCATGGGGATTTTTCTACCTAGGCTAGCTTTGAACTTCCATCCTTAGCTTCCTGAATAGCTAGAATGACATGTGTATGTCACCAGTGCTTAGGGAGTTTTGAAAATCCAAATGACGGCATGATGTTTAGGACACTGTGGCAGCCACTGCCTTGGAGAGCTACCTATAACTCTTTCTGATGTATTAGCATCCCATAATTTGGGGACCCTGACTTCTCGGTAGCAATTTTTGTGACTTTGCTTATGATGTGTATCAGGAGTAATGTAACTTCTAAGTATGACTGAGAAGCTAGACATCTGTATGTGTGTGAAGCTAGAGAATTAACTTTCTTTCGTTGAGACTTGGCAAGAAATGGAACAGATTATCACGAGACTCTTCCGGAGCATAGCGAGTACTGTGGTAGAGCTGCTCAGCTTTGATTTTCATTAAGATAGAAGAACTATGTCAAGTATCCCCTTTTTCTAGTTTCAAGGACTTTGAAGAACTACAACCTTACTGTCATTGAATCACATATACCACTATCTTTATGAGCTTTGTTTTAAAAGGTGACAGATTGATTTCTGAGATACTACTTAATGCTAACATGTCTTATATTAGGGTGAGTATGAGAGAGAGAGAGAGAGAGAACAGGATCAGATTCCTTTTTTCACTTTCTGTTCTTTGTTTCTATGACTCGATTACTGATATCCACTGTGGCCTATTTGGATTAAAAAGTATTGAATTAAAATGAAAATCTTTGTACAGAAATAAACCCTTTGCATTATGCTATTCAATTTCAGGAGCATAATTACAAATATGATCATCCAGTAGTTGGTTCCTGATTTCAATATGGGCTACAAGAAAGGCAGATGTTTATGCTTGGTGAAGAGATTTCAGGAGACATTTATTGTGGCAGCTCAACTGTTTACAGCTTGCACTGTGCACTTGTGTAGATTTTCTTTGGAGAGAATTGACTCAGTGCATTTGAACAAGTTTTATGTTTGTGATTGTTTAAGTAGGAGAGATTTCAAGCTTGATTAGGATAAGAATGGTGCTTTTGGAATTACTTCCCTATTCTGTTATTCAAGTACAACTTTCTTGCAATCCTCTGTGTCCTTTCACTTACCTCTCTAAACATTTTTTTACTAATAAATACCTGAAGGCTTTAGGGAAATAACAGATTTTTGTTAAGCTGTGCTCATAATTTTTCATTTTATACTTTCTTCAGCTGTAATATGAGATTGATGAGGATGCGCATATATGAATGTGGCTGATAAATACTCTGTAAATAGAGGGAATAGCCAATGCAAAGTCAGTCTAGATGCAATAATCCTTAGAAACTAAAATGTAGTTTCTATATCTTTCTCCTACAGTACCAATTTCCATTTTGGAGGATAGGCTCAATGTATTCTGCATCTTTGATAACCATAATTGTAAAAGTTGAAACAATTTGTATGAAAATTCTCTAGATAAACAAATGAATGTGAACCGGTACTAAATTAATCTGTTTTCAAACAATTATCAGGGTGTCCTGGTAGATCTCAGTAGCTTCAGAAGAGAGGCATCATGGGAGGTGTATATCTCCTTCTTGTAAGGTATGGTATGTAAGGTGTGGTATGCTATAAAGAAAATAAGTGTCAGACTACATTCCAGCATATGAGCCAACATTTACTAACAAGCAGTCATGCATATTAGTAGATATTCGTGTAGATGATTATATTCCCTTCCCAGGCATGTAGACAAAGCATTTCATGTGAATGATTTTCTGTGATGCAATGACCTAATATCATGAGGGCAGATTAGTTATCATTATAATGGTAAGCATGTGACAGAATTCCTCATTAAACATCCACATATAAGTTAAGTTCTATAAATAGGGTGCTACTCTGAATGTGCAAAGTTGAAAGTTTTTCCAGATTGCCCATTCACTTTTAGGAAAACCATAGGGAAACTTTTCACACAACCACGTGTTCTAATGCTGCCTAGGTTAACCTCTAGTGAAGATTTAGACAGCTGCATTTCAAGGGTTATGGTAGTTCCTTTTGTACTGAAGACTCTAAAATGAGATATTTCCAATGCTAGATAAAGAATTCTGGAATATTCATTCCTGATAAGGCCAATACCAATAGTAACCCTGAGATCCTAGGCTATCGGAGAAAAGTTAGCTTATACATTGGTTCTAAAATTTTTCATATTTAATCATAAATAATATTAGAATATTTATCTTATGTTTTTTTCCCAAATATCCCTTGAGATGATATTGTTTTTAAAATAGTGTTTCTGATATGGATTATTCTGATGTGGTGGCGTAGAATGAGTGACCTTTACTTCCTTCCTGTCTTGGTGTGATTTCGGTTTCTGAATCTTCTTTAATGGTTTCTTTTGGAAGAATCAGTTATGTTCTTCAGCCACAGCATACCTAAAGCAAACTTCCTCCCTGATGCAGAACCACAAGACCAAAATATTTGACAGAAAGAAAAGATATCATTATGGACAAGCTTCATGATGGGTCATTAACATCACACATCCCTATCCAAGTTCTTAAGTGGTCTGAGAGTTATAGATCAGAGGTCTGCACACTATAACTTGTAGAATGAAATTTATACAATATATGCATTGTCTACTTAATTTGTAAAGTAATGACTGGTAAATGGTCATGTCCATTTCTATGCATTTTCTACTTTTGTTTTCTCAGTACAATGGTAGTGTTGAAATGTGACAAAAACTCTGAGGCACACAATGTCAAATGTATTGACTATTTGATTTTACAGAAAAATATTCCAACTCCTGATGCAGATTATAGTGGAATTGTAAAAATCATGCATTTCTTCCTCCAATTCTTTATTTTTAAGTGGGGCTAGTGTTATCTATATCTTAAAGTACTGTGATAATTTAAATAATTGATTATATAAAGGCACAAGAGTAGTAAATTTTCTTTACATGTTAGCTGTCATATGAAAGTAGTTGAAAAAAAAGTTGGTTACTTTTTGTGAGAAGTTATCTCAGAGTCCTCTTTATGGATATTATTGTTATTGTTATTATTATTATTATCATCCTTAAGCAGTTGTCCAAATTGGTTTCAATTCAACATGTCTGTTTATGAGTACAATGCACCTTGATCAATATCACCACTTCCACCATTCTCCCCATCTCTCCCAACCCCACCCATCACCTCAAATTTCTTAGTTCTATTTTCACATATGTGCATTGAATATTATGCCTGCATTCTCCCACCTTTCATCTGTCCAGTCACCTGCTGCCTTTACTTGACCTCATCACTCCTGAACAACACATGTTCCAGCTTCCTGGTATTCATTTTATTAAACTGCAAGTTAGTGTTCAAAGGAGTAACACCACTAGAATCCTTCCATACACATACCATGATTTTGCTAATATGTTTTTGTATACATTCCTTGAGTATGATTTTAGTCTAGAGTATTAGGCCACAGGCCTAAGTCTCTTAGCTGGATAAAAGGTATCATGGGCAGTGGGCAGCAAAGCCATGGAATATGGTTATGTGGAGCACTGGGGCCCAGTACCTACTCTGGAAAGAAAGAAAGTGGTCAAGGAAGATTATTTTCAAACCCTATGTTTTATTGTTTGCCCTTTGAGTTTGGGGGCTGCATCAGGACCTCTGTCACCTTATTTTTATTCACCTCTCTTTGGGGTAAGGATATCTACCTTTTTTGTGTCCTGCCATTGTTTGGAAGTGCATAGCTTGTTTTGTTTTATACTTTCACAGCTAAAGATTTGTTATAATTTGAATATTAAGCATCTCCCAAATAAACTCATGTGTTGGAAATTTGGCCCTTAGCTTGTGAATCCACTTACTGAGAGGTCAGGAAAGTGGAGCAATTATTAATGGAACTTGTGCCTTTATGAGAGGGCTCTAGGGAATCTGTTAGCCTTTCCCTCCATATGAGGACACAGAGAAGTGCTATCTTCTATGAGGAGCACATCCTAGCCAGACATCACATCTGCTACTCCTGCACTTCCCAGCCTTCTTCCCAGTCCCATTAAACAACTTTATACTGTTTATAAATGAACCAGTCTAAAGTATTTTTGTTATAGTACCTTAAATTCACTAAGATATCATTCATGGTGTTTATTCCTCTCTCTGACAAAATTTTTCATTGCAAAATATGCCTTTATATCTATTGCCTTCTTCTCTTACTTTTTGACTTACTCATTTGTGATTATATCTTACTTAATACTCACTTTATCACCTAATTAATGTATTGAAATAATGGGTTATCAGCAATCCCACTCCAGGGCATTTATTTATCTAATAGAACACAAACAAGGCCATACTAAAGCTACCAACACAACTATGTCCTTTGCAGTGTTGTTTAACATAGACAAGATGGCCCAGATGGCCTTTAGTGGACAAATGGATCAAGAAAATGTTGTATATATGTGGAAATCTACTCATCCATCAGAAAGGATATTGTACCATTCATAAGGAAATGGGAAGACTTGGAGAAAATAATGTTCAGTAATCCAGAAGTAAGCCAGACCCAAAGAAACAAAGGAAATATGATTTCCCTCATTTGTAGTAACTGGAAGGTGCCTATAAATCTACAAATAAACACACTGGATGGAAAAAGAAAAGAATGCACTGTGGCATGATAAATTGTACAAATCTCTGGGCATTAGCATAGAGTGAAACTAAAGGAGAATATTCTTAGGAGAGGATCACATAGGCACAATAACTATGTGCACGATTATATAAAATTATATTTATCAAAATGTACTCCAGGAAATGGAAACAAGATGTTTTTTCTCTTTGTAATTGATCTTTTTACCTTTTGTCTTTTTGGTTTATTTATTTGTCTTTGGGATGGTGAGGAAGGCACTGAAATGTGGAGACAAGGGGTAAATAAATGCAGTGGTACTCATTAGATACAATGTTGAAAATGAGCTATACAACATGTGGATGTGGATGGGAGGAAAAATATCTGGGAGAGAGAGAGGGAAGGAATGACATTGTTCAAAAAGAAATGTAATCATTTCCTGACTTATGTAACTATAACTCCTCTGTATATCTCCTTTATAATAATAATAAATAATGGGTCACTAATATAACTATAGCTTCTCCCTGGAGAGGAGCTAAAATGTAATAAGAAGTTGTTTTGTTTTGTTTTTTTTTGCCAGTCCTGGGGCTTGGATTCAGGGCCTGAGCACTGTCCCTGGCTTCTTTTTGCTCAAGGCTAGCACTCTACCACTTGAGCCACAGCGCCACTTCTGGCCATTTTCTGTATATGTGGTGCTGGGGAATCGAACCCAGGGCCTCATGTATATGAGGCAGGCACTCTTGCCACTAGGCCATATCCCCAGCCCTGTAATAAGAAGTTTTGATATTTATATCAGTTTTCTGAGGGAGGTTATATACTGTACATACATGCAGAAGGGGAGGGGTTGAGAATGAAGTCCAATATACCTAGTCAGAAGTTGGGAAATTTCTCTTGATAGGAAATTCCATATTGTGGATGAAGTAGATCTGTTTCTGGACCTTGGACAAGAGAAAGGTATAAAAAGAGAAATGATGAGAGGCTTTCTTGGAAGATAATGACTTATATGGGTAAAAAGCCAGTGAATGCACAAGGAGATACTGCTAGCCTGCCTTACTCTCCACACTAATAAGTTTTTTGGAGATTCACTTAATTCCTTCCAAGTTATCTCAACTTGTTGTAGTCTAGACCAGTGTCTGTAGCTCAACAGGAAGTTTGAGTTTTTTTTAAAAGCAATCTTGATTCCCTTGTTTCAGCAGGTACATGAAAAGTATTTGTAGTTCCGGGAAATATGAGCAGTTTTATGAAGAATTAGAGGTTCTGTATAGCAGCTTTGAAAAGGAAGTGGCTTGTCAGGGAAAGGCAGACACTGAGATGTAAGAGCAGCTGAAGGATGCCACCTGAGTTATTTCTGTAGGAAATGCAAGTTTTTGTAGACCAGTCACATTGCACCACATTGATAGATTTTATTTAAATCACATAGATTTTGCTGACCTCTGAGTTCTCATGTTTCCTATTTTCCTGTGTTAGAACAGCTAAAGGCCTGCTGAGTTGGGGAGAATGGGGAAAAAAGCGACCTATTTATCCCCTTCACATTGTCCCTTCCCCCATGTCCTTATCAAAACAGAATTTCATTCTAAAGATAATTGCCCTGTTCTCTACTCCTAGTGAAAAATCACTGGCCTCTGGGTCTCAGCTTTTTAATTCTTTTTAGATGCACTTATCCCCATTGAGGCCAGGGGAATTATGCTAAGAATAGTAATATTCTGAAAAGAAAGGACCATTAAAGCCCTTTTCAGGTATAACCCATGGGTAGCATCTGGTCAAGAATAGATTCAGCAAAATTCCAGCTTATGCTGCATTTATCATCATTTTATAGAAAGTTAGCCATAAAATCAAGAGTACTAATTTTAGATACTTAATCACTTTGGAGGATCCATTTATTTAAAAGCTACATACAAACAGCAACGTCGGTGTACTTTAAGAAGGAGTCTTACTTATTTCATTATGTATTCCACACACCTTAGCTTGAAATTCTGATTTCAGTTTCCTGAGACTTGAAGGCAGATGTTTTTCTCTTGGCTGCACAGAATGCTCCTCTTTAGATGCACACTTAAGCCTCTTTTGGCAGTTTCACTTCCTCAGTACAGTTTTGTCCCTGCTTTAGGAATGCTTTCCTTTGCCTTTTTCTTCTTACTTCACCACTTAATAGTTTGTTGGTGAGAAAACCCATGGCAATACTGGTTAATTAGCCACAACTATGCATGAGCTAACACATTTTATATCATTAAAGCAACATAACATTAAAACATATTGGAAAAGAAAATAACCTTCTACTCCCAACCCTGTCACCTGAAACCACATTTTTGCATATTTTCTTCCCACACCATGTCCTTTTACACAGTAGTAATCATTACATGCATGCAGCCATATGCTCTGGTTCTTGTGGTACCTATTACAATGTCAACATTTTGACATATTGCTACTTGTCATAAATATATTTTACAATTATAAATATGCCATGTAATGGATGGAATACAATATATTTTCGTTTCCTTTTTATTACTAAAGTGTTTTGTCAAAAACTTCTACTCTTCTATCCTCTCATGTCTTCACTTCTTCCTCATTTCTGTTCTTTCTTGCCATTATAAAGAATATTTTGAATATAAGAAATGCTATAATGGAATATTATTTGTGAATTTTTTGAATTATTGAGAATCTTTTTAATATGGCCCATTTTTAAGTGGAACAACACAACTGATACAATATTGATCCTTCTTAAAGCATCGTTTATCAATAGTATTATGAAGTGTTTATAATACCTAAAGTACTCTATAAGGAATAAATATTATAAAGATGTATGAACAAAATATTGAACAATGTGTTGAAAAATGAGTCTAAAGCTAACTGGAAAAATAAACTCAACACATTTTATTTTACATGTTCTAAACACAAAACCAAGTTTGAGAATGTAAAACCATATTTACAGAAGTTCTTACATATTTCAGTTGACTATTCCACCTTTTGAGTTTGAAATCTTCATTGTCAATGCTTCTAATGCTTTGCAGCTTTTGGAAATCTCCGACAAAATATGTGGCACAGGGGGCTGGGAATATGACCTAGTGGCAAGAGTGCTTGCCTTGTATACATGAAGCCCTGGGTTCAATTCCTTAGCACCATATATACAGAAAAGGCTTCTATTGTTGATAATCCTCTTGAATCCCCTTCCTGTGGTTGTACCTACACTATCTCTGTATCTCACCTGAGTACCCTGGATACTCTATATGCTGGTATTAGAACTAGGGAAGGGAAAGGGAATATCAAAATCGAGAGACAGGGGATAAAAAGACAAACAACTCCAAAAGCAATTCTTGTAAAACTATTTGGTGTAAACCAACTGAACAACTCATGGGGGGAGAGAGAAAGGGGAAGCGGGGAGGGGGGAATGAGGGAGGAAGTAAGAAACAGTATAAGAAATGTACCCAAGGCCTAACATATGAAACTGTAACCTCTCTGTACATCACTTTGACAATAAATAAGAAAAAAAAGAAATACAGATCAACCAAAAAAAAAAAAAAAAAGGAAACCAGGGAGAGTGCTCAGGCCCTGTGTTCAAGGCCCAGACTGGCCAATAATAATAATAATTATAATTATATATATGTGTGTGTGTGTGTGTGTGTGTGTGTGTGTGTGTGTGTGTGGCACGGCATGAGCAACAGCTTCTGTAACATTATAGGGGAAATTAGAATAAAGCAAGTGTTTCTACTGCAATTGTCTAGAAACCTCCAATAAGCTTCATAAGGATTACCTTCTTTTCCTCTGATAAGTTTCTTATTTTTTTTTCCAAAACTGACTCATAGAGCTCATAATGAGTTACATCTTCATGACTAATAATCTCTAAAACTCTTTGTCATTAATCTCAGAGGTGTTTCTTTCACAGTTGTCATGCATGCACTCATTTGGGCATGACTGTTTCGAATTGACTTACTCTGGACACACTCTCTACTCAAATCGTTCAATAATCACAAAAATGTTGTAACTGTTTATAGTTTAGTAATAGTTTCAATATGTTTAGGAACTCCAGAAAAAGAAACGTGTTTGGGGGGCTGGGGATATGGATACGAGTGCTTGCCTTGTGTACAGCACCACATATATAGAAAATGGCCAGAAGTGGCGCTGTGGCTCAAGTGGCAGAGTGCTAGCCTTGAGCAAAAAGAGGCCAGGGACAGGCCCTGAGTCCAAGCCCCAGAACTGGCAAAAAAACAAAACAAAACAACAACAAAAAAAAAACAAAAAAAAAAAACAGAAGAACTGGAAAAAAAAAAAGAAAAGAAATGTGTTTGGCTGTTTTTTTCCCAACGAACTTAATGCCTTTCGCTGACTCTTAAAGAAGCAAGGATTTTAAAAATATACTTAGGCTGAAGGTTATTGGGAAATGTATTGCTAGTAGCTCAAACACCTGACTCATTATTATTGTTCTCATTTTGGCAGCAGTATCCTTACAGTGACACAAAACATTTGTGAATCATTCAACTGATCACTTCCTTGACCATCTAATGGTTCAGGGTTTGGAATATTTATGGGAAAATAGTTCTCTATTAAAGAGCACTAGTATACAACATCCACAGCTTGATGAATTTCATTTTAAAATTGCATCTTCTACATTGGCAGAGATAGTTCAGGGTTGCTACTTGGGTTAATGAAATATACTTCCTTATCTCTAGTTCTTCAGGCTGAACCAAGTCTTATCAGGAACCAAGCTATCCTTGAATTTCTATTCTCTGGAAATCTCATTTTAAAAACACTTTCAGGTTTCCTTTTTGAATGATATTTAAGAGCAATAGACTGTATTCCTCTAAAGTCGAACTAACTGAATGATTATTTTATGAAAACATTAACAGATCATCATTCTTTACATGTGAACTCTATGATTTCAAAATTTGTTGCCACTGAAAAAATCATTAGTATTTTTAATATGGTTTTTATTGAGTCTCATTGGTCACTGGAGATATTTGTTGTGCTCACGTAAAATAAGGGTTGTATTGATATGGCCACACTGATCCGATATTTGTGCCAATTGGCATCACACTCCTGGAAGGATGTTTAGCGAACAATGTCTTGGAGTGACTGTGTAAGTGCATTGCAACTGTTTTCTTTCCACATTCAGTTACTTTTTCTTGGCAACTGGCCTTGCTGCTCCAGGTGCAGTCTTGCTATATATTTTTTCTGTGTATAGCAGTGAAGAACATGTGGGCAGACCTTAGTGAGGCAAGGCACTAAAGAAAGGTATGAGAATTTATGTCCAGAGTGCCTGGATGTAAGCCAACATAGAAAGGATAACTGCAGCCATGGTGACAACTGATGTTCATTTCCCATTTTTCTTTTAACCACTTACTGCTTGGCTAAACATTTCACTACAGACTAGACATGTTGGCTGCATAGTATCATTAGGCCTGAGAGAGAATGTCTGAGGAGCCAAATGAGCAGGGCTTCTCATTATGACCTTCGTCTTCAGTGTTCTGTCCTGCAAGGTTTCCCACATAGGTAGTTTTAGCATTTACATGGATCAAGTTAACTGTCTTTGATGCAATAGTACTAAGCATAAATGTCTGGTGCTCATAGAAGCCTTTCCTAGCCAATGAAAGGGAGAAAACCCACTGTTGTGACAGTGTAACTGTTTTCTAACTCAGTGTACCATAGAAGCTGGCACTCTGCATTCAAATGGCCTCAATTTGATTCACAATTGCTCTACATAAAAGCTGTTTTGGGCTAGCTGCTTAATATAAATGTGCTTTATTATTCCCCTATAATATGGTTAAGTCTATCCTTCCCAATTGTTCCTACTGGGATGCTTCAATGAGCAAACCTACTCGGCAAACCCTGTTGATACACTAATCTGTAATCTGTTGATAGACTAATCTGCAGTCTGTAATTACACATGAATGGGGTATTTATCAGCTCATTGTTTTATCCTTCCACCACACAGCAGGAATAATATGCTTGTTATCTATCACTATCTACCTAACATGCAACAAAGTACCTGGGACATAGGCACTCAATAAGCATTTTATCAATGTATTTTGAAACTGAATAAATTTATTTTCATTTCAACTTTACAAAAATTCTATGTAATTATTTACTATTGTTTTTCTTATTCAATTATTTTAGCTGCAACAGCATATTTTTAAACATTATTCTATAAATGTACAGAAACTTATTTGTCTATGCATACCCATATGCATGTGTCTGTATTTATGTATACACTGAAATGCACATTGTACATTATATACATGCATATGCATATACAGACATAAACATTCATACATTTATGTATACATAGACACAGGCTTTTGACCATGTAGTTGACCATGTAGCTTTCCATATAGTTTAAAATTTGTGACGTATATGGCATATATACAAGTTTTCCATGAGAAAAAATTGTACCTTCCAATGATATAGACTTCATTGCACTTGAAAATTATTAGGAAAGTGCTTGAAACTTGTCAAACTTTTTTGAAATAATCAAGTTGTACACTTTTGGTATAAGTTGATGTTGAAGTTTGTAAAAACTAGACTGTGTATGAAGTATTTAAAAAACATTTATATATATGGAAAAACGCAACTTTACAAAGTATGTTTTTCATTACCAAAATAAATTTTTTGCCAGCCCTGGGGCTTGGACTCAGGGTCTGAGCACTGTCCCTGGCTTCTTTTTCTCAAGGCTAGCACTCTGCCACTCTAGCACTCTACTCATGAGCCACAGTGCCATTCTGACTTTTTCTATGAATGTGGTGCTGAGGAATCGAACCAAGGGCTTCAAGCATACTAGGCAAGCACTCTACTGCTAAGCCACATTCTCAGCCAAAAGAAATGTTTTAGGTGAAAATAATACAACTCTCATGAATAAATTCTGTATTTATGGCTTTGTCTTTTGTCTGTTCAAAACAGCCAAAAAGCAAAGTCTACAGCCCTGATCTTCTGTTCATTCCACATTACTGGAATTTCATATTCAGTTTTGATTGTTGGATGTCTGTGCTATGGTAGAGATAGAAAGCCAGCACTTACTCAAGCCACCTTACTCAGCCTTTGGGCAGAACAAACTGGTAGATTGACTGTGCTTGTCTCTTTGTCATTTTGTGGTCTGAGATTTTCTGGGCCTGTGTGTTGGCAAGTGAAATAGTAGTAGTATCTATATTGGAGGTAGCTATGAATCTTGGGTGTCTCCTCTTTGACTTTCCTCATCGGATTCATTGCAGTTATTTTTAGGCTTCTTTGGTGAGCAAAGAGGACCCATGTGGAATTTTACTCTATATCCCTGGTATAAATTCTCTCTTACTGAACTAACTTGTTCTTCTGCACCCTGGCTGTCAGCTTATCTCACCACTTCTTCTTGCACAGGAGGATTGAGATTTCATGGTCCACATTCAGTATGACTCCATACATAGGTATATGGGAACCTTTGTCTCTTAAAGGACTGATGTTGGGCCTGACTTGGAGATATATTCCCCAATACCTCTCCTTGTCCTCTCAGTAAGTATATTAATTCTGTTGGTGATGCTTAGCAGACCCCTAAGAGGTGAATAGCATCTATAAGGTACACTGTCTACTGCATTTTTGTCCTCTTAAATTGGAAATCCACAGAGGTCTGTTTCATTTATTGTATGTACACTTTTTCCATCAGCTACATCAAACTTCACAGTGTCTCATATGTGCTACAAAAGTATTTTTGTGGCCAAACTTCTTTTATAGAAATATAGTATAAATATATTTTTATGTCATATTTGCTAATGAAACCCTATCTGTTGCTTAAACTTTACCATTCCCAACACTTACATCATGTTGATATTGTCTTTGTCCACAAAGTATACTACTATTAGGCCATCAAGGATACTACCTCCTGTGACATTGTCTCTGGTGCTGAATTTTCAATCTAGGAGAAAAGTGTGTGTGTGTGTGTTTCTGAGCATACTATTCATGCTTGTTGTGGTATATGTGTATGTGACTGGATAGATTGTGATTGTAACCAATTCATCTGAGAGCCATTAAAGGCTGTCTGGTGTTAGTTTTCTGTATTTGCTCCTGATAAAATTTGCATATAAATTTTGACTATCCACAAGATAAAATATGCAATGGCTTGATATTGGCCAAAAGTTTTCCCGATAATATCAACAGATAACGCATAATTTTTATGTCAATACATATGTTGCATATCTACTATTCAAATAAAAATTCATGGGACACAGTAAAATACATTTTTATGGTAACACAGTTTTCTAGAGAGAAGAATTGCTCACATGGAGACAAGGAGTAACACAAGACATTTTAAGCAGAAAATTACAACCCTTTAAATTCATATCAATATCAGTAACACATGGTTATACATTTATTACAGTAGTACAGTATGTTCATTTCATATAGTTGAGATTTAATCACCTGTCTTTACATTTGTTTACAATTCTTAAATGGTAGCATGTAAGGTATGTGTGACTGATTCACACATACTGTAGGTAGCAAGTGATTAAAGAAATGATTTGTGTTTTATGCATTAACAATGTACTTAGTTTTTGTCCATTTGTTTTACTGTTTTTAGGATATACAATTCAATTCAGTTTTTGTTCAAATTGTCACAGATCTCCAAAAATATGCAAATTCACATATAAGTGTACATGTTCAGTTCAAACCTGTGTCATTGAAGGACCAAATTTACATAGGAAAACTGAACAATGACCGTAGAAATACATTTCTATAGTAACTACATCTCATAATAATCAATTATGTATTTTATGAGGATCCAACTTCAAAGGCTTCAAACATAAGTGAAAAGTAAGAGGAGGGAAATTCTAATTATTCCTATTTAATCAGTATTACAGGGCTGGGGATATGGCCTAGTGGCAAGAGTGCTTGCCTTGTATACACGAGGCCCTGGGTTCGATTCCCCAGCACCACATATACAGAAAACGGCCAGAAGTGGCGCTGTGGCTCAAGTGGCAGAGTGCTAGCCTTGAGCAAGAAAAAGCCAGGGACAGTGCTCAGGCCCTGAGTCCAAGGCCCAGGACTGGCCAATAAATAAATAAATAAATAAATAAATAAATAAATAAATAAATAAATAAATCAGTATTACTATATATACCTATATATACTATAATATATACTATATATACTATATATATGAATTTATATATACTATATTATATATATATCTGTCAAAATATCAGCATGAACCCTAACAATACATATACTTTTTACAGGTTAACAAAAATCTTAAGTTGAATAATAAATTTCATTTCAGTTTTTAGGAGTTGCCTTTTGAAGATTCAACGTTTTAAAATTGCTAATGTCTAGAAATCAATGAATATTAAAATATAGTTTATATTGGTGGAATTTCCATCTCATTCCTTTCCTAAATAGAGAAACACTTTGTTTTCTCTTTTTTCCTTTTCCAATTGTAAAGGTGATGTACACAGGGGTTGAAGTTGCATAAGTATAATGAGTACATTTCTTTTTTAGCAGTGCTACCCTGTCCTTAGTTTTCTCCCACTTTCTTTCCCCCCTTGACTCCCCTTCAGCCATGTTCTAAAGTTAATTTCCAACATAATGTCTTGTGAGTATCACTGTTGCATTGGTTCACCCTTTGTCTTTTGTCTCACCATTTCTGTAACTCCGCTTTTTGTTGTTGTTGTTGTTGTTGTCTGGTTGGTTTTGGTTTACATAGTCTTTTAAAAAACGTAAACCAGGAACTGCCCGGGGATTGTGCCTGGGGGCCAGCCTGTAGGACATGCCAAGCGGACTGCCTGGGGGCATACCTGGGGACAACCCTGGGGGCGTAATTAAGGGCATCTCTGGGGGCTTGCCTGGTGGCGAACCTGAGGGGCATGGCTGGAGGACTGCCTGGGGGCGTGCCTTAGGGCATCCTTGGGGGCGTGCCTGGGGGCGTACCTTAGGGCATCCCTGGGGCCTTCCATTTCATGGCATTGGATACAAATGGCACAACTGGTTTTGTGGTTCAAACACAGGAATTATTTTAAGATACATAAATGCTTTCAAGGAAATATTAAGAAATATGGTTGCTCAGTTAGGCCCACCATTTAGACAGGTAAATGGTTAGGGCTAAGTAATTGAATCTAATGAATGGGCAGTGCAATGGCATTCAACAGTTATACAAATGAGCCACACACATTCTGCTTGAGGAAAATCAATTTAATTCCAAACATAATTTGCATTGAAAGGAACTGTCACTTGTACATTGTCCATATTGGCATAAATTAAACTCATCAATTAAAATTTAAAAAACAACGTAAACCAGTATATCTGAATAAGTATCCTAGAATCTTCCAAGGCTAAACAATACTATGCCTAAAATGCCACTAGGAATGCAGTTGGAGTATATGATATTTGAACCAATTGAAATGATCTTATTAATCCCTCATCTGACCTGTCTTTGCTCAGCAGAAACCTCTTAAAATTAGTGTGTGAGTATACCTGAAATATAAGCTCAGTGTCTTTGACAGTTACCTTAGTTTCTGGTATGACAAAATACGCCATCCCATTTCTTAGATGAATAGTCACATTTTATACACACTTGACTCACTTTTTATGGATGTAGTATAATTTATTCAAACAGTACCTTATTTATGAATGTTTGCATTCTACTCAACTTTTTGCTGCTATAAATAATGCTGTATGAATGACTTTGTAGAAATATTTCCTGTATTTTGCCAATGTGTCTTTTATAGAAGTATGGGTTCATGGCCGAACTGTCCATTAATACACAACTTTAGGCACAATCTTTTTTAAAAAGAGCTTATAGTAAATTGTAAGCCATTTCTTATCTGGCTGGTCATAGTGTTAAAATAGATGTTCTTATGATAAATGAATAGTTCTACTCCTGGTCCTAGTGCAAATAGGGTAAAAACAGGTTAATAGATCTTTCCTGACAGTTGATTTGACTGATGTTTTATAGAAGATATACTCACTGGCTTTGTTTATTAAAACTCTATCGAATCAACCTAATAAAATTGACCTTGACAGTGAAGTTTTCTTTTAATTATCCTGGAGGATTTGGGAAAAAAAGACTTTTAGTATATTGCCTATCATATAGTCTATAAGCATGAATAGTGTGTGCTTTTTAAGATTCCATATTCAGTGTATTCATGCAAGTATTCTTCTAGTAACAAATTAGCAAATCTGTATAAGAGTTTTAGCATTCGTGAAACATTTTTGTACACCTACCATATTTTAGCCCATTCATTTTATTTCATAGCACTCTAAAGCACAAAAGTTGAAGAGACTGAAGCCAGATTATTTGAATATATTGTCCATGTTGACCTGATAAACAGCAAAAGCAGAATAAGAATCTGTGAGTTTGAGGATATTCAAGTTCTGCCTTTCCAGGTGAAAAAAATTCCCAAATCCTTCCCTCCTTTTTCTGGGACCCTGGTTTAAAATGCTTTCTATAGAAACCTTAACGATAAAAACTTACCAAGTGCAGAAAGTAAAAAGAATGATATTTTGATACTTTTCACATTAATTATACTGATATGCAACTGATTATACATGTAAGGTCATTCATGACATGTTATTCACTTTCATGTCATGTGGCTATATACTCTGTGGACTGAATTTCAAGTAACTATTATAATTACTAAAATTTTTTTCGAAGAAATATATGTGAATGATACGTTTAGGACTTTTACTATGAGAATTGAGTCTAACAATCACACACATAAGAAAGCTACTATTATCCTATATTTAACCACTGAAGTTAAGGAAATAGAGATAATTTGCAGAGAATTCAGTGGGTATTTTCTATTGATGGGGGAAGAATAAGTCCCATAAGCAATTTCTGTGCAAATTAAAAAGTAGAACTTCCTACGCACTTAACAAGTGAACCTTCCTAATCTCTCCCTTTATTTCCCTGCCTCTGTTCTTCCATTACCTTGATCATTCTACTTTATTTGTCAAATACATATTCACCGAATTAATTTCTGCATTAGCAACTTATTTTCTCTGCATTCATGGAACTTTTTGCAGAAAAATGTAAGGTTTTATTAATAATATTTGTCAAAGTTCAGAATGGCTATCATTAAAGGGCACCAAAAAACCCATGCTGACAAGGGTTTTGGGGAGTCCTTATCTACAGTTGGTGAGAATGGAAACAGGTGCAACCACTTATGGAATCCAATATAGAAATTTCTCAAAAACGAAAATTAAATCTATCTTATGGCCTTACCATACCACTCTTGGGCACACATACACACATATTATGTGTACACACACACATACACACATATATATGTATATACATATAAATGGATTAGTACTATCAAAATCCATTGTGCCTGAAAAGACTATGGCCTAAGAAAACTCATTGAAAGCCATTGAATACTATTTGAATTAGAGCGGATGGAGAAAGAGAGCAATAGAGAGGCTTAATCTAATTCTATTCTAATATATGTATGTGTCAAATACCACAGTGAAATCACTTTCTGCAATTCATATACACTAAAAATGAATAAAAAGAATGTAAAATAGGTCTTATTTGGAAGTTGCTACCAGTGAGAAGGGGAGAGGAAGCTCCACATAGATGGTGAAAGGGGTGAATATAGTCAAAGTTATTTATTTCCATGTACAAAAATAGAACAATTATTCCTATTTTCAGAAGCCAAGGAGATGAGGGAAGATGGAGAGTGGATAAGTTTAATATCGAGACATTATACACATGCGTGACATCACAATGAACCTCACTTGCACAACTAATATGTACTTATGAAGATGTAAAACAATGACCAGTTTAGATAAAAATACACCTGGATTGCTAAGGAAACTCCTTTGTCCCTTCCCAACATTGGCAGCAAAATACAGAGTAATTACATTTTTGCTAAGGAAATGGCTTCGCTGTAATCGGAACATTCTGTATACTAATTTTGTTATATGCTAATCCTTCGCTTAGATTTTTACTGCATTCCAACAAAATGTTTGGAGATCATTTGCATAGCAAAAGCAACATCCTTCTGGATTAAGGTTCAAGGTAAAAAGAAGATATGTTTCCACAGTGACACTTTCTATTAAGTACCGAAGACATTCTATGCCACATGTCATTTGCAGTCTGAAAAGATCCTACTCAGTCATGTCTACATTTTTTTCATAAATACTTCACTTTCATTTGCTAATTGTGTTACTGGAGATCAAGTAACACAGTTTGAGGATTAGGGACCCTGCTGTCCTTAGACCTACCTGGGCTCTTTGACATTGTATTTGGCCCATGAAAACATTTACTTTGTCACTAAAAATTTGACCACTGCATTTTGAGTTCAACTTCATGGAGACAAAAATACAAGTTTCTCACAGGATAGTTGGAATAGACCTATTGATTTGACAATCAGTTATATGGAAGTGTAAAATACATTCTGAAGTTATGTATATTGGTTGCAGTTAAAACTGACATACACTCTGTGCCTTCCTATGCCCTTGATATAAAACAAACCAGTTGCAAAGCAGATTCAGGTGCTTATTCATACCATTTCTTTTTGCTGTATGAACAAGAAGATATCGCCCAGCATCCCTGGCAGTTATTTTGGAACCTGTGGAACGGGGAGTGGCCAATACACAGAATGGAAATGTACAAATTCTAGAAATAACCATAAAACTCTGTTGTGATCATCCATGAATTGCTTTCAGCTTCCTAGCAGTCTCAGAGATAAATATCACAAGATGGTAGGAATTATTCATTGAGGGACAGCTGCTCCAGAGATCCAGTCGACCTATATCTAACTATGAAGTAAATAAATATAACTTCTTTTTTTTTAACTAGTCCTGGGCTTGAACTCATGCTCTGAATACTGTCCTTGAATGGTTTTTGGTCAAGGCTACTTAGTGCTCTATCACTTGAGCCATAATTCCACTTCTGGCTTTTTTGGTAGTTAATTGGAGGTAAGATTATCACACTAAGTCAAGGTTATATCAAGGTTATAGTTTTGGCCCAGCTAACAATTGTTACCCTGATGAATATAAAACAAATATTCAAAGAAATGTTTTAAGAAGCCCATAAAAATTACAGATAAGACTTTTCCAAAATATTTTTTTCGTAAGTGCTCATTGTTACTGAAAACCCTTTATCATATCTTTGACAATAATTTTCACTATTCATGATGAAACAGAGACTGAAAAAATGTTTAAGTACTTGGTTAAAGGTACACTGCTAGTAACTTTTAGAAAGGGGCCAAATTCAAACTCATGTTTGACTACAAAGCCCCTGATTTCTAGTATTGCAGTCCATCAACACCTTGAAGTCAGATGGGAAAGTTTGATTGTTGTTGAAGCTATCTGAGATTCAATTGGTTCTACAGACTGGAAAATAGTTCACTTTATGTGAATGACAAGCTGAAGTGTAGAACTTGACTTTCTAAAACTAGGTGCACACTCATAGTAGTTATAATATACATTTGAAGGTTACAGGGTTGGAATACGTTTTGTTCCAGTAACAACCTAGCATCTTTCTGACCTACAAAATATACTTCAAATATTTCATTTTCAGATAGCATCTGTGATGTGGTACCCTTTTTGATCTGGCTTGTGAGGTCATCTCCATGTAATCAACTGTACTTTGATTTCTGTTTCTTCTCTTTGAAAAAGGTGAAGGTCTTACACACATAACTCCTGCTGGGATAAACTAAAGAAATCTAAAGGAATGATTTTTCTTTAGAAAAAGCAACACATCATACAACCTTATTTCTTTGTTATAGAACCATGAAATCTTTGAAGACTAATAAAATTCACAGACTTGTCTTATATCTATATCTGTGTCTATATCTATATCTATCTATTGTATAGATCTATATCTGTATATGTCTGTGCCATTCTTGTGACTTTAACTCTGGGCCTATGTATGGTCTCTGAGCTTTTTCACCCGAAACTACCACTATATTACTTTGAGCTACAGCTCTACGTTTAGCTTTTTGGTAGTTAATTGGCGATAAGAGTCTCATAGACTTATCTGCCTGGGATGGCTTTTGAACCCTAATCCTCTAATCCTAGTCTCTTGAGTAGCTAAGAATATATGTGTGTGTGTGTGTGTGTGTGTGTGTGTGTGTGTGTGTGTGTGTATGTTACTAGTGCCTTGTCAGAGTACAAATATAATTCATGCCTGACATTTTTTTCATTTGTACAATGGACACTAACTTACTTTATAAAAGTGTTTTATTTACTCATCAAATAGTCATTGATCATTCCTAAGCACTTACAGTGATGCTATATTAATTTGCTAGGGGAACATAACAAAGTACCACAAAGCGAGTGAATTATAACAATAGAGATGTATTCTTTCACTGTTCTGGAAGCTAGAAGTCCAGAATTAGGATATCATGAGGGTCAAGTTCCCTCACAGGGTCTAAAAAGAACCCCTCCTTGTCACATATTCTAGTCATTAGTCAGAGATCTTTGTCATTCCTTGGTTTATAGATTTTTGGCCCAATTCTATCTCCATGGCATTCTCTCTACATGCAAGTCTGTTTTTGTGCCCAAATTTCTCCATTTTAAAATAAACACATCAGTAGCCATGTATTAGAATCCATCTAATGAGCTCATTCTGATTTGGTTATTTGTAAACACTCTTAACCATTTGAAGCCACATTTTCAAGCAGTGAGGGACACACAACTCAACCTGTATCTGATGCCAGGTGGAAATATTTCAGGACATTAGCTGGGTATCCTGTATAGTAACTCAATTATGACATTATCTACCTTGAGATAACATCAGATCCCTTGGGTTAAAGGCTCAATCCCAGAACTCTGTTCTCAGTTCTGATTCAGATTTTAAACAGTAGACTGTTCTCTGCCCTTCCAGTTACTGTCTATTTTTGCTAGTGGGATTTCTCCTATTTCCTTTTTTAATGTGCTTATTTTGCTAAGACCATTTACTGAGTTTAGGAAAAAAGTCACATTTACTAGTTTTCATCAATAGTCAGATGAATATATTCACAGGGCAAGTTTGAAGGAAAGAGAAAAAGACCCCATGCTTTCTCCTGAAGTGGGGAGGCTGGAGCTAACCAGTACCATCTTGGCCACGTGGTAAATAAAGAATTGGATTTAACTGTTGTTATCTTATCTTCATGGTGGAGGAAGGTGAAGTTCCATTTCACAGGTGATGGGCATGCCTAAATCCTAGAGGGAGGGGCAGGGACTTGGGTGGTAGGTTGCTGGACCTGTCAGTCTTGTGGCTTGACCTTGGGAGACTCTCAAATTTCCTGTGACCCTGTCCACTGCCCCTGACACTATTTAGGCTTAGACCAGGTCAGGCACCATTACACCATGCCTTGTGTCCTATGTCTCCTGTCTTCAAGTTCTCCTCCAGTTAGCATGGTGTCCCAGTGCAGCTCTCCATTGGGGTTGATCTGGTTTGTTTTTCTGCTCTTTGTTTTACTAATGTGGCTCAGTTTTCTAACAGTGTTAAGTGTATTCAAGGGGCTGCAGGACTGTGACAGGAGTCCTCTTTCAGTCACTGGCTTTCTAATAAATACTCCTAATTCAACCTCTCAAAATGTGGCTTCTCTGTTTCTGGTGATCAAGTTACCATACAATACAACTAGTATAACAACTTTCAATAGTGTGGAAGCTGACCAAAACATGTGCTTTGAGCTTTTATTTAAGGATGGTTAATTATATCATTGGCCATTGGTGATCAGTTTAGCTCCTGGCCTACACTTATGATTCTGGAGCTTGTATGGTTTTAGAAAACAGGTACCATAAACAGGATGAAAGAAAACATTATGTGTAATTACATAGTATATATCGTGTATATGTAACGTTTTATATCATAGGACATTATGATTCATATACTTTGGGAGGTTAGTACTCATTTTTGCTCTATTTTTTTTTCTTTTATGCAGAGCCAAGGACTGAACTCAGGGCCTTGAGCTTGCCAAGAAAGTGCTCTTCCACTGAGCTAAATCCCCAATCCCCTGGTTGTACTCATTTTTGAACTCAGGGCCTTCTTTTCACTAGGCAGGCACTCTATCACTCACCACTCAAAGGACACTATCAATCCTTTATTTTTGTTTTGTTTTTGGGATAAGCGTTCACATTTTTGTGTGAGCCATCCCAAAACATAATTTACTTTTCTTGAATGTATCAATTATAAGCAGGTACCACATCATCTGATTTGTTGATTAAGTAGGGGTCTTACTAAATTTTTTGTGCTAGGCTGTAGTATGTAGGTCAGTTCTGGCCAGCAACATCAATGGCCTGTTGGTGAATTGTACTCTCTGGCATCTTTTCTTGATGGGTGTTCCTGAATCTCTAGAGACAGGGGTAGGCCCTTGGCCTATATGTTACTGAACCTATAAGTCAAGTGCCTGGGACTGGGAGCTTCCTGTGACCATGCTCCCTGACTTGACCCGACTTAGGGTCAGATCAGCCCAGGCACCAGTACGCCATACCACATGTCTCCGTGTTCGAGTCCTGTGTCCTGTCTTCTGGCTCCTCTTTGCTCACCAAGGTGTCCCACTTCAGCTCTCCATTGGAGCTGAATTGGTTTGTTTGTATTGTTTTTGTTCGGTCTTTCCTCTTAAGGAATTTGCGGGCTGCAGGTCTTTGTAACAACTGGCTGCCTGCAGACTGCTAATGCTCTAATAAAGGCTCCAAGATTCCATCCTTCAAAATGTGGCTTCTCATATAATTTACTATATAACAAGACTCTCTTTAAGTTGCAATGCTTCCTATCTGTACCTCTTGAGTTGCTGATGTTTATAGACATGAGCCACCACAAATGGCTATCACTTGTATATCTTACCTCTTGTAGTATTCTTAGTGATTAGACCAGTTTCTGGAACATACTTTGAACTCAATAAATAATAATGAATGAACAAATAAATAAAATGAATTATCTGGAACATGTCTTAAAGCAGTATCTTGACTGAATGATTTGTCTTCCTTTCTTTTTCTGAGAAGAATCAGGAAAACAGGAGTATTGAGACCTAGCAGTAACTTAGAGTGATGAGTGAGACTCCTTACAATGTACCAATTTAGAAGATTGAAATTAAGGCTGCTAAGTAATTAACGTTCAAATAAAAGGTTATAGGCCTTTCTGTGTTGGGCAGATATTGTTCTGCCAGGAAGAGAAGAAATAGAATTTGGCTGTCAGGACTCATTTGTATAAGTCTATTCTTTTTTTCCTTTTGGTCTTTTTTCATAAGCTAAAAACCTATACTGCAGCAAACCCTGAAATTTTCACAGCATGATAGTCAGGAGGAAATGCATGGCAAAAAAGCTTTGCACTACAACACAATGGGAAGGGTTCCCTTTACTGCAGTGCTTGTTCTTTCATTCCACTACCAGACAATGGCACAATTACAAGCAATTACCTATTAGATGTTTGAAAACTATTGTAAAAAACTGTCACCATTTGCCAAAAGTAATTTAATAAAATTGAGCATAATTGTACCCTGAACTGAATTTTTCTGATTTGTGCCACAGTTAGATGATTCCACAGAAATTATTTAGCAAATGACTGAATAAAAACACATAGATAAAGTCTCTGCTCAGTTGGTAGAGTCTGAAGGCCATGGATCTTTAGTGATTTAGAGATTTTTGACAAATGAGTAGGAAGTAAGCTAACAGATTTACTTCAGAGAAGGCAAAACAATACTTTAAAGGAAAATGAGATGTCTTAAGGCTGTTCAATACATTTAATGTTTTGACTAATATTTGAAAACATTGATAGATATTACATATAGATTAATGGATATCTTCAACACTTAGTATGATAACAATAAGGAAATTTTTCACTAAACTGAGGAGGAAAAGTTCTTCCAAATTTAGACAGTTCAGAAAAGTTTAAAGAAATAGGTTTCTTTACTTTTTCAAACACATATACGAAATGACTATTGCTTCATTATGTTACTGAAAATGACTTAACAACTAACACTTGAGTTGTTTGTGGAAACTGAGTCACAGCCATCCCTTGCCTGGCCATGTGCTAAGGGCTGTTGCTACCACAGACATCCTGGAGCCTAGCCAGGAGAATGGAGGCTGTTCACCCAGCTCCAAGGCCTAGAGGTTATATAAGCCATCTTTTGAATTGCAGATGCTTGGCTCAGTGGGTAGAGCCAGAAGGGGCCTGCTTTGGAAAATATGTAGATAGCTTGTGTTGTTTAGCCCCAGGGGAGCTCTGCACCTTGTGCTGTGTTTTTGTATAATGCTTTGCTGAGGCTTGGTCTCCACCCAATAAGTGACCTTGGTCTTTAAAAGCATGGTGCAAGCTCAGTTCCAGGCTGCAAGTTTTTGTAATTGGCTTGCCTGCACTCAACTGGGGTCCTAGTAAAGATTCCAAAATTTAGACTTTCAAGATGTGGCTTCTCTATTTTCTCATGACTGGTTTTATATACGATTTAAGGTATATTTTACCACACAACAATGCTTGATGGAGATGGAGTTATAATATTCCTTCTCATTTTATTTATGGATAAATTATTGGTTTAGCACTCATGTCAAGGTATTTTATTTTTCCGCAGGTAAAATTATTATAGTTTTCCAATAAATGGTTGTTTGTGAATGTAAAATAAAATCAAGACATACAATAATATTAAAGTGACTTTAAAGCCCTTTAAGGGAAAAAAATCATCATTAACATTGTCAAATATAATTCTGTATATGTTTTCTCTCTGCAAATATGCCAACAGCTAAATGACTGGGTAAATATATAACATAGATTGATTAAAAATGGGATTATGAGGTTTCAATGATCAATTTAAGAAGAGTATGAGTAGATTAACTTGATTTTATTAGTGTAATAACCAGTGGGGCAGGAAGTCCCACCCCCTGCGGGTTTCACTGCAATGGACTCGCAGGAGAGGTCATGACATTAGGCTGCTGGAGCATCAGGGAGTGTGGGAGAGGCGTCCTACAAAGTCCCACCCGCTTCACTGCCATGGTGGCACTTCTAAGTGACTCCTCTAAGTGTGTCAGGGAGCTGGGGTGGGCGGGGCATCAGAGGGCCAGGCTGTATATATATGCTGCCTGTTTGGAGGTTGGGGAGGAGGAAAAGAGGAGAGAGAAGAGCGAAGAAAACAGGCTGTGCCTGCAGGAGGAGTGGAATTGGGCCGGCTTGCACAGTGGAGCTGAGTGGAGCTGAACCCATTCCTCTGAGGCATCTGGAGGAACCTGGAGCCTGAGGCCTGTGGGGAAGTCGGAAGCCTGAGGCCTGTGGAGAAACCTGGAGCCTGAGGCCTGTTGGGGCCTGTGGGGAAGTCGGAAGCCTGAGGAGAGGCGAGGCCTGCAGGAAGGAAGAATAGAGAGAAGTTTCCTCCTCTGGAGGTTTGGGGGTTGGAGGTTGAGGTGGTTGGAGGTTAAAGAGTAGAGGTTTGGAGGTCAGGGCTGGGTTCTGGGTTCTGGTTATCTAGCCCAGGGCCAGGTAGTCGCAGCCCAGCATTTGGAGGTGGAGGGCTGTTCTGGTTCTGGGTCTTAGGTTGTAACTAAAGCTCCTCTGTAAATAAAACCCCTTCCCACCTTTAGTTGTGCCTCTGTGGAGTTTTCTTGTTCACAGGATATAACAGTAGTAATAATAATAAAATGGAAAAGAAGTTGAGGTTTAGCAAACTATTACACAACTATTATTGTCTGTTTTTAAGCACCACAGAAAAATGTTACACAGTCCTTGTTAGTTATTTTGATTTTTGAAGGTTATTAGCATTAAAATAAATTCAGACAGACCCAATTAGCATAACTGCTTCATTTAAATTCTGTATTTAAAAGCATTCAACACTTGCTATAAGTTCCTTGGCCCTGACTTACGAATCTTGAGTTCTATATTTTCATTATTCTCTTATTTGAATAATGGCATTGTCAAATAACTTTTTAAGAGCTTATGGAACCACTTGAATATGATCCTAATTTTAGAAAACTTACCCTTAAAGGCAGAAATTAACTAACAGGAAGAAAGTTGTATTTTGTGATTCCCCCCACTCAGGACTGCACACATGACTCATGCTCTTGCATTGAATAGTGAACTTCTTTTTACCATGACTTTCCTATTCATTTTCTGTTTGGCTATATTTTATCATTTATTAAAAAAAGTTTATTGGATTTATGAGATCATAGATCTATTCATGTTGAAAATTGTTATGGAGAATTTTCAGGTCAGAATGATGTATTTCTTCTTGTGGAGTTTTTTTCCCTTATGTGGATGGCTAAAGAATTTTGAACTAATGATTTCTTTTTTTTTTAATTTGACCTTGCTTCTTTTATTAAATAAGTTATTAGCATAACTCACCAAACAACATTAAAATAAAATGAAATCATTGTATCCATCAGTATAGACAGACAGCAAGAAATGGAATGGTATTGAACTAATGATTTCTAATCTCAAGATTTCAGCTTCAATTTTTTCAGTGTTGTTTATATATTGTACCACACTGATTTTGGCCAGTTGATGGGTTTTGAAAGAAAATTTCAGGCCTTCTATTTAAAATTTTTAATTCAGTTAAAATTATATTTACACAAAATGGTTTCAATTTAATATGACTATAGTTAATTTTTAGCAGTGCATTTTTATCAGTGGCATACTTTTCATCATTCTTCCCTACATCTTTACCAAACCCACTAATTCCTCAAGTTACCTCATTTATTTCTTCATATTTACATTGGTGATATTATTGTATTTTCCCTCTTTTCCTCTCTCCATTTGTCTGTTCTACCTCCCCTTGTGCTCCATCCCCCTTTGAAAAGACATGCTTCAAATTCATGGTATTAAATTTGTTACACACTCTGCTAATTATTTAAAGGAGATATACCATGGAATCTACCGCTGTGTATAACAAACATTAGTGTGATTGTATGTATATGTGTATGGTTCTGTAAGTCAGATTTTTCCATTAATATTCCTCATACTGATACTGGGACTTACCTAAAAGCCTTGTGCTCTTGTTTAGCTTCTTTGCTAACAACTGGATTTCTACAACTTGAGTCATGTCTTTGCTTCTGACTTTTTGCTTTGTGATTTGCTCTTCAAATTTGTATACCATGGCTGTCCCTAAACCAGTATTCTTACCTCCCAGCCTCTTTAGTAGCTATGCTTATAGGTGTGAGAATATAGTTTATAACTTCTTTCAGTGTGCAGAAAACTTAGTGGTTTTGTTAAGTTGATTTTGAATCCTACTACCTTGCTGACAGTGTCTACAGAGTTGTATAGTGGAGGCCTTATGATCTTTTAAGTATAGGATCATAACATCTACAAGCAGGGATAATCTAAGTTTTTCTTTTTGTATTTGAATTACTAATATTTTGTTTTCTTGCCTTAGTGCTCTAGTTAAGAATTCAGGAACCATGTTAAGAGTGATGAGAGTACACCCTTTTTTTTTATTCCTAATTTTAGAGGAAACGCTTTTGGTTATTTCCTGTTCCATATTCTTTATCATGTTGAGTTATAAACTTTCTACTCCTACTTGTTGTAAGCTTTTTATTATAATAGCACATAGCATTTCATCAAAATATTTTTCTGCAACTACTGAGATGATTATGTGCTTCTAGTAGTTGCTGTTGAGTTACACTTTATTACATTTTAAATCTGAATTTGTTGAACCATCTTTGAATTCTTTTTAAAAAAATCTTGTTTGTTAATAAGTTCATGAGAAGAAATTACTAAGGGAAAAATGCTGAATAGGAGGTATCTGAATATACATATAAGCATATGATTAAGTACTACTGATTTATTTTCCACATTCATTCTATCCGTACCAAAGCATTTTGAATATAAATGTAAATGTATAAATTTCTCTTAGGAGAAGAATGAAACACAAAACTTTTAATTTATATCCAAAGTATAAAATCTATATTCACTATTTATCTTTAGTCAACAACTTGGAGATTACTGATAGAAATATTTAGGGTGACTGGCACAAATATTTTTACTTAATCCAATATTAGTAACAATAGTTTTGAAAACAAATGTGTAAATGTAAATTATATACCAACCAACCACTATCACCTTTCACTTGAGCACAATGCCTCCATCTACGCCTAAAGATAAATTGTATTTCATTTATAGGATAAGGTTATACACAGCCATTAAAGTGAAATTTTAATACAACTTGTCAAAAAGAATAATACTATACTAAGTGGAAAATAACTTTGATGAGTCCAACTTCCATATCTATATTATACCTGCAAAGATATGACAACTCATTTTTTTTACATAAGGAAGCATTTATTTGAGGTTTAACATGAAATTGTACAAATAAATGTTTGTATAAACAAATCCACATTGAGTCATAACACATAACAAAGGACAAGACATATATACAATACACAGTGTACCAAAAACATACAGTAGCCACGTGGCATGCGCCAAAGGAAATTCACCTAGAACTTTAAATATAACGTCAACAATAGAGTTTGCTTATCCTTGTCTTATATGATCATACATACAGGTTCATGCCTTGAATTCTTATAATTAAGCCAACCTGCTTAGGATAGGATTTTGGGGAAAAAAATCTATCATTTGTTTATTTATTGTTTTTATTGATTGATATTGGCATTAACTTTTACAATTAGGTATTTCATAATGACAGTTCCAGAAAAAAATGGATAGCATTTTTAGTATGCTCTTGAATTCAGGTTGGAAGTATTTGAGAATTTTTGTGCCTGGTCATTAAGGGAATTGGCCTATAGTTTATCTTTTTTTGTATACTTAACTGGTTTTGATTTCAGGGTAATATTACCTTCCTAAAATGAGAATGCAAGTGTTTCTTCCTTTTGTATTTTGTGAAATAAGTTAAGCTGGTGTTCTTTAAAGATCTAGTAGTGGAGTTCACTGGACACTGATGAAATTCAGTGGGTAGAGACAGGAGGGAGGGACTGGAAGAGAGTGAGGGAATATAAGACATTGTATGAGAAGAAATGTACTCATTACCTGACTCAAATAATTGAAATCCATCTGTACACGACATCTATAATAACAATAAAGTAAATTAATAAAAAGTCAAAAAAATAACAGGTAAGGACTAGGGTCTGGCTGAAGTGGAAGAATGCTTACCTAACCTGTACAAGGTCCTGAATTCAACCCCCAGTGCCACAAACAGAAGTAAAAAAAAAATATAGCAAAGAAAAAAAAAATAACTACCACCCTTCAGACCGCATTTGGCCACTGATCAGCTTGATGTCCAAAATTTTCAACTCTGAGCCTCATTTTCCTCATATTAGTCAGAGATTCCTCTGTTCCTTCTTTCCTATGTTTTGATCTTGTTCCATTTGTTGTGCACTGATTGCAGCCTCATTCTGCACTTCCACAAAAGGGAGAAAGCCCCCTGGTGGCCAAGGAAGGTATAATGAGACTGAAGTCCTGGGCCCCAGTTCAGATGGGAGCCCTTGTAGAGAACAGGAAGCCCTGTTCCCCCTCAGAGAGGAGACATTGATCAGGAAGCTCCCCAGCTGACCTGGAAGGAGGAGAGCAGTCCTTTTTTTTTCCATTAAGAGGAGCAAATGACTCAGTCACTAGACTTCTACCCTCTTCGAAAAAATGTGCTAGAATTTGCATGTTGAATTCTCCCACCTGTTCCTATTTCATTCACAAGTTTGAGAAGAATTGACACAATTTGGGAAAATTTTTTTATGTTGATTTTTTTCAGTCTGAATACCTTTCTCATTTTTAATAGTTCTCAATAAAATTATACAGTTGTACTAAGAAAAGGTCTAATAGAATATAGCAATAAATCCTTTCTGATCTGAGTCTTTTATTCATTGGCAGATGGTTTGCTAGGTTTTCAACTTCATTACTTGTTATAGACATGTTTAAGTGGTTCATTGTCTCTTGGTTTAATTTTAGTAAGTAATAGGCGTCTGTAGAAAGTTGTGTATTTCTTCTACATTTTCCATATTAGACTATCGATTTCTGAATTATTTCCCAACAATAATGTACTTTAGTGTTTTCTGTTGTAATGTTAGCTTTTTGACTCTAATTTTGTTTAAGTCCCTTCGTTCCTTTGGTTATTTTGACAAAGGATTTGTTAATCGTATTCTTTCAAATAAAACCTTTCTTTTATTGATTTTTATGTTATTCTTTTAGCTTCAATTTCATTCATTCTAGGTGTAACTTAATGATATGTTTAATTCCAAAATTTCCCTAAGTCCTGGCTATTAATAATTAGGTAATTTATTCATATTCCTTCTTTTTTTTTTTTTTTTGGCCAGTCCTGGGCCTTGGACTCAGGGCCTGAGCACTGTCCCTGGCTTCTTCCCGCTCAAAGCTAGCACTCTGCCACTTGAGCCACAGCGCCGCTTCTGGCCGTTTTCTGTATATGTGGTGCTGGGGAATCGAACCTAGGGCCTCGTGTATCCGAGGCAGGCACTCTTGCCACTAGGCTATATCCCCAGCCCCAGCTTCTATTTTTTTTTGAAAAAGCTTTTGCAGGTGAATCCATTGCCTTGCACTTGCTAGTCAGGTGTTCTGCCACATCCCTAGCCATTTTCACTTTATTTTTTAGATAGGCTCTTGTGTGTGGCCAAGGCCAGCCTTTTTGAGGGATCCTCACAGAGGCAGGAAATGATTCATTCTGTTTGGGAGAAGGAAGTAGTAGAGTTTTGTTAAATGTGACATTCTTGAAAGTTAGTAAAAATAAACATCATCATTTGAGTTTATATAGAATCAGATGTTTCCCCTGGTCAACATACATACATACACACACATATAAGCACATACATATATATGCAATATGTATGTGAATGCTATGTAATAGGCTATAATTTGAATAGTAAGCTTTAGAGTTATGCAATGGACAATCTGCACAACCATATCTTTCCAATCATTTCTTTTTCTTGGCTATTTATAAATCACATTAGTGTTAGAATTCAGAAAGTTCTATAGTAATTACATATATTTAATTATTAAAAATAAAAATCATACAGGGAAAAAATGGGAGAGAGCCAGCTAAGGGGAGACATTGTCCAAAGAGAAATGCACTCTTCACCTGACTTATGTAACTGTAACCCCTTTGTATATCACCTTTACAATAAAACCCCCCAACCACACAAAATTAAGATTTACTTGAACCCACAGAGGAAAATTGATGGTGTATGTGTTAATAGCTCTAGGAATCCTGATATTGTATGAAATAAATTTTGGGACCACTGGGTTAATCAGTCATACTTTATAAGTCAAGATGAAATGGAATGACCTAGCCATAAAATTGTCTGAAAATTATGCTAAAGATAATCATGTATCATTCTGGATAACGTGACTTCTATTTTTCCACACTTGCTTCCCTAATGTCCACTCTAGTTTTGAAAGGGCAGGAATAAGAATATTTTTAGGTAGGACTTATGTGTCAAAATGTGTTATAATCATGACACTATACTTATACCTTCCATCATAGGATGGTCTGGTAGGGGCTGGGCCAGTCAGAATCCCTGGTGTAATGGCCTCCAACCCAAGTAGTCATATCCATTTACCCCAATATGTTAAACAAAGATTTTCATTTTATAGGATTCACTATGATGTTGGAATGTTTGAGACTAATTTTGAGTATGTCTAGTGGTTACATGCTAAAACTTCCAATCTAAATTTATACAGTAAAGTTTTCCCACCATTTTCTTCAACAACACCAGAAGTATTAGTTGATAAAGCCAGTGTTTGAAGAAAACAACATTATTGAAAAATATAGTACAAGTAAAAATAAATCAGATATTTAAGAATGACCTTTCTGTCATTTTACTTATTAATTTGTGAGCATAGTATTAATCTACTTACAGTTGATGATTACAACTCTTTAGGGCAATAGCAATTGCTGGTCTCTAAGCAGGTATACAGAACATAAGCAATGTCAAACCCTAACAGTAAAGGAGGCCTGGAGGATGAAGTGACACAATTCCTTAAATAGACTTCATTTCAATTGAAAAACTTTGTAAAACTGAAAGAATGACAAAATATGCTATTGTTAAAGAGCAAAAAAAAACTTTGCAAAGTTATGAATGTCTAAAATTTCCTGCGGTTATTTTTGCAAGGATTGATTCATATTCAGATTAGCTTCCTGCCAGATGGAAGAAACACACAGTAAATCAGCTTTTGCAGGAGACAAATCAAAAAGAAGCACAAGCTGCTATTTAAAGGATTTTCTATCTTTTTTTTTTTTTTTGCTGTATTAATAGTACATTAACCCATAGAGGATGTTATTGCAGGAAGCCAAAGCACGCAGCTTCTCATTCCACCCTTTAAGAATAAATATTTTTTCAATCTCTCAGGTTGGGGAAAACTATTCTCTTGTATTACATATCCAAAGAAGTATTTCTGCTTAGTGAAGGTCAAAAAATCATGAACGTCAAAGCAAAAATGAAAGAATAATGTGACTAGGTACTGACTGGTGTCCATGCCAGTAATGCTAGCTATTCAAAAATCTAAGAACTGAGGATTTCAGTTTAAAGTCAGTCTGGGAAGAAAAATCCATGAAATGTAATCTCCAGTAAACTAGCAAAATGCTAGAAAATGAGGAATGGGTCAAGTGTGTCAGCCACTGGCAAGTGCTGAGAGTTCTGGGTCGTTAGCTTAAGCTCCAGTACCTGCAAGTTTGCATACACACATGCATATACACATACATACTCACACACACTCCACTGCTATGAGAAGTAAATTTCAGTTCATAAACAATCCAATTTAAGGTTGTTTTGTCATAGGATCTTAATCAGATTAAGTCATGCTCCTTAATTTGTATGCAACCAACAACAGCATATCAAAGTATCTGAGGCAAATACTGATAGAGCTGCAAGGAGAAATAGATGAATCTCCCATTCTAGCTGAATTATTTTTCCTTTCTATAAAATATAAATAATGTGAATGGCTACTCGACTTAATATGAGTGTGAGGTCTCAATGAGTTAATATTTAAGAAATGACTTTAGTACCTGGCATATTGTATGAGCTTGAAAAATGTGGGCATCATTGTTAATATTTTACTACTATTACTACCATCATCACACATTACCTAGAGCCATGATTATTTTCTATATTTGATACATATTATATATATATATACTTTGTTTCACTTCTGAATGCCTATTAAATAGGAAAGTGAGAGAAGTATAGAGATGCTGTAAAAAGTAGGTGACAGAGTGAAGCCATTTATTTTTCCACTGCTACCCTTGATGTGAACCCTGCTGAACTGAAGAGAAAAAGAAAATTGCTGAGAGAAGTGATCAATAAAGATTATTTTTCCTCACATACTTACCCTGCTGTTTGAATCCATCCTTAGGCTGTCCATATGACAGGATTTAGGAGGCAGAGGACATGGGATTTTTTCCCAGTCTCTTGCTTATGTTGTGGTTAGCCCCGCTCTGGTAGTAATGCTGTAGAAGAGTAGTTAAGGCATATGAATTCATAAGGAAAGTGGAAAAAGGGTAAAGATGCATTTAAAGCAATAAAGATAAAGGAAACAAGGAGGCAATATGTACTTGTTTATAAAAAGGTGCTTGGCAGCATTTTGTTACTTTTGCAGGGAAATAAAATTCCTGTCATATAAAAATTTTAAGGAAAAAAATCAGATAAATGTATATAAAATACCCAGGGTACCAAAATCAAATATAGTGAAAATGTGTAGAAGCATCTGGAAGAAAAACAAAAGAAAAAGTGGAATTTCACATAGTATGCCGCAAATGACAGCAACAATGATATACCACTTATTTCCATATCTTGGAGTTCACTTTGCTTAGCATCATCTTATGTGATCATATGTGCATAGCTACTGAGTTATTGTGATTATCTACTAGATTATATCCTAGACATATACTAATAATTACCAGTGAGGGAAAACATGGAGTCTATGTGTCTTTGGGTTTAGCTCACTTCACTTAGTATGGTTTCTTCCAAGGCTTTCCATTTCCTTATGAATGGGACAATATCATTCTTTCTGATAGAATCTCATTGTGTGTATGTACCACATTTTCTTGATTCATTCCTCTAATAAGGGGCATCTGTGTTGGTTCTGTATTTTAGCTATGATAAATTGTGCTGCAATGAATATGGTTGTGCTGGCAATTTTGGTATGGTCTTGCTTGTGGTCCTTTGGGTAAATACCCAAAAGTGGGTTCTGGGTTATAGGGAAGCTTTATGTTTAGCCTTTTGAGTAATCTTCACACTTTTTTCCAGAATGGTTGAACAAAGTTATACTCCTACCTAGGAAAGGGAAGGGGAACATCAAAATGGTGAGACAAAGGGTAAAAGGCGAACCAATGAAAGAGCAATACTTACAAGACAATATACTGTAAACCAACTGTGCAACTAGTGGGGAGGAGTATGGAGGAGGGAAAGTGGGAGAAAAATGAGGGAGGAGGCAAGATGTTTGACAAGAAATGTACTCATTGCCTTACATATGTAACAGGTAACAGTAACTCCTCTGTACATCACCTTGACAATAAAGATTTTTAAAAATTCAATTCTGGAAAAATCTTAGCCTTTTTGTTGTTATTCTATAGTTCTAAATCAATTTAGATAGCAGTGTTCTTATGATAAGGATAGGAAGAACCTTGAAATTTATCAAGTACCTATATGGGAAAGCTACCTAATTAAGTTACAATCCTTGCACAAAACAACTGGGGATATTTTGTTTATTTTACAAGCATAAGAAAACAGAGGTGTTTAGAATTTTAAGCCAATTGCTGAAGTATACATAGCAAAAAAATTGCAACCTGAAATTTTAATGCAAACCTGTCTGATTGCAAAGATGCTTACGTTTACATACTACCTTTTCAAGAAATATTTATGTGCCTATGAGAGAAATTTGGATTCCTCTAGAAAATGACTATGTGATATGAATTGACTTCGTATATGACAACTGCTAGGATGCAGAATTTTTTTTTTTTTTTTTTTGGCCAGTCCTGAGCCTTGGACTCAGGGCCTGAGCACTGTCCCTGGCTTCTTCCCGCTCAAGGCTAGCACTCTGCCACTTGAGCCACAGCGCCGCTTCTGGCCGTTTTGTGTATATGTGGTGCTGGGGAATCGAACCTAGGGCCTCATGTATCCGAGGCAGGCACTCTTGCCACTAGGCTATATCCCCAGCCCTAGGACGCAGAATTTTATTTGTGGTACTTGTGTAAAACATGCCTTTTCTCCAATATCCTTTGGGATAACCCTTCTGATGTTAGATGAATTCTCAATTTTTTAAAAATTTGTACTTCCTTTATGACCAGGAATATTGATAATTTTTTTCACTTATTTATGAATGATTTGTAATTCCTCTTTTGGGAATTGTCTCGTCAGTTTATTTGCTGATTCATTAGTTGGGTTGTTGACTTTTTCTGAATTTCGATTTTTGGAATAGTTGTCTATTTCACTAATTAATCTTTCATTAGAGATATATAGCTAGCCAAGATGTTCTGTCATTCTGCAGGCTACTTTTCAGTTCCTTTGCAGAAGCTTTTTAGTTTGATGCAATCATAATTTTCAATGTTTGCTTCAATGATTTTTTATGTTTGTTTTGTGTCAGTACTATGCAAGTTTTATACTATGGCTCTGTAGTATAATTTGATATCTGATATTTTTATACATAAATCATTACTTCTTTACTCAACACGATTTTGCAATTCAGGGCCTTTGAGCTCATGAGAATTTTTGGATTAAATATTTAATTATTTTTCTGTTTCTTAGTAAAATGACATGAGGATTTTGATTAGAATTGCATTAAAATTTTTGGTTGCTTTTTGTAGCATAATCATTTTTATTTATTTATTTATTTTCAAATTTTTATTATCAAACTGATGTACAGAGAGGTTACAGTTTCATACATTAGGCATTGGATACATTTCTTGTACTGTTTGTTACCTTGTCCCTCATACCCCCCTCCCACCTCCCCCTTTCCCTTTCCCCCCCTTAGGTGTTCAGTTCACTTACACCAAACAGTTTTGCAAGTATTGCTTTTGTAGTTGTTTGTCTTTTTTTACCCTGTGTCTCTCAATTTTGGTATTCCCTTTTCAGTTTCCTACTTCTAATACCAGTATACACGGTTTCCAATATACTCAGATAAGATTACAGAGATAGTGTAGGTACAACCACAGGAAGGTGATACACGAACAGAAATAATAGAAGCTACAGATACATATGGGACATTGAAAGTAGTTACAACTGTGATATAACAATCGTTTCCATAACATGGAGTTCATTTCACTTAGCATCATCTTATGTGTTCATAAGGGTATAGCTATTGGGCTCTTGTGATGCTCTGCTATGACTTGCCTAAACCTGTACTAATTATTCCCAATAAGGGAGACCATAGAGTCCATGTTTCTTTGGGTCTGGCTCACTTCACTTAGTATAATTTTTTCCAAGTCCTTCCATTTGCTTACAAATGGGGCAATGTCATTCTTTCTGATAGAGGCATAAAATTCCATTGTGTATATGTACCACATTTTCCTGATCCATTCGTGTACTGAGGGGCATCTGGGTTGGTTCCAGATTCTCGCTATGACAAATTGTGCTGCAATGAACATTGTTGTGCAGGTGTAATTACTGTGATTTTGTTTGTGGTCTTTTGGATAGATACCCAAAATTGGGGCTGATGTGTCATAGGGGAGTTCTATATTTAGCCTTCTGAGGAATCTCTATACTGCTTGCCAGAGTGGCTGAACCAGTTTACATTCCCACCAACAATGAAGTAGGGTTCCCTTTTGGCCACATCCCCTCCAACAATTGTTATTGTTAGTTTTCTTGATATATGACATTCTTACTGGGGTGAGATGGAATCTCAATGTTGTTTTGATTTGCATTTCTTTTATGGCCAGTGATGTAGAGCACTTTTTCATATGTCTCTTGGCCATTCTCATTTCCTCATCAGAGAAGTCTCTTTGTAAGTCTTTAGCCCACTTAATGAGGGGGCTATTGGTTCTTAGCGGTTTTGTTTTGGAAGAAGGTAATTCTTTTAGTTCTGCATATATTTTAGAGATGAGGCCTTTGTCTGTTGAATGGCCGGTAAAGATCTTCTCCCAGTCTGTGGGCTTTCTGTTTATCTTGCTGGCTATGTCCTTTGCTGTGTAGAAGCTCTGCAGTTTGATGCAGTCCCATTTGTCCAACCTTTCTTTGATTGGTAGCCTTTCTGGGTCTTTGTTAAGGAAGTTCTGTCCTGCGCCAAGGAGCCCAAGTGTTTCTCCTACTCCTTCCTTTAGTGTTTTCAGGGTGTCTGTTTTGATTTTGAGGTCTTTAATCCATTTGGAATTGATTTTGGTGCAGGGTGATATATAAGGATCTAGTTTTAGTTTGTTGCATGTGTTGAACAAGTTTTGCCAGCACCACTTGTTAAAGAGGCTATCTTTCTTCCATACTTTTGTTTTAGCTCCTTTATCAAAGATTAAGTAGGCGTAATGTTGTGGGTTCATTTCTGGGTCTTCAATTCTGTTCAACTGGTCTTCAGGCCTGTTCCGGTGCCCATACCAAGCTGTTTTTATTACTATAGCTTTATAATACAGCTTGAAGTTGGGTATTGTAATTCCTCCAGCACTGTTCTTTCTGCTTAGGATTGTTTTTGCTATTCTAGGTCTTTTATTGTTCCATATGAATTTCTGGATTGCTTCCTCTATTTCATTAAGAAATGGTGTTGGGATATTAATGGGTATTGCATGGAAATTGTAGATAGACTTTGGCAATATTGCCATTTTGATTATATGAATCCTCCCAATCCAGGAGCATTGGAGGTTTTTCCATTTCCTTAGATCTGATGTAATTTCATTTTTCAAGCTTTTAAAGTTCTCATCAAAGAGGTCTTTCACTTCTTTGGTTAAGGTTATTCCTAGGTATTTTATGTTTTTGGAGGCTATTGCAAAAGGAGTTGCTTTCCTGATTTCAGCCTGGGTCTTCGGGTCGTTAGCATAGAGAAAGTCCGTTGATTTTTGAGGGTTTATTTTATATCCTGCAACTTTGCCAAAGTTTTGGATCAGCTCTAGTAGCTTGGGGGTAGAGTCTATGGGATTTTTTAGGTATAGGATCATGTCATCTGCGAAGAGAGAAAGTTTAACTTCATCTTTTCCTATTTGGATCCCCTTTATATTTTCTTCTTGCCTAATTGCTCTGGCTAGGAATTCTAGTACTATGTTGAAGAGCAGGGGAGAGAGTGGACATCCCTGCCTTGTTCCTGATTTTAAAGGGAATGGCTTTAGGTTTTCCCCATTTAGAGTTATGCTTGCTGTTGGTTTGTCATAAATTGCCTTGCTTATATTCACGAATGTTCCCGGAATCCCAGTTTTTCCAGGGCTTTTAGCATAAATGGGTGCTGGATTTTATTGAATGCTTTTTCTGCATCCAGAGATAAAACCATGTGGTTCTTTACCTTGCTCCGGTTGATGTGGTGGATTACATTAATTGACTTGTGTATATTAAACCAACTTTGCATCCCTGGGATGAATCCAGTTTGATCGTGGTGTATGATGTTTTTGATGACCTGTTGAAGTCGATTGGCCAGAATTTTGTTGAGAATTTTTGCGTCTATGTTCATCAGGGAAATCGGTCTATAGTCCTCTTTCTGTGATGAGTCCCTGCCTGGTTTTGGGATGAGGGTTATACTGGCTTCATAGAATGAGTCTGGTAGTGAATGTTCTCTTTCAATTTCATTGAAGAGTTTGAGAAATATTGGAGTGAGTTCTGTTTTGAAGGCCTTGTAGAATTCTGCAGTGAATCCGTCTGGACCTGGGCTTTTCTTGGGTGGGAGATCATTTATTGCCGTTTCTATTTCAATACTGGATATGGGTCTGTTTAGAAGGCTTAAATCTTCATGGTTGAGTTTCGGATATCAATTTTTTCTATGAAATCATCCATTTCTTCCAAGTTCTCGAATTTGTTGGCATAAAGGTTTGCAAAATAGTCCCTTATTATTTTCTGAATTTCGGTTATTTCTGTGGTGATGTTACCTGTTTCATCTCTTATCTTGTTTGAGTGTGCTGCCTTCGTTTTTTGGTCAGGTTTGCCAGGGGTCTGTGTATCTTGTTGATTTTTTCAAAGAACCAACTCTTTGTTTTGTTGATTCTTTCCATGTTTTTTTTTTTTGTCTCTAATTGATTTAATTCTGATTTGATTTTAATTATTTGCTTCCGTCTAATGACTTGGGGTTTGGCTTGTTGTTCTCTCTCAAGGAAATTAAGATGCTTCCTTAAATTATTGAGTTGCTGTTTCTCCAGTTTGTTGATGTATGCAGTCAGAGATATAAAGTTTCCTCTGAGTACTGCCTTTACTGTGTCCCAAAGGAGCTGGTACTTTGTGTCCTCATCTTGGTTGAATTCCATAAACATTTGAATTTCCGTTTTAATTTCTTCAATGACCCACTGATGGTTCAGCAGTGTGTTGTTTAGTCTCCATGAAGTGTAGTATTTTCTGTCGTGGCTGTTTGAGTTGAGCTCTAATTTTATTCCATTATGGTCTGAGAGAATGCAGGGAATTGTTTTGATACTTCTGAATTTGTACAGATTTGTTTTTTGCCCTAAGATGTGATCTATTTTGGAGAATGTTCCATGTGCTGCAGAAAAGAATGTGTATTCTGTTGTTGCTGGGTGGAATATTCTGTAGATGTCTGTTAAGTCTAGTTGGTCTATGCAATTTTTTAGTTCTGTGGTTTCTTTGTTCAGTTTTTGGCGTCTTGATCTCTTCAAAGGTGATAGTGGAGTTTTAAAGTCCCCAACTATCAATGTGTTTGGGTCTATGAGTGTTTTTAGAGTCAGTAGTGTTTGTTTGATGAAGTTGGGTGGTCCTTCATTTTGTGTGTAGATATTTAGAATGGTTATATCTTCCTGTAGGAGATAGTGGAGTTTTAAAGTCCCCAACTATCAATGTGTTTGGGTCTATGAGTGTTTTTAGAGTCAGTAGTGTTTGTTTGATGAAGTTGGGTGGTCCTTCATTTTGTGTGTAGATATTTAGAATGGTTATATCTTCCTGTAGGAGAGATCCCTTTACTAGTATGCTGTAAACTTCTTTGTCTCTTCTTACCTTTTTTAATTTGAAGTCAATTTTGTCTGATACTAGGATTGCAACTCCAGCCTGCTTATGGGGGCCATTTGCTTGATAGATTTGATTCCAGCCTTTCACTTTTAGAAGATGTTTACTTTTGCTGGATAGATAAACATCGCTTGGAGGCAGCAGAAAGATGGATCTTGATTTTTGATCCAACTTATGAGCCTATGTCGTTTGATTGGAGAATTAAGTCCATTAATGTTGAGAGTTAGGATTGAGAGATGATCGTTTGTTGCTTTCATTATCACTATCTTATGTATAGCTGTGTCTTCCCATTTCTTGATCTAGTGTTTACTAATTAGGGTTCATTTCTCCATCTGTGTTGGGATCTTGATTATTTTCCCTGTATAGTACATCTTTAAGGATTTTGTGTAAGGCTGGTTTGGTGGAGATATATTGTTTCAGTTTTTCCTTACTGTGGAAGACTTTTATTTGACCTTCGGCTATGAATGAGAGTTTGGCTGGGTACAGAATTCTTGGTTGGTAGTTATTTTTATTTAGTTTTTGTTATACTTCATTCCAGGCTCTCCTTGCTTTCATGGTCTCTGCTGAGAAGTCTGGGGTAATTCTGATGGCTTTTCCTTTATATTTGATTGTTTTCTTCTCCCTAACAGCTTTAAGGATTCTTTCCTTGTACTCTACTGATCCTGTTTTGATCACAATGTGTCAGTGGGATGTCCTATCTGGTCTGGTTAGTTTGGGGTTCTAAATGTTTCTTGTATTTGTATAAGCCTTTCCTTCTGGATATTTGGGTAGTTCTCAGCAAATATTCTGTTAAATAGGTTGCCTATCCCATTAACCTCTTTCTCCAAGTTTTCCTCAATACCTATTATCCTTAAATTGGGCTTCCTGATCATGTCTTGAATCTCCTGTAGCAATCTGTTTTGTTGATTGGACTGGATTTGTATTGATTTTTGATCTTTCTCCATAGAATCTAAGGAATCTTCAGCTCCTGAAATTCGATCCTTTGCTTCAGTTAGTGGGGACTGTAGGCTAGGTACTTGATTTCAAATCTCTTTTCTTTCTGACTGGTCTTTCCTGATGATTTCCATGTCATTTCTTAGGTCTTGTATGGACTTCTTTACTTCATTAACTTCATTACTTTGGTTTTGAGTGTTGTCAGGCTCTAGAATAATTGACTGATGAGATTCAAACTTTCCATTTATCATGTTTATCAGTAGACTTTGTAGAGCATTTTGGGGGTTCTCTTCTATGTCTTTGATTGACTGCTGTGCTTCCTGCTTGTTTTGAGTGGGGGATAAGACTTCATTGTTTGCCATCTTTCTTGTGTTCCTTCTCTCCATTTGGATTGGGAATGCCAGTCTACCAGCACCTGTGAGCACCATTTAAGACCCAAAGCAGCCCTTACCAAGCACTGTTTTGTAAATCTTACAAGTTCACAATTCTATACAGATACCTTGTATACCTGTCTATAAAATTAGATTTGGTGTTCCTAAAGAATACAATTTCAATATAACAACTGATCCTGGGCCCTGTATTCAGTAGTTACTTATTTCCTGTTACAACCCTATACACAATTCTTGTTTTTATATTAAGTTCTTTTAGGACTGGCTTTCTCTCTGAACCCCTTCGATTCACTTGGATTAAGCTGGGATACCCTCTATCCAATAACCAGGAGTCAATGGAAACTGGAGGTCCAGGCAGTAAGTCAGGAGGGTAAGTTGGAGGTAGTAAAGAGAATAGAGTAAAATGTATTTGGGGGGGTGATTTTGGTTTAGTTTCAGTGATGTGGAAATGTGGAGAAGAGTAGAATCAGTAGAAAGAACAAGTTTCAAATGATAGACAATGCAGAGTTAGCAGAAAAGAGTGGAGGTGTTATTCATAGGAAAGGAATTTTTTTTTTTTTTTGGCCATTCCTGGGCCTTGAACTCAGGGCCTGAGCACTGTCCCTGGCTTCTTTTTGCTCAAGGCTAGCACTCTGCGACTTGAGCCACAGCGCCACTTCTGGCTGTTTTCAGTATATGTGGTGCTGGGGAATCGAACCCAGGTCCTCATGTGTAGAAGGCAAGCACTCTTGCCACTAGGCCATATCCCCAGCCCTAGGAAAGTAATTTTTAAAGAAAGAGAACCAAAGAGAGAAATAAAGTAAAAATAGTGGAAGACATGCACAAAACAGGGAAAAATTATTTAAAAAAGAAAAAAAATAAAAAGGAAAAAAACCAGAAAAGGAACAACCCAAACCAACAAAAAAGAAAAAAACTTGATAAAACAAACAGGTAAAAATGGAAAACAAACAACAAAAAAAACGACATTTCAGAAGTGAAAAAAAAATTTTTTTTTTTAAAGTTTAAGAAATGTTTGAAGAGAAAAAAAATGGAGTCCTCCTTGTTTGGGTTTGTTGCCCCAGTCTCTGGTTTCCTTGCGATGGTGTGCAGTCTATTTTCCTGATTAGCTGGGTTTGACTTGATTTCAGTTTGCAGGGGTGGATCTGTTCTGACCCTTCTCCCCTGTTGGTGCAATCCTGGGTCTCTGTGGTTCGCACAGCTTGCAGGTAGGCCTTGGGCATCCTCTGTGGATGGGGACTTGAGCAGTCTCGGGAACTGTGGCTCCTCTGTCTGCTGTGGGGCCGCTGCCTTTAATGCCTGGCTTTGAAAAGGCTGTGGACTCAGCAGGGCGGGGCACCTCTGTCCTGTTTTACCTGGCTGAGAGTTGCTTTCCTGGGGGTGGCTCCTCCTTCCTGGGTGGGGCGGCGTCCTTGGTGGAGGTGGCTATGGAATGCAGCTCTGTTTCGGGCTGGGAATTGGGCTTCCTCTGTGACGGGACCGTTTAACTGTCTCAGGAACTGTTTGTTCCCCCGTCTGGTGTTTCCGTTCCACTGTGAGCTGCTCACCGCTTTTGCTTTAAATTTAGAAATTCTGGTGGGGAGGGTGGGGCACCTCTGGCTAAGCCGAGGCCCAGTACACGCCTCCCGCCTGGGCAGGGAGTATTCTCCTGGGCGGAGCTGGCTCTCACTGGTCAGTCCCTCTTGCCCTTTTCAAAGATGGCTCCTTTGACCTCGCTTTCCCCAGGCCCGCTTTAGTTCCAATCTGGTCTGACCCTATGCCAGTGGCAGAGATGGAGCTTTGCTCCTGCGGTGGGGGAAGGGCTGCCTTCCAGAAGCTGCTCTGTGGGCACGAGTGAGAATATCTTTCGTGGGGTACTCACGCTTTCTCTGCGATTTCAGGTCGTCCGTGCTCAGCCGCCGTCTGGAGGATTTCTCCCTGGTCTACACTGTGTGCTTTAGCCGCGCGGAGTGCGGGTTGCTGTGCCGGGCGCTGTGCCGGTGCCGGCACTAGTACAGTGGTGGGACGCCGCCAGGAGCTTAAATCTGTGTTTTCAGACAAGCAAAGTCGATTTTTCCTTTTTCAGTTAATTTATTACTAGGTGTTTTACCTTTGTAGGTAATTGTGAATAGAATTGTTTTGATTTCATTCTCAATCTATTCATAGTTATTGTGCAGAAGAACTGTTGAGTCTTGTATAGTTATTGTACATCCTGATATGTTATAAAATGTTATTAGGATACCCAAGAGATTTGAGATCAAAGTTTACCATCTTTTATGTATAGAACTATATCATAGTTATGTATGGATAATTTGACTTCTTCCTTCCCTATTTGGATCCTTTTGATTTCTTTCCTTGCGTTGCTCCTCTAGCTAGAAATCCAAGTATTATACTGATTAGGAGCAGGGCAAATGGGGCCATTGTCTCACTCTGGAGTTTAAAGTAAATGTTTACAGTTTTTCCATGTTTAGTAAAATTTTAACTATTGGTTTATCATATTTATCCAATATTATCCTGAGACACATTCTTCTAATCATAGTTTCTTTATAACTTTTTGTCACAAAAGCATGCTAATCTTTGTCAAAGGCTTTTTCTGTGTCATTGAGAGGATTATATGATTCTTTTCTTTGATTTCTCTTTAAGTGGTGTGCTGCATTAATTCATTTACATAGGTTGACCCAAACATGTATAATGCACTAAAACCTACTTGATTATAATGTATGCTTAAACTTAGTTTGCAAGTATTTTATTGAGAATATTTGCATGCATTTTCATCAAAACTAATTGCCCCATAATTTTTATTGTTATTATATAAGTGATATACAGCGATGTTACGGTTACATGAATCAGGTAATAAGGAATGAATACAATTATTTTGGAACTATGTCACTTCTTCTGTTGCTCTCTCCTGGTTTTTCCCTCCTGTCCCCATCCACAAGATATCCAATTCATTTTCCACATAGTGTGTAGTGAGTATCACTGTTGTATTTGTTCACTTGTGTTCCACCTATTATGTGCCCTTCCTTACCCTCCCAGATACAAATAAACAAAGAAGACAAAAGGAAAAGATAACAAAAACAGCAACAATGACAACTAAAGAATATCTCACTTCCTTTTTTGGAATTCGTAGAATATTATTTTATATGATCATCTCCACATACCTATTGAGCCTTTGTCAACCACACTCCTGTGCATATCCTCCTTTGGCTGTAGTGTGTCTAGAGTCCTGCATAACTTTTCATGTCTGTAACTTTTGTTGTTGTTGTTTCAATGTCTGGTTTTAGAATGAGTATAATACTGGCTCCACAGAAAGTTTTTGGTGGTCTTCCAAAAGTTTGAGAACTATTGGTGTTATTATTATTTGAATTTTGGTAGAATTTGGCTGTGAATTTGTCATGCCTTCAATTTTATTTTTGGTCTATATTGCATTTTATTTCTGAGAATTTAAAAAAATGTCTAGATTACGTATCTATTAGTGAGAATGGATTTTTAATGACTCTCATTATCATTGTGTTGGGACTTCTTGGTCTTTTAAGTTCTGTGGTGTTTGCTCAATTAATATGAGAAACACAGATGTTAAAAATTGGTATTTCTTTTTTAAATTTATTAATTTATTGTCAAAGTGATGTATGGAAGGCAGTGAGTACATTTTTAAAATCAAATTTGTTACCTCCTCCCTCATTTTCCTCCCACCTTGCCCCTCTCCCCAATGTCCTCCCCACCCTCCCCCAAGTTGTCCAGTTTATTACAGCATATTGTCTTTGAAGTGTTGCTGTTGATTAGGTTCTCCTTTTAGCCTTTGTCTTTCCATTATGATGTTCCCCTTCCCTTCCCTAGCTCTGATAAAAATACACACAATACCCAGGGTCCCAAAGACAGTTACAGTGACATCAGAGTAAAACCATGGGGAAGAAAGACAAAAGAAAAAGCCATAATTTCATATGGTATGTTGAAAATAACAACAAAGATAAACCATTTATTTCCAAATGTTGGAGTTCATTTTGCTTAGCATCATCTTATGTGTTTGTATGTACATAGCCTTTGAATTATTGTGATCTTCTGCTAGGACTCTCCTAGACATGTACTAATTATTTCTGATGAGTAAAACTATAGAGTCTGTTTCTTTGTGTCTGGCTCACTTAGTATGCTTTTTTCCCCAAGTTTTTCCATTTCCTCATGAATGGGGCCAAGCCATTCTTCCTAATAGAATTCCATAGAATTCCATTGTGTATATGGTTAGCCTTTTGAGGAACCTCTGTACTGCTTTCCAGAGTGGTTGAACAAGTTTACACTCTCATCAAGTGTAGTAGGGTTCCCTTTTGGCCACATCCCCACCAGCATCTGTTATTAGTTTTCTTGATAATGGACATTCTTACTGGGATGAGGTGGAATCTTAATGTTGTTTTGATTTGCATTTCTTTTATGGCCAGGATCTTGAGCACATCTTCATGTGTCTCTTGGTCATTCTCATTCCCTCTTCAGAAAAGTCTCTCTTTAAGTCTTTAGCCCATTTATTAAGGGGGCAGTTGTTTCATTGAGGATTTGTTTTGAGGGAAATTTTTGAATTCTGCATTTATTTTAGGTATGAGGCCCTTGTCTGTTGTATGGCCAGTGAAGATCTCCCATTCTGAGGGCTTTCTATTTATCTTGCAAGCTATGTCCTTTTCCATGCATACATTCTGCAGTTTGATGCAATCCCATTTGTCCTACCTTTTATTGATTTTGTTGTGTTTCTGTGCCTTTATTAAGAAAGTTTCAACCTGCGCCAAGTGGCCTAAGTGTTTCTCCTAATACTTCCTGCAATGTTTTCAGGGAATCTGCTTTTACCCCGTGGCCTTTGATCCATTTGGAACTGATTCTGGTGCAGAGTGATACAAGTGTTTAACCAATTTTGCCAACACTGTTTGTTGAAGGGACTGTCTTTCTTCCATCCTATTTTTTTTGGCTCCTTTATCAAAGAATGAATGGCCATAGTTCTGTGAGTTCATTTCTGGGTCTTCAGTTCTATTCCATTGGTCCTCAGGCCTGTTCTTGTGCCCGTTCCAAGCTATTTTTATTACTATAACTTTGTAATAGAGTTTGAAGTTTGGTATTGATATTCCTCCAGTACTGTTCTTCCTGCTTAGGATTGTTTTTGCTATTTGGGGTCTTCCATTGTTCCTTTTGGATTACTTCTTCTATTTCCTTAAAGAATGGTGTTTGGATATTGATGAGTATTGCAGTGAATTTGTAGATAGCCCATGGCGCTATTGCCATTTCCACAGTGTTAATCCTCCCAATCCAGTAGCATGGGAGGTTTTCCTTTTCCTTAGTTCTGCTTTAATTTCCTTTTACAGGTTTTTAAAGTTTTCATTGTGAAAGTCTTTCACTTCTTTGTTAAGGTTATTCCTAAGTTTTAAATTTTCTGGTGTTTCTTTTTGATGAATTGTTCCTTTTATCAGTATGAAGTGACCTGCTTTGTCTCTTCTGACTGATTTTGGCTTGAATCTAGTTTTTAACAGATTTGTGTATAGGTACTGCTGCCTGCTGTGTAGGTCCACTTGCCTGAAAGATCTTTTTCTACCTTTTTACTCTAAACCAATGTTTGTTTTTGTCAGTAAGATGTGTTTCTTATATGAATAACTGGTCTGTCCAGTTATGTTGATTACAGCTTGCCTTTCTATATCTTTTGATTGGAGAATCAAGCCCATAGATATTCTTTGATATTATTAAAATGTATATAATTGCTGAGTCTTGGTGGCTCACACTTGTAATTCTAACTACTCAGGAGGCTGAGATCTGAGAACTGAGGGTCAAAGTGGTGAAGTGCTAGCTTTGAGCAATATACCTGTGAGATAGTGCTGAGGACCTGATTTGAAGCCCCAGGACTGATAAAAATTGTATGTTGTAATTCTGGCCAATTTGCTAAGTATTTCCTTCATTCCTATTTTTTGTTTTCTTATCTAATCATCTGGGAATTATTTTCTTTGTACTTTCAAGACTGTATTATCTTTATTTTCTGTATATAAGATTCCTTTGTGTATCTTCTGTTGTATTATTTTAGTAATCATAAATGGCTTTAGTTTTGTTTATCATGGAAAGTATTAACTTTTCTCTTTGTTACAAATGATAGCTTTGCTTGATAACTTAATCAAGGTTTGTGTTAACTTTAGTGGTTCTAATACATCATTTTATGTTTGCCTATTTCTAAAGTTTTCTGTTGAAAATTTTTCTATTATTATGAAATGTTTACCATTGTATGTGCATTATTTTTCAGCTTCTGGTATTCTTTCCTTTGTCTGCAAACTTAATGTTTTCACTATAGTGTGTGTTGGCTTGGTTCTTCTACAGTCAGATCTGTTGGATACCCTAAAGTCTTCCTGAATATGTGAAAGACTTCCTGGAAGTCTACCTGAATATATGCTTCTTTCTTCAGATTTGTGAAATATTCTTTTATTTTATTGAATGTATTTTCTATTCCTTTATCTTTGTAGCTATTCTTTCACTATGCCCATTATTCTTAGATTTGTTCTCTTTAATTAGTGTTCCAGAAGTTTTGTATGTTTTCCTCTTATTTCTTTATTTCTAATTAAAATTACATTTGACTGTTCAAATAAATCTGTGTTGTCCTTGAGCCCTGATTTTGTCTTCAATTTGGTTTACTCTACTGGAGAAATTTCCATTGATATTTCTACAACTAGACCTTTTCATCTCAAGAATTTCCATTTGATTCTTATTCAGAATTTCTTTGTCTTTATTGAGTTCCTCTTTTATATCTTAAAAATACATATCAAAATCGAGAGACAAAGGATAAAAAGGCAAACCGTTCCAAAAACAATACTTCCAAAACCATTTGGTGTAAACCAACTGCACAACTCTTGTGGGAAGAGGGAAAGGGGGAGGGGAGGGGGGAAATGAGGGAGGAGGTAACAAGTTGAACAAGAAATGTACTCACTGCCTTACATATGAATCTGTAAACCCTCTGTACAATAAAGAAAAACATTAAAAAAATACATGTGGCTTGAATGAAAAAGTCTTATTTGGCGAACAAGAAATTAGATTATTGAAATCTGTGTTGTTTTTACTTTTTCTAGCATTATATTTAATACTAGTACATTATATTTTTAAACCTAGGTTGACAGATAAAACAAGCTTTTATCATCTCTATATTATAAAATATATTTGAACAATGTCTTAAAATCATAAGTAGCTGATTATGAGACCCTGGAATAATTACTAAGAACAAAGTAAATACATATAAGTAAGATAAAATTCCTAAGTGTGAAATATAATTCCTATTTCAGAAAGTTATTATTTTTTTTTTTTGGCCAGTCCTGGGCCTTGGACTCAGGGCCTGAGCACTGTCCCTGGCTTCTTCCCGCTCAAGGCCAGCACTCTGCCACTTGAGCCACAGCGCCGCTTCTGGCCGTTTTCTGTATATGTGGTGCTGGGGAATCGAACCTAGGGCCTCGTGTATCTGAGGCAGGCACTCTTGCCACTAGGCTATATCCCCAGCCCGTATTTCAGAAAGTTTTAAGGTGAAGCCAGAAGCAGGTGGCTCATGCCTGTAATCCTCGCTCCGTGGGGGGTCTGACATTTGAGCATTACACATTGAGGCCAGCCTAGGCAGTAAAATCCATGAGACTCTTTTCTCTAATTACTCCCAAAAAGTTGGAAATGGAGCTGGGTATCAAGTAGTAGAACATTATTAGTCTTGAACAAAAAAGCTCCAGACAAGCCCCAGGACCAGCACATAAACAAAGAATAAGGTAAGGTGAAGGGAAATCTGTACAAAGAAGCATTTGATTTTCTGATTTTGCGAAAAAAGGTATAGGTTATAGAAAATTTTTTCTTGCTCTGGATTTTTAAAATGGCTTATTTACAAATACTCAATGAACACTGAATGGAAACAAAACACTAAATAGCATTAGTATTCGTGATTACAAAATTTCAATAAAAGTAAAAGTGAACTGTTTAAAAATGACATCCTTATTCAGTACTAGATGTGTTTGTGTCATCTTTGGAGAGTCTTATTTCATTCATTTTTTGGTTTTTAGAATGTATTGCTTTTCCTGGGCTTTTTAGTTTTGTGTGCCAGATAATTTAAGTTGTGTCTAAAACATTATAAAAATTATGGATTGGAGATTTTAGGTTCTATGAAGTGGTTGTGATGAATGACCTTTTGTTTTTCATGATTTGAGTAATAAGTCTGCTTCAGTTTACTCTTTTTAAAAAAAATCTTAACCTGGGCTGGGGATATGGCCTAGTGGCAAGAGTGCTTGCCTCGTATACATGAGGCCCTGGGTTCGATTCCTCAGCACCACATATACAGAAAATGGCCAGAAGGGGCGCTGTGGCTCAAGTGGCAGAGTGCTAACCTTGAGCAAGAAGCCAGGGACAGTGATCAGGCCCTGAGTCTAAGCCCCAGGACTGGCAAAAAAAAAAAAAAAAAATCTTAACCTGAGAATCTGTGCTACTCTGCCACACATGCACAGTTCAGGGGTCAGGTAGCATTGTGGGCAGAAAGATGTGGTATATTTGGGGGGGAGGGGAAATCTTTTCCTTTTATTTTAATTTTTTTGGAACTGATGAACTCAGGGCTTAGCTCTTGCTGAGTAGATTCTCTACCATTCTGTACCCTGTCTCCAGCCTTCTTTGGCTGTTTTTCTTAGTTTCCCTGTATTAAATGGGTATATATACTTGTAGTGTATTTCATGGTTTCTCTTGCAAGAAAGAGTAATATCATGCCACCTTTGCCAAAATCAGCCCATGCAATACACAATCACTTGTATTTTATTTTGTTCACTTCATATAACTACTCATCTCTCCTCTTCAAAGCATTTTCTCCCTCCATAGTCTATATGCTTCTATTGACAGTCCAATACAACCAGGAAATTGCTTTCTATATTAGGTTCAGATTTTACAATTGTTTTCTGAACAGGATTTCCTTTGTTTTGGTCTTACTCTGTCATTTCAGTTATGAGAAATTCTCCAGATGGTTGTTTTAGTAGGATGAAGTGAAGGGCTTGATAGACAATGGTAATAATCTGGAAATACATAGTTGAACTTTTACTGTAGAGTCCCAAGACTCTAGTACTTGGGCTCAATTTGGAAGGCAACAAGAAATAACAAAGCATAGAAACCTATCATTATATTCTATTTAAAAATTCTCATTTAATTCAATGAAATTAGTACGCAAAACTCATTTACGATGATGTTTGCTAAGCACATCTGTAGTGATATGTATTTATGTCCCAGCCTTTGAGAAAATACTGAAAAAAGAAACACAAAGTAATTAAATTTTTCCTGAATAACTACTTATTTATTGTCAAAGTGATGTACAGAGGGATTACAGTTTCATATGTTTCTTTCCTTCCTCTGAGGCAGAAGCAACAGGTATCCTGGACATCGAAATTCAGTAACAGACTTTCAATTTCACAGACTGTAATTCTGAAATGACAGGAAGCAATGGGACCCAGACTAAGGTCCTTTAGTGAAGAAGGACCAGTCATTATGTGGGGTGCTAGATGTTCTACTTTTGTTTGCTAAATAATAGGATACTCTAGGGAACTCTCATAATTACATCACAGTAATTCTTTCCATGCACTCCACTAGCTACTGACCTTGAACACTTTGAGTTGTTTCTAGCCAAGTTAATGAAAACGATGGGAGAAGATAACTCTCCATTGTAGAAAAACCTTAGGAGAAATTAGTTTTATTAACCTGAAGTCTGAGTCCTCCTAAGCACTGATTGTGACAGATGTTCTATAATTTGGTCTTATAGATGAGCCTTCTTTTCATTGTTTATAAATTCAAAGCAGGGCAACTAATGCTATTCTGTGTAGCAAAGGGGCACCAAAGGAAGAGGTTTAGGGAAAAGAGTAATTTTGTTTTTATGATTTTATTCCTCTTAATCATCTCGTTCATTAGTAAAGCTTCCAAGGATAGCATGACATATGTGCTTTTAAAGTGACAGTGAAACATGAAATCAACTACAATACGAGTTTGCTGCATTTAAGATACAACAGAGGCAGCAGTGCATTGAGGTTAGTGTGAAGGTGAAAAGGGAAAAAATAACAGGATACAATTGAAAAATAGATTTCTTTGTGGCTGCCACCCTGGAATGGAAACAATTACTACCTTGCAAAGGGATTTTTTTCTTTATCACTTCTCTTTACCTTAGGGGACAATGAGTCAAGTTAACATGGCCCATGGGGTCTCACTTTTATATAAGTTAGACCTTGCTTTACACTGAATTCAGTTATCCTTCAGTATACCTGGCAAAACTTAAAATGTCTGTCTTGCCCTTGTCCTTCGCTTGAACACTACCACAGATGTCTTTCTGGAATTCATACTCCTGCAGACCTTTAACAAAATCATGTTACAATTGTTGGTAGGGTACATGATGTATTTTATAACAAATAAATTGTATTTTGAGGACTAATGCAATATCTATATACATGTTCTCTAATAGCAAATAATATTGGTGAAATAATACTGATACACATATCTAAATGTGAAGTGTGGATAATGATTAGTTTATGAATAAAATGGTCAGCCCTTCTATTGTGTACACTGATGCACTTTGGGATTGGAACTCAGAATGATCAATAATTTTATCAGGAAAATAGGGAAAAACTAATACAAACCTTGAATCAATTTATTAATTGTCTTAACCTTAAAAATATAAAAGAGAATAAGAGAAAAACATTAACTAAGAGGCATAATCTCACTTCATACAACTCTGTTTTCTCGATTTTTTTCTTACAAATATATCTAATGTTATGCGTTTAGTACAAATTGTTTTGTAACTTAATACAACTAACTTTTCATTTGCAATTATTCAGCATTTCCTCATTCTAGTAAATATTTCCTTACAAGTTAATTTGTGTTGAATTGACACTAATTCAATTATACTGAGGAGTTTATATTTATTATTGAATCAATAAATCACATTTTGTTTAATGAACCACTTTCATTAGGTGATTTGATCATTTCATGTTTTGCTCATATAGATAAGGCTTATATAAGTACCATTATATGTAATCCTTTGCTTTTATTGTTGACAGTTTCATTACAATATATCCTAGAATTGCAAGTTCTAACTTTGATTATATGTGTATCTGTAAGTTCATCAATATACTTTGTTAAGCTGAAGTCCTGGAATATTACAGTGGCTTTCACAGCTATCTTACCTTTTTTTGCATATGTTTACCATTAAAAAGTAAATTTGATACTTCTTTTGCTTCAGAGCCCAAGTTTTCTTATCATAGGTTAAATTTACAAATAATTTTCTACAAACGTTTTAAAACCTGGCAGTAATTTTCAATACAATGATATGCCTGGATTTTTAACATTATTTTGTTTCTTCTCTTTGGTGATTTTGCGTAAATATTTTCCCCCTTTAGTTGCCTTGGGACAAGCAATTATCTCTTCAAAACCAACGGTTACCAAAATGAGAATTTACCTCTTCTTTGCACTGAAGTTAACTGAGTTGAGAGTAAGGGGTATTATGACTAGGTAACTATTTGTGTCTCTTCATTCAAAAGCATTGACATTGTAGTTACTAGAAATTGAAATCAATTATTTAAAATGCTTACTCTCAGTTTTCCTTCTTTCCATGCCTTCCTTAATATATAAGAGAGCATCTTGCAAAAAAAAACAAAAAACAAAAAAACGAAAACAAAACAAAAAACAACCAGTATTGAAGCATTCATAACAGGGGGATGTTTAGACAGAAATTGAGAACTATTAACTATTTCTTCCTAAATTGTCCCTTGCTATATTCAAACAAAACTATACTCTCTTTTTCTCCAAAAGACAGAAAACAATACAGGCATTGCAATTTCATCTTTAAATAATTTTAAGAAGAATTAAAAAAACTATAAAGAAAGGATATCAAATGAGATTACTTTATTCTGATTGATCTCCTCTAAGCCTTTGAGGTTTACTCTTGTGGCTTTTTGATCTGAGGTTATTATTAATGTCCATTTTACTCTAGAGATTAAGTTCAATTGAGTTCTTATTGAAAATTCTATTTGAAAGGCATATTAGTTCAAATTTTTTGGCTTGTAGATGGCAGGAACTCAGTCTGAATTATTTAGGTTAAATATATGTTTTAGAAGGAAAAATGGTGTTATTTCCAGAATCTAAGGAAAGTATGTATCCAAAAAACTGTGATAGAGAAGACCTGAGGACAACTCTTTCATTTGATTTTTCCCTTTGTGTATTTGTCTCTTATTTTCTAATGTATATTGGCTTCCTCCACATGGTGGAGAGCATAGTATGCTCCTTATCCTAAATTTCATATTTTGAAGTTCTTACTTTCCAAGAGGGACTAACTTCCAATTGAGATTGGAAATGTTTCAGTTAACAGAAATGGTAGGATGAGCTTAGTAGGAAAAGTGAGTTAAATATTCCAATTAATAATAAATTGTCATTCACCATAAAACATAATTGTGGAAGATTTTGTTTGACTGTCCTGGGCCTTGAACTCAGGGCCTGAGCACTCTCCTTGGCTTCCTTTTGCTCAAGGCTAGTGCTCTACCACTTGAGCCACAGCGCCACTTCTGGCTTTTTCTATATATGTGGTGCTGAGGAATCGAACCCAGGGCTTCATGTATGCAAGGCAAATATTTTACCACTAGGCCATATTCTCAGCCCTGTGGGAGATTTTACACTGCATAATTTTGAAACATCTGAACTGAAATAGGATTGTGTTTGGACAGAGAACACTACTACAAATTATTGTTGAGGTACTTAAGTGACCTGTGTATAAGGAACTGAATTGAATTTATATATATTCTGCAGTGGAAATCAAGTATATGTTTGCTTGTTTTTTTTTCTTTTACAACACAATCTTTAAGAGTTGATTAAATGCTTATCATTAATGATAATACTGTCTGTTTTTGCCTCCCTCCCTAGGTATGGAGGTAAATATCACTTTCTTCCTTTGAGTTGGAAGCTCATGGACTTTTCTGCATTGGCTGGCCTGGAACCATGATCCTCCTGGTCTCAGACTCCTACATAACTAGGATGATAAACACAGAGTCACCACATCTAGCTATTTTATCTTTGAAAAATTATCTTGATGTGTGCCTCAGTTGGTAGAGTGCAAGTCAATAAGAGAAAGTGTCAGGTATGGAGTTTCAGTCCCAGTCCAATCTCAGTCTCCAGAGTAGCTTGGATTATAGCTATGAATCACAGACACATGGATCAAAGTAACTCTAAGCATAACATCTCTAGTTGAGTCTTGAACATTCTTCTGTAAACATTTGTATTCTTAAGTTTATGGTAACGTAATGCTAATTTCATGTTGGACAAGGAATTTTCATCAGTAATATTTTCTTGGACTTCAAGATCTTTTTGCTTGGGCTGGGAATATGGCTTAGTGGTAGAGTGCTTGCCTTTCATGCATGAAGCCCTGGGTTCAATTCCTCAGCACCACATAAACAGAAAAAGCCAGAAGTGTTGCTGTGGCTCAAGTGGGAGAGTGCTAGCCTTGAGCAAAAAGAAGCCAGGGACAGTGCTCAGGCCCTGAGTCCACACCCCAGGACTGGCAAAAAATAAATAAAATAAAACACAAAGATCTTTCTTATGTAATTTTTGTGTCTGCTTCAGTATACTCTTTCTGGGCTATAAATTGGAAATTTTCTCAAGGTGGTAATTTGGAATAATTTTAGGAGTCATCCTATATTTTATCTTTCTATAATCACTGTCCTGCATTGCCACATGCCTAGTATCTAAAGGAGTTCTCTCTCTCTCTCTCTCTCTCTCTCTCTCTCTCTCTCTCTCTCTGTATATGTATGTATATATGTTCATATATAATTGTAGTTCCACTTAGGGTGACAATACATAAGTATATAACTATATGTAATTATATAACTATAGCTATGTATAGTTTGGACTTAGGAGACAGAGATTAAAAAGAATTGAAGTTTGAGGCCATCAATTTGAGGAAGAGATTAGTGACACCTATTCTCAATAAGCTGGGCATGCCAGTATATGTCTGTGGTGACAGCTTTGTGGGAGGGTGAGGATAGTAGGATCTCAATCCAAGGAAAACTCCAGACAAAAATATAAAATCTACCCCCAAATAAGTAAAAGCTAATAGGACAGGGAGTGAGCATGGTTCCAGTGGCATCTCCCCAGCAACTACAAGTTCTAAGACAAATCCTTACACTACAAAAATATTGATGAACACACACACACATACATGTGCACACACATACATGCACACATATATAGTACATGCACATATGTTAGCTTGTACCTCTAAGCTAAGGCATCTATGTATTATAGTTTTATAATATATGCATACATGTTACGTATACATATATTTCATTTAAAAATGTTTTTGGTATTGCTTCTTTTGCACTGCAAATGAAACTCTATTAACTTGTATTTTTAGTGGCAATTATAGCACATGTACATGTCTAGAAACTTTTAAGGAATATGTCATGTTATTTATGATTTAAAATAATTTTTGTAAAAGAAATAGGCCATTATAATCATGTCTAAAAGCTTCTGGATTTTGGAATGGTCAATTTTTAAAAACCTTTTCCACTGTTGTCCTTTGAGATATTTTATAAATCATGAAAATGGCCTCTAATTTTAAGCACTATCTTCAATCATGCAGGTTGTCAAAAGGAAATAATTCCAAAAAATCAGATACCATTGGGGCATATAGCATCATATTCTGTAAAAATTTAATTTTTTCACTGCAATTGTCTTTACTTGCACTAACATTCTGTTTCTTGTACCCTATTGTACCAGGAACAAAAGACCAACTGATGACACAGCTGTCTCTACTGGCACAGTTGCATGAAGTTTTAAACTTTTGATTACTTCAATTCAGTTCAATTTTGCTCATTCTTTTCACTTGGATAGGTGAATGGCATACCAGACATACACATTTGAATTGTGCTGGCTTTGGTTGCCAAACACATTTGCGGATCCAACATGTCCAATTTCAGCATATTTTTGGTAAGAGAACCGGCATTTAAAAATAATAAATATGCCTATGATTGTGTGGTGGGATGAGAAGAAGACTTCAGATTTTTTTCTTGTTGCGTGACCTTAATCAAGTGACTTCCTGTCTCTGAGCCTCTGTATTCCCATATACGAAGTTTGGGATAGATGTTATCTAAAGGAAGTTCCTTTGCAATACTGCCAACAGATGCTTCTGTGAAATGCTTTATTTTAGTGTGCAAAGATACAGGTAATTAGGAAACAATTGGATATTATCTCTGGTTAATTGTGCAGTTACATATGAGAGAAGATTCAGGAGACTGAGTAACTTTTCCATTTTCATTTTTTCATATTCTCAGGGAAGATTTGGCTCATAACCCACAAAGACATTATGAAAATGACCCTATTCATTTTGCCTATCCTGTGCACTTTTACATAATGATTACTTTCTACTGTTTCATTATATAGCTAGGAGATGTACTTTCAATTGCGCATTAACTCCTTCTGCCCACATAATAATTTTTTTCTGTAACATTCCTTCACTATATTATGTGTATTTACAGAATAATGTAAAATTTCTACATATTACTTTTATCATATAGCAGTTTTAAATAAATTAAATTCTTTCAAGGGAAATTTTTCCATAAACATTTATTAATGAACCAAGAGCAATCTGTATTTTTAAACCTGCAAAAGCCATTTTATGTGATATATCTAATGGATTCTCTTTACTCAGAGTTTCAATAGGAAGAATTAACTTGTTCTTTGAAATTGGGTTACTCCTGTGGTTTGAGACAGTAGGCAATATATATGTGTGAACAAAATATAAGTTTCTTCCAAATAGTGACTTTGAAAGGTAGAAGATTAAATGCAGAATCATGTAAAATAGGTATATTTCAGTTTGTATTTCTTGACTCTGATGTTTTATATATATATATATAATGTATAATCTTTTGTTCATGTGTGGTTAATACTAGAAATAGTTGTTATAACTTAACTGTGTGGTCACTTGAGCTTGACAAACCACCTGTTGTGATATGGACTACTTAATGCTTTAGAATATCCAATCTTACCTTCTATCCATTCTCATTTTCTGGGTTAGTTAAATAATGGAGCTGCCTAAAGGATCATTTCTTTCCATATTCTCTCATGCCATTATGAGTGTCATGGCCATGTGACCAAATTATGAGATAATGATCAAAAGTGAAATATACAATGTCTGGAATCGCTTATAAAGTTATCAGCTCTTTTATTCCCTTCCTGTTGATTGGAATGCAGATGTTGTGTCTGAAGTTGGAAAAGCCCTTTTGGATCATGAATTAGATCATGCTGAGGAAGACAGAAGCACAAGACGCCGTGATCCTTTATTATTTTGTGGCACACATCCTAACTGGATCTCTCAGACTGGACTATTATGTGACAGAAATGTTTGTTTACAAGCCACTATCTTTTAAAATATTTCTTTGGGGGAGAGGATACCCAATTTCTAGACAATTAAAAAAATACTTTTTATAGTGTAGACTTTTTTTTTTTTTTTTTGTGTCAGTCCTGGGGCTTGAACTCAGGGCCTAAGCACTGTCCCTGGCTTCTTTTTGCTCAACGCTCTCACTCTACCAGTTGAGCCACAGCACCAATTCTGGCTTTTTCTATATACTTGGTGCTGAGGAATCGAACCCAGAGCTTCATGTATAAGATGCAAGCACTCTATGACTAGGCCATATTCCCAGCCCAAAGTCTTCTTTTTTGTACAGTGATTATGCCAAAAATCCATAGTGGGTAGATTCACCAATTCGGTCTCCTCTCCATTGGTTCTCGTAAACTGTGTATCTCTAGCTGGAACAGGCTAGTGCTCCATCTAGGTATCTTCTCTTTGAAATCTCTTTTATTGTTCATTTTTTTTACACAGTTTAAGAGAATATTTTGACTCTTAGAGTGCTTATATTATATATATCATACTAAGAATATGGATAATATTAAGAACATATAAATAATATTAAGAATATGTATAATCTCTTGGCCAGATTCTTAGTGTTAACTTGCTTGATTACAAAAATATTAGTAGCATACTATATAACAGTGTATATAGAATCTGCCAATCTTGTTATGGTAACATTTGGAGAGCATCCATATTTTGAACAGTATGCATTCCCCTGATGTCATATTCTTGTAAATTCACATATATGTAGGTAAAGGAACAAGTCTCTATTTTCTAAAATTTCTTGAGAATATCTATCCGGTAAGCTTTCTCTTTCCAATTGTGTCCATAATTTTGGTAAATTCTTGAAATATGGTAGTTTTGGTCAGAATGCTGTTTTATTTTTTAAGAATTTATTTTTATAACTTTAGTTGCACAAAGGAGTTACCATTTAAAATGCATTTTATGAATACAATATATCTTGATCAACATTCTCAACCATCCCTCCCCTAATCACACCTTAATGAATGTGGTTGGAAACTGTTGAAATAATGTGGGAAAATGCTGATTGCTGTTAGTGGCTTCTTACAATGACCTGGGGCATTTCTTCCCTTTCTTGAATGGATTTCTTTTACTTGCCTGTCCTGTGATAATAATGTTGGGTTATGAACTCATGGGCCTCAGCAAGATCTGAAAATCTTCCCCTTCCCCTAAGCAGACATTTTCTGTGTTGTATTTGTTACTTTGATCTTCGTGAACACACACACACACACACACACACACACACACACAATTATCAGTTTTCTAAGCATCTCCCTGAATTCTGTGAAATTATAATATGCAATACTTTTTATAACAGGCCCGTTTGATTATTAGCTTCACTGGAAGTAATAGGCTGGCAGATTTGTGATGCTGTCTGTTTCTATGTGTATTTGGATTATATTGCCACTTCATAATGCTTCCCATTATTCACAAGCTGATTAGAATATAGAATCCAAATGGGAAATGACATAATTTATTATCTTTACAGAGTATATTATAAAATATTATAAACAGCAAAAATTCTTCAGAATTAATTGAACAATAAACATTCTTTTCTCGTAGCATGAAATTATTCATGCAATAGTATCATACCTGCGTAGCAACCAAACATCTTATAAGCTTTCAGTTATGGTCCTGTCTCTGTGACCATTCTTTCTGTCAGTAAATATACATTCATGTTTAAGACTAGAAGATAATACAACTGACTAAACATCAAATACACAGTATGATAATAACTATAATTTCATAGTTCAATATATGCGCAAATGTATGAAATTATTCTGAAAGATAAAAAAATCACATTAAAACCAGAAATTTTGCTTGCTATGGAGACATATGCCCACTATTGGTTGACCTATAGAAAATAAAACATTAACCCCATTCTCTCATTTTTATATGATGAATTGCTCCTTTAACTTTACTATGTTGATTTGGGGCATTTTAATGCTATTAAAAGTTACAAGGAAATGTTGAGGACTTTTGTTTTTTCTTATTAGGATTAAGAATATGTGCCTACAACAAAATACTGAAAGAACTCTGTGCTTAATGTTCTTCTCCTAACTTTATCAGTGTGCATTACGGTGGCATCTCCATTAGCTTTTGTAATGCTCCAAAGACTCCTGTGCATTGTATTTGGAAAGCACTAGCATAAACTCAATGAACACTGTTTCCTCATTCATAAATGGACCAGATGTGCTGACATCTTATATGATCTTTACTAGCAATGGAGTAAGGGTTCATTCAGAATTGATACAAAATGAATCACATCTTTTCCCCTTGCAAATGCAGAGCTTGAATGGTAATTGAAATCAGTTTCTCTTTCTAGTAGACCAGTTATTCTTCCAATTTTCATCCAGAAAATTTCTCAATGCATAGGTCAATGAATGGAGAAACAAAGCAGAAAAGAAGTGATGTTTTACACTGCAGAAAAATGCATGAATGATTTTACAGGCTAAGAGAAGTATAGACACTTTGAGGACTGCATGAATAGTTTGATAATTAGGATGTTGTATGTGTACTATTTTATTGGTTTCATGTCAATGGAGATCAGTTCCACTAAATGACTTCAATACAAGTTTTCCTATGAATTATGAAAAATGTATTTAACTTTGAATACCTTCATTACTGATTTATTGTTAATGATAAGTTTAAATGAGGCATTGTAATAACCAGAATGAGTCTTACCTATTGATGTAGCAGAAAAGACTTCCTGCCAATATGTTTTAGTGGCCCGAACTTAAGTTCTCTCTTTAGATTTTTGGGGTGAAAAAAATAGTAACATAGAGAAACATCATTACAGAAGCAAGGAATGTTATTTATCCACCGTTTGTAACATTTCCTCTGCAAAGTACATTTGGCACGAAAAGGGGATAAGCCTTAGTCTTCTTTATGTGGTTATATTTGCCTGCCTGATTGCTGTGTTTGGATCTGAATCTGGAGGTGCAAACTGATGGCTTCATGAGAGAAAATAAGTGATTATAATATGGAATATAGATAGATATAGATTATATAGTAAGTTGTTCAGGAGGTGATACATGCTCTAGAGAATTTTCTCTTATTCTCGTGGAGAAGTCTGACTTGTCAGGGTTATAGATTTTTGTCTTGTTAAAGGTCAGGTGCTGAGCAATTGATTTGATTGCTGAGCCACTGGGTCATTAAGTTGCCTGAAATAGCTGTTGCAAATGTTCATTGGTGAGCCAATCTGGGATTCTGTAACTCAGAGCTTGCACTAGACCTTATGGAAATTGATAAGGTGAATTTTGTCATTGTAATTGCAAAACATGTAGTCAGAGATGAGTATATTATAGAAGTCAAAACTTGGGCATAAAATAATTTATGATAGGAGGCTAAACAAATCTTTTTCCTTTCCAGAGGTTTTTTTTTTTGCCCTAAGACCTGAGATTCCACTAATGAACATTTCTTTTATTTTCCTGAACTAAAAGTCACAACCACCCTAGAGAGTGGATAACAGAAGTCTTTGTCTATGAAGCATTGCCCAAAAGGATTAGAATACATGGAGTTGATGGACCAAATGAGACTACTGAGTCCATACAGGGAAGATAATGACAGATTGGACAGGTAAACCAAGAACATCTATTCTGTAGAATTCAAAGAAAGCTGAAACAGAAATAAAAACATCATTACTAATTTTGGATTTCAAGTGCTATTCACCTTGAACCCTAGTACTGATCAATGTGTTGCTATTCTCTAAGCTTTAATATTCTGTTTTGTTATTTAGATAGCCACAATTTGGTCCAGTTTTCAGTGAAAGACAGGAGTTAGCAAACTGACAATTAATCTTGTACTTCAACTAGTATTGACAAAATTATTTAAATAATAGAATATTTCTTGACTATTATTGAGGGAAAATTTCAGTTGAAAGTTTAGAAATGAGGTTATAGTAATGTATTTGGATACGTAACATGAAAATAGCATTCAGTTTCAGCTGAGCTACTGAATTTCAGAAAATTCCATTTCTCTTTCAGGTTAACTTCAGTGTATCTCAGGTTTTCTTTTCTTATTTCTCATTTTATTTATTTTTTATTTATTTTATTGTCAAAGTGATGTACATAGGGGTGAGTATATTTATTGTCAAACTTGTTACCTCATTTCTCATTTTGCTCCCACTTTCCCTCCCCCAATACCCCCCAAATTTATACAGTTCATTTCTAACATATTGTCCTGTGAATATCGCTGTTGCATTGGTTTGTCCTTTGTCCTTTGTCTCACCATTTTGGTGTTCCCCTTCCCTTCCCTAATTCAGCTACACATACATACAGTACCCAAGGTACCAAAATCAAATACAGTGGTATCAGGGGCTAAACCTCATGAAAGAAAAATGAAAGAAAGTAAAGACATAATTTCATATAGTACATTAAAAATAACATCAGTGAAATACTTGTTGTTTCCATATCTTGGAGTTCACTTCATTTAGCATCATCTTATATGATCATATGTACATAGCTATTGAGCTATTGTGATCCTCTGCTAGGACTATCCTAGATATATACTAATTATGACCAATGACGGAAACCATGGAATCTGTTCCTTTGGGTCTGGCTTACTTCACTTAATATGATTTTTTCTAAGTCTTTCCATTTCCTTATGAATGGGGCAATGCCATTCTTTCTGATGGAAGCATAGAATTCTATTGTGCATTCTATTGCATTTTCTTGATCCATTCATCTCCTGAGGGGCAACTGTGTTGGTTCCATATCTTAGCTATGGTAAACAATGCTGCAGTGAACACAGTTGTGCTGGTATCAATGCAATACCCATAATACCCCAATTCTTTAATGAAATAGAGGAATCAATCTAAAAATTATTTTGAAATAATAAAAGACCCTGAATAAAAAAAGCATGCCATTGCAGGAAAAACAGTGCTGGAGGAATATTAATACCAAACTTCAAACTCCATTACACAACTATAATAATAAAAACAGCTTGGTACTGGCACAAAAACAGGCCTGAGGACCAATGGAATAGAACTGAATACCCAGAAATGAACCTGCAGACCTATGGACAATTTAATCTTTGATAAAAGAGCTAAAAAATAGGACTGAAGAAAGACAGCCCCTTCAACAAATGGTGCTGGCAAAATTCGTTAAACAACTGTAGAAAACTAAAGTTAGGTAAACGTGATAACGAATGATATTTTCTGCCTTCTGTGTTTAGGTTTTTTCCCTCAGTTTTCTATTCCAGGCAGTCATTCTATGAAAGATTTTTTTTTATAATTCTAACGGAAAAAGAGGAGGAGGGAGGGAGAAAAGTAAGAAAATGTAAAAAAATTTTGAATATGTTTTAGAAAGTCTGTATTTACAATGTTTTGTTGAATTAAATGACCATCCTTAAGAGCTATATTTTAGTTAGGTATTTGATCTCTTTTTAACTCTTTTTAGAGTTAATCTTAAATATGTTTAAACAGTGCCTATATTATCCTGAATACTTTAAAATTAAAGAATGACTTCTTTATTGTAAAAAAACAACCCTAAAGTTAGATATTTCTATATCACTTTGCACCAGAATCAATTCCAAATGGATCAAAGACCTCAAGTTAAAATCATATACTCTGAAAACATTACAGGAAGGAATAGGAGAAACACTTGGGCCCCTTGGCACAGGTCGAAACTTTATTAATAAATACTCAGAAACATAACAAATCAAAGAAATATTGGACAAATGGGACTGTATTGAACTGCAGAGCTTTTGCATAGCGGAGGACATAGTTAGCAAGATAAGTAGAAAGCCTACAAATTGGGAGATTTTCACTAGCCCGACAACAGAAAAAGGCTTCATATTTAAAATATACTTAGAACTCAAAATATTCCCTCGAAACAAATCCCCAAAGAAACAACTGCTCCATTAAAAAGTGGGCTAAAGACTTAAAAGAGAGACTTCTCTGGAGATGAAGTAAGAATGGCCAACAGACACAGGGAGAAATGCTCAACATTTCTGGCCCTAAAAGAAATGCAAATCAAAACAACATTGAGATTCCACTTTACCTCAGTTAGAATGGCCATTATCAAGAAAACTAATAAGAGATCCTGGCTGGGACGCGACCAAAAGAGAATGCTACTACACTGTTGGTGGGAATGTAAACTTGTTCAACTACTTTGGAAAGCAGTATGGAGGTTCCTCAAAAGACTAAACATAGAGCTTCTCTATGACCCAGCAATCCCACTCCTGAGCATTTACCCAAATGATCACCAATCATGTTTTCTTTTTTTTTTTTAACTTTCATTTTATTAGTTGTTTGTCAAAAGAAAAGGTCATTGTGACATCTCTACACTTGTATTCAATGTACCCAATCAACTTCCATCTTTTGTTACTCTCATTCATTCTTTTTTTTTTTTTTTTGCCAGTCCTGGGCCTTGGACTCAGGGCCTGAGCACTGTCCCTGGCTTCTTCCCGCTCAAGGCTAGCACTCTGCCACTTGAGCCACAGCGCCGCTTCTGGCCGTTTTCTGTATATGTGGTGCTGGGGAATCGAACCTAGGGCCTCATGTATCCGAGGCAGGCACTCTTGCCGCTAGGCTATATCCCCAGCCAACCTCTCATTCATTCTTATATTCTTTTTTCTTAAAACCAATTTCAACTTTTAGTATTCTATTTTCATACATGCAACTATTCTTTTTAAGCTATTTTTATTCATACTTTATTATTTAACCCAAATGTTTGTCATAATACACACATAAAATATATGTGTAAGTCTGTTATATATAGTCCATCGTCATACACATATATGTACATATATACATACGTATATGTATATACATTGGTATGTAGTTATGCATATATAAGTAATATATACAGGTTTATATGTGTACACATCTGTACATATATACATATATGTATGTTTATCTATGTAAGTACTTCTTCCAGGAAAATCTACAATTTAATAGTTCTCAATAGTTATGATGTGACAGCCATGTAACACAGTAAGAAATATTTTAGGAAGTATAAGAACAACTTCTGATGTAGTCTTATTTTTCTAACTCTCAGAATCTCGCTCATAGATTGCTTTGGGGGATTTTTTTTAGTGCTGGTGATTAAATCTAGGGCCTTGTGCATGGAACATAAGTGCTCTACAATTTAGCTTCATCTGTAACCCAACTTTTTGGGATTATAGCTCCTGAGAATGCATATCATCCTGTACTTACATGTTCCATGTTCTTCCAATATCATTTCAAAATGGATTAATTTCATCTTTAATCTATCTATCTATCTCTATCTATCTATCTATCTATCTATCTATCTATCAATCATCTATCTATCTTTTCTCCATTATACCCTCTTATGGATGTGACATTAAATACTACTCACAATATTAATGACTGGAAATCCCTGAGTTACAGCAGGGAAGGCTAGTGCTGTAAGTATTTCTTACCACTCTGCATTGCACTTATACAAGATTGTGAGTCACTGGACTAAGGAAGCTGCATATGGAAGTGACTGAGAACTGATGTGGAACAAATGAGGCTCCTAATGTCATAGGTAGCAAATGACTCACCAAAAGTATAGTCTGGGACTGGGGATATGGCCTAGTGGCGAGAGAGCTTGCCTCGTATACATGAGGCCCTGGGTTCGATTCTCCAGCACCACATATACAGAAAACGGCCAGAAGTGGCGCTGTGGCTCAAGTGGCAGAATGCTAGCCTTGAGCAAAAAGGAAGCCAGGGACAGTGCTCAGGCCCTGAGTCCAAGGCCCAGGACTGGCCAAAAAAAAAAAAAAGTATAGTCTGCTTGAGTGCTTTATTTTCTACTGGAGAGAGAATGGAAGCTTTAAAAGACACTTTCCAAAGAAATGTTAACCATAGTCCCTTTACCTCCTCAGGTAAAAATTTATTTTTTTTCTATATGACCTCAAATTTGTCCTGGCTCCAGTATAAGCTGTGTGAATTTAGGAAAGTTCCTCCCCGCCCCAATCTTTTTTTTGCCAGTCATATGGCTTGAACTCAAGGCCTAGGTACTGTCCCTGCACCTTTTCGTGCTCAAGGCTAGCTCTCTACCACTTGAGCCACAGCATAACTTCCAGCTTTTTCCTAGTCGTTTATTGGAGATAAGAGTCGCACGGATTTTCCTGCCCAGGCTGGCTTCAACCCATGAGCCTCAGATCTGAGCCACCTGGACAGGATTACAGGCATGAGCCACCAGTGCCTGGTTCACCCCATCTTTTAAACAAGATGAGCTAGCAATATTTTTTTAGTAGACTATTTTTTTAATAGACTAAAATGGATTAAGTGAAATAAACAGGTGTCAATGGCTTGGATCAGTTCAATTTCTACTGCCCATTCCTGCCTTAATTTATGTGAGCTGGTGGGAAACTCATAGCTGGTATTAGAAATTGTATTACCTATTAGTTATAGGTTCAGAAAGAACTAGATGGTGTTTTTGAAGTGCTCAATAAATTGAAACTTCATTTTTATATATTCATGATCAATTAATGATGGGATATGTTTATTATGTGTATTACTTTATTAATTATTACTAAGTTCTTTCCACTCATCTTCATGTCAATGATCATAAATAGTGTACATATTTCTTTTCATTGGTCATAATAGCTTCCTTGAAAGGTCTTAGTCCATTACTAATACTATTAGAAAACAAGCTAATTTATAAATAATACAAATTTATTTCTCACACCTCTGGAAGATGAAAAGTGTAAGGTCAAGATGCTGGCAGGTTTGGTTTCTGGTGAGGGTCCGTTCTTTACTTCTCAAATGATATCTTAATGCTGATACCTATAGAGTATTAAAGTACTGTCATTCTGCTGTAGATATGATCAAAGAGCAAAACCAAGGACAGGGCCTTCCCTTCAACTTCTTTTATAAGAACATTTGTGCCACTTATTGAGGCATTCATGATTTAATCACTTCCACAAAGGTCTTACTTATTAGCATACTATATGATATCCTAATTAGTAATTATAAAGACACTTTAATTTCCTTAAGACACTTTAATTTCCTTAAGAGATCATATTTCCTTAAGAGATCATAAGAGAGCATGGGAGAAATAAAACAGGTAATAAGAGATGCAACAAAGGAATTTGAGGCTGCAGTTGCCTCAGTCTTTTTTTTGTTAATTGTAGTGATGTCAGTCTACCAAATTTGCTACTAATTCTTGTATAAGTAGATGTTGTCTGAATTACAAATGATACTTCTTTGAGTAATGGAAAGGCATTCCTATAGCAACTCATGAAAAATAGATTCGACAAGTGAATTAAGATTGGATGATACCACTGAAGGAAAATAGTTTTTTGATACTTTTGAGGCATTTGGGATGGGCATTACCCTTTTGGAGAAGCATCATCCAGTATTCTTTTCATTGCAGGCATGCATCCAGACTGTTGCTCTCTACTACTTTAGTGAACTTATAATGTTGAGTCTTCTGACTTCACAAGCTATTTCTTTCGTGATGTGAAACCTCTAGAGAAAACTGAGAGCCATATCTAGTCTTCAATGGAAAGAAGAACACACTTGAAGCCATAGGGTGGCATCTGGTCTCTGAATAACCAAAACAAATCATAACAAAGGAACTATGTTCATGTTTCTAAATAAATTCAGGAGGGTTAAAAAAGTTGGATAACATAGTACTAATGAAATGGGAATGCTTAGTATAGATTTCTTGGAAATACTCTTAATGTCTTCCTTCTCTTGTTATTTTTTACTGAGGCATATAAAATGTGGAAATAGCAAATTATCAGATTATTTGTTTTCCAGGGGTCAAGAAGAACTGTGACTGGAAGAAAGTGAGTGTGGAGATTAAAATCACAGTATGGATGATACTTGCAGTTACAAAGATGTTTTAAACAAAAGTTCATAGAATAGAAACCATAAAATAGAAACCATAAGATTGATAAAAATCAGGTTTTAGTTGACATTGTTTTGAATTCTTATACTGCCAATAATGATATATTTTCACTTCTTTTATTTATTTTATTTTACTTAAATATTTTTATTATCTGTGAGTAGGAGTACAAATGAGTTGCCCTTCACTGAAGCAGTTTAGGAGTAGAGTGCATCTTTATCTATCTCACCACTTCCCTTACTTACCTTAATTTTAGGTTATATATTGAATTTGTTTCCATTTAACAGAGCAGCTTATGTGTACAATGCATCTTGATGTGTGTCATTACTTTCAACATCTTCACTTGCCATCAAGCCACTCATTCCCTTGTATTTATCAGTTCTGTGGTATATACAGTTAATTTTTGCCTGTATGCTCCTGCCCTCATTCTTCTACTCTTTCCCCCTTGCCCTCACCCTCCTTACTTGCAAGTACACATTTCTGGGTACTTGTTTTTTTGGGTTTTGACTTCATATTTTAGAGAATTATTCGATTTGCATTTTCCAGAGTCTATTAAACTTAACTGCTTGCTTACCACCCAGTGTGTTTACTTGTAGACTTACAAGCACATTCTAGCTGCCATAAAAGAGGGAAACCATGTAACCTATGTTTCTCTCAGTCTGACTTACTCTGCTTACTATATTTTTCTCCATTTTTCCATTACCTTATTACACTATTGGTGGGAATGTGAGAATATTTTCATTTCTTGAGCATCATGTACAAGGTACAGTGTAATGAGCTATAATGTCATATAAGTAAATTCAAAATAAAAATAAAATCCTTATATTCTAAGTTCTTATCAGCATAATTAGATCGACAAAACCCATATAACTTTGCAGATGTACATATATGAATTTAAAACAAAGGAAATGGTTGATGGGGAAACATACTTGCAATTGGAGTAGTGAGATCAATATTCAGGTCTGCCACTTGAGATGTAACAGAGTGTGTTATTTCAATTTATTAATTTTATTACTGCTACATGTTTAAAACAGGAGTAATAATCAACAGTGATAGTATAAAGATTATATGGAATACTATCTTATGTTGGTTGTGGGCTTGAACTCAGGACCTGGGCACTGTCTCTGAGCATTTTTGCTCAAAGCTAGCACTCTACTACTTAAACCACAGCTCCCTTTCTGGCTTTTTGGTGGCTAATTGGAGATAGAGTATCACAGACTTTCTTGACTGGGCTGGCTTCGAACTTCAGTTCTCAGATCTGAGCATCTTTAGTAGCTAGGATTACAAGATTGAGCCACAGACACCTGGCTTATATGGAGTAATTTGTATGAAAGTATATAATGTCTCACATACAAACAAAGTCCTTTTGGTCTATTAGAAGAGAATATGGAGAAAATGACTGAAGCCTTAGTTTGGATTTCCATTTGAGGTATTCTTCTAGTACTTAAAAGAACCATGATATTCTGAGAAGAAAATGCTCTTTGGAGGCAGATACACTGGATTTTAAGTAATAACTCAGGTAATTTATGATTTTATCACATTGTGCAAATGACTTGACTTTTCTGATTGTGAATGTCATCACTTGCAATAAGGATATTACTTTCCTCAAAGAGTTTATGTAAAGATTAAAATACTATGGTTTTTCACACTTGCTGCTGAATAGGTTGTGGAATACATGCATAACCTTTTCTCAGAATGTTATAATACAGAAGGCTCCACTGAGAAACCTAAAATCTTTATTTCCAAATAGATTGTGAAACATTGAGTTTACTTGTATATGTTTGAGCATATGTATAATTAAAGTTTGATGTATAGCAAACCTCAAGAACTCAAGGCATATTTAAGCTACTCTTTTGTTGTTAGGTAATAATCCCTATTGTTTGGGGGAAAACAGTGTATTTATGGGCAAAGTAGTAATTATCACTACTCATGTCTTAGTGCTCATCATATTGCCAGCTATTGTGGCACCTGTGAAACGGAGACATTTGATGGTTCTCCTTGTCCTTTTCCAAGTCAGTTTGTCCTCTGCAGTTTGCTCTCCAGAGTATTGAAAGGTCAGTGGCCTATCATAATTCTGATTTATTACTTTGTCATTTTGAGCTGAACTCCTGTACCTTTTGTGACTGTTTTAATGTATAGACTTCCATCCATCTTTTACAGATTGTAAATGTTTCTAGATATCTTTTCTTATATAATAAATGACAAAATAGCAATGATTCAGATTGTATTGTATTTGTTAGGCAAACCCATTGGTTTATGAAAAAGCAAAACTGAACCAAGCACAGCCTTATTGTGCTTATTACAGTTAGAATTGTCATGTGTTTAATTTGATTATTATTTATTGACAGTCAAAATATGTCAGGCCACATAAAGAACACACAGAAATCATGATCTGGATATTAAAAATTTTATACTCTAAAATGGAAGTCCATTAACTCCAATACAGAATGCATCTAATTCTGCAAATTGCTTGTGAAATCTTCATTGGGGAACTCATTTAACTGGCCATAAGCTTAGAAGGTATTTTTACCTTTCTAGTTAAAAATCATGTTGCTCCAAATAGCATTTCAAGGCAATATAGTGTGATGGTGTTCACATACATGAAATCATTCCTGTTTGTTTTTAAGGTAATAAAAAAATCTTCCACCATCATTATCACCACCAGCAGCACCAGCACCACCAACGAAATACTTGAAAGATTAAGAAAAACTTGAGTAAACAGAGTTTTTACACAATAAATGCCCATTTGTTTTTAATTAGATTTTTATAGGTGATCATACATAATCAATGACTTCAAGAATGGCAATGTAGATGCTGCCAGGGGAATTGAAAGAGCAGGGATAAGTTAGAGTTAGGCAGGGGAAGTAATGCAAGGTTATACTGAAGTGTGAGCCATACTAATAAGAAATAATGTACCTTTCAAGTCCTTTCTGACAATAAAGAAGAAAAAAAAGTCTTTCCATCTCACATGAGCATTCACAGTACCTTTATCCTAAAAATGTGGCAGTCCTGATAGATATACCCTTTGGTTTTTGTGACATTCATGATGGTACTGCATAGACAATCAAGGGAATGTATGCATTCTTTGGTTCAACAATTATTTATTGAATTCTCCCTTCAAGTCAGGCATTTTTTGAGGCATAGAGGTCCAGGAGACAAATAGACAAAACTTCTTTCTTCATGTTACAACATAATTCAGAAAGACTGATGAAAAATGAGGTGTGTGTGCATCACCTGTACTTATATTTTTGTTCAGGTAGCTATAATTCTAAATGCTATGGAGAAGTATAAAGTAGAGAACATGGACAACATATAGTAATTGCTTTGGGGATACTGTGGTAGATCCCTAGCAAGGTGACATGTTAATGTGTCACCTAAAGACATGCTTCTACTCCCTAAATACCTGAGTAAGCAGTTTATAAACTTTTCAGTGCTCTACCCTAGTAATGAAATCTTTAGCCCTAAGGATATGCATTCCCTAACGAAAAGATTATACCACCAGTAATGTCATTTTACAATTCCAAAGAGAAAAAGCAAGAAAAGGGAAAAGAGCAGCTAGGCAGGAGGTTTGTCTCTGTCAGAGGTAAGATGAATCATCAGCAAGAAATAGAGTGCCTTTGAAGGCGTACAGGTCCACTGCATTGGCTCCTCCCCATGAGTCTATGAGAGCTCTGCACGGACTAGCCTTCTCTGCCATGCTGAAATGATTTGGAGTTTCTTCTTGCATTTTCTTCAGGTCAGACCTTTTCTCTTTAACTGTTCCTCATTCTCAATGTTTTCCTCCTACTATTTATTTGTTCAGGATTTTGTATCCTTCTGGTTTGTACCTACGACATTTTCCTACTTTTTTTCTTTTTCTTCATTTTCTCATTCTAGATCTTTAACCTGGAAATGGTCTCTGAGAGAATGGCTGTGGAATTAGGCAGTGCATGTGTTAACAGGAATCAGTTTGACCATTTTGTTTGGTCAGAAGAAAGATGTGCTTGCTACAATGAAGTGAGTTCTCAAGAAAGGATCTAAAAAAGCATAGCCATGCACGGTTTATAAATAATTAGTCCACAGTATACCATTTGTATACTGGATAAACTGGCATTGTTATCCTCAAGAAACTGTCAGTTTCTCTGATTTATACCATGAAAGCATTGAAGTACTTTATCTAGGAAAAGTTCTGATATGCTGGGCTGTGAAACACCATTTTAATGTGCAACACAAAGAATCATAAGTTTTTGGACACTAGAGAATATTAGAACCCAAGCTGATGATTGATCCATTAGAATAAAATTAGATATCATTTGTCCTAAACATTGCTTTGCATTCATTCTCACCCTTGTGGTTTCTAATCAATGCCTGAAAATATAAACTGGAGACACTGCCTCCCAGAATAACTTCCCACTGTGCCTGCATGTAGTGTTTGCTCACTGAAAATAATTGACTGTATGGGAGCTCACAAATGTTGAATAAACTCTATTTGTTTCCAAAATATGGCATTGGCAGTTTGCCTAGGATGTGATGAAAGAGGATCCACAATATTGGAGGAAGTCCCTAGGGAGAATTCTCACACAAGGTGAATAAAGCTTTCAGTTCATTTAGCTAAATGGTCCAGGAGCTCTCCAGTCCAGTAAGCACTCGATTGGTCAGAATCAAGCATCATCGATTCCACCTTCAACTTTACTGAGGATTAAGAGACTTCTGTCTCTAAAGCAAACAGTTCTTTAGATACCACAGTAGCAATACTATCAGAGAAATTGGAATTGTTTTCATGAAATTGGATTGTAAATTTGAAACAGGCTGTTTTACACATTTAATTTCCCTAACACCCAACTTGACAAATCATTATTTGGAAGGTTATGAAGAATAACTTTTGTAGGACCATGTGCTATAATGACATCTAGCCATGGATTCTAAGCACAATGCTAAGTTGAATGCTGAAATTTGTAGGAGTGATCCTGACATTTTTATGCCTCCCCCCCGAACTCTTTCCTGGTACATCTAAATAAGAAATGTACTCACTGTCTTACATATGAAGCTGTAACCCCTTTGTACCTCACCTTGGCAATAAAGAAAAAATAGATAATAAGTAAAAAAAAAAGATTTAACATCTTCCCCAAACCTAAACACCAAGTTTTTGCATGTGTGCTACCACTTATTTCAATTCTTCCTTTTATTTTGGAAATAAAACCTCTATTACCATCAAGTCCAATTTCTCAAGTGAGTTTTGTAGTTCATTGCCTTTTACTTTTTTATTTTTTATTTTTATTGTCAAAGTGATGTACAGAGAGGTTACAGTTTCATATGTTAGGCATTGGATACATTTCTTGTACTGTTTGTTACTTTTGAGAACATCGGGCTGGGAATAAGGCCTAGTGGCAAGAGTGCTTGACTCGTATACATGAAGCCCTGGGTTCAATTCCCCAGCACCACATATACAGAAAATGTCCAGAAGTGGTGCTGTGGCTCAAGTGGCAGAGTGCTAGCCTTGAGCAAAAAGAAGCCAGGGACAGTGCTCAGGCCCTGAGTCCAAGCCCCAGGACTGGAAAAAAAAAAAAAAAGAGAACATCAGTGTCGCCTTTTTTTCTAGTACATCATTCCCACAAGAAATAAAACAACAAATCGAAAGATGAGTAAAATTCGCTAGGATTTTTTTCTCCCTTTAGAATCTAATTTTTTTTTTTAAAGATCATATGGTATGATAATCTTCTAAGTATCGTCCCATTTGTCAGTCCTTTTCACAAGAACAATACTTTTGAAGAGCCTTTTAAAAAAAATTATTGTCAAACTGATGTACAGAGAAGTTACATACATTAGGCATTGGATACATTTCTTGTACTGTTTGTTACCTCCTCCCTCATTCCTCCTCCCCCTCCCCCTTTCCCTCCCCCCCACGAGTTGTTCAGTTTATTTACACCAAACAGCTTTGCAAGTATTGCTTTTGTAGTCATTTGTCTTTTTTTCATACCTCATTTTCCCCACTCCTTAACTTTTAAAACATTTTTGCTGCCTCTTAGATTTTAAGATGCCACATTCCCTTTGTTATTTCCAATACTGCTAGACACATGGCATACTGTCTTTTGATCATCTCCTTACTTCTTCTCTGTATGGTCTATAAAATATGGGATTTCTGCAATCTGCAATGGGCCCCTTATCACCAACATTCTTCTCTAAGCAATCTCAACTTACCCTATGGTTCTATACAAGCATCAAACACACAATTTTGCCTTCAGCTTTTTACTCACATATGGAATCATTATTTATACATGGATACTTAGTAGGTATCCAAAGCCAAAAATATTACAAACAGAGCTTTTGATCTATGCATATCCCATGCCCATTCTGCTTCTCCAAAGCCTTTTCCTTCACCACGAAGTCATATTTTAGACCCGACATCTAGGAGTCATCCTTTATTTCTTCTAACTTTCTGGCTCCCTGCACCAATCTATTAGCAAACCAAATAGGTTCTAACTTCAAAATAGTTCCTACACAGAACATCTTACTGTTCTGTATATTATAATCCTAGTCGGAATCACCATAGCTATGTCTTCTACTTTGTAATCACCTCGTAACTGATCTCCCCTACTTTCACATTTTTCCCTTGGTTTGGCACATAATGGATAGGCAAATCACACCATTCTCCTATTTCAAAAAAAGCATGTACCCAGAGCTTTCAGTTGTTCTCATAATAAAATTTACCCTTCAAGACCTGGTAGTATCTGGACTCTGCTCAGGTCTTTGTTCTTATCTTCTATCTCTTGGTTACATTGTGCACTTTCCTCAAACATGCCAAGTTCACTATCATCTTCACAGATTTGAACTAATTGATATATCTTATATTTGTTATTTTTTATCATTCTTAAACCCAATAGATGTGGGGGTAGAACTGTAATTTGCATTTGAGATTGGATGAACTCAATCTATAGATGTTGAAAGTGCTGTAAAATAGGTGCACACAGTGAAACTTACAAAGAAATCAGATATATTAAACTGCAAATTCAGTCATAAATTATCCCCTAAGAGTCCTTACTGGGAGAGAAACTTCTTGAATTATATGTTATTCTTCATTATCCATCATTATTACTTTAGGGAAGAGTTGTGTGCTATAATTAAAAGCAGGGTAAAATCATAATATTTATAAAATAATTTTTCTACCATTATGACACTTAGATTGGATTTTATTCAATAGAAATACTGTAATACAATTGACATTTTGTCTGATCTTCCATTTCCTTAAATTAAAATGGAAATGGAATATCAGATAAGAAAGGTAAATAGAATAAGGAAGCTATATTTCCATAATTTGGGGAAAATTTTCATTTTAGAAAGCTTTTTTGTTGAAATATTCCTAGCTTAGGAGTGACACACATAAAACCTGATTTGATTCCTTCACAAAATCCATTTACCAAGAATAAGCTCCCCTTTGTGCTATCAGAATTGATTAAATCGAGCCGTTCATTTGGGATGACACTATTAGGCAAGGAATGAGCCTGTCTGTGAGACTAAATTGGGACTACCACAATCAATACATTCAGTGACCTTTCTTAATTCCTTTACTCTGAACAATTGCCTGAATTGGATTTTACCAAGAATTAAAAAACCTCAAGAGGAGTTATATTTAAAGTATCCTTTAAAAAAAGCTCCAGTATCTGTGGAGATTAGATTCTCTAGTGTTAGACTGCTCCAATAGAGAATCAGTCAGCTATCCTAAATTAAGGTTTATCCAGAGGACTTGAAAGCATTGCACCTGTGATCTGGAATGAAAGTTGACTCACAGTCCTATGGGTCACATACTGATTTTTGTTTGGAAAATCTTAGGATATAAAAATCAGTGTTTTTTTTTCTCCTAAATATAATTTCCTTTCTTGAAAGAAAAGAAATTCCACAGACTATTTATATACCTCTTGTTCTTTACAAATGCAGTTCACATACTAAAATAAACCATCTGTTTAATTTTTCCAAGATGAAAATTACTATTAAAATGAAACTACTTCTTTTAGCAATGACTTATACATATAGGAAGACAAATGTTCACAATGTAATAAACTTTTAGAAAATTATTTCTTGCTTTTGTGGCTGACCTAGGAATCTAAGAACAGAAAATTTTCTACTAATAATTGGAAAAGTCATGGCATAGTTTTCATAGGTTTAATACTGCCTTGATGTTTCAGTTAGTGTTAATATCAAAACAAGCTTATCTTGGAGCTAGGAAGTTGGTTTTGGGATGGAAAGAACATACTTCTCAAGAAGCTACATACATTTTTTCCTCCAAATGATATTTAACTAAAATTTGTGAAGTAGGCCTAGTCTTGAAAGATCAAGAATGGAATGAAAATAAGTAAAATACAGTGAAAATTTCAAGAAAAGTGAAAAATTTACTTTATTGTATCAAACTAAAAATGTAGAAGAAAAACATAGTTTTTGTCAGTGTAGCTGTTCTTTAACATTTTTTTTTAAGAATTGAATATTAAAATTTTATTTGGGTTCTGTGGATATTTAGGCAAGAAAAGATGCTTGAGAATGGGGCAATATGATTCTTTCTGATGGAAGCATAGAATTCCATTTTGCATATATACTATATTTTCTTGATCTGTTCATCCACTGAAGGACATCTGGGTTGATTCCATATCTTAGCTATGGTAAATAATGCTGCAGTGAATATGGTTGTGCCGGTAGCTTTAGTGTGGCCTTGTTTGTGGTCATTTGAGTAAATTTAGCCCAGGAATGAGATTGCTGGGTCATAGGGAAGCTCTACATTTCATCTTTTGTGGAACTTCCATACTGCTTTCCAGAGTGGTTGAACAAGTTTACAATTCTACCAACAGTGTAGTAGTGTTCTATTGTGGCCACATCCCAGCCAGCATCTCTTATTAGTTTTCTTGATAATGGCCATTCTAACTGGGGTGAGGTAGAATCTCAATGTTCTTTTGATATGCATTTGTTTAATGGTTAGAGATGTTGAACGCTTCTTTATGTGTCTATTGCCATTCTTATTTCTTCTTCAGAGAAGTCTTTGTGACATTAGCACACTTATTAATGTGGTACTTGTTTCTTTGAGGATTTTTTTTGGGGGGGGGTTAATTTTTTGAGCTCTAAGTATTTTAGATATGAGACCATTGTCTGATGCATAGCTAGTAAAGCTCTTCTCTCATCCTGTGGTCTTTCTTTTTATCTTGCTAAAAGAAGTAAGCAAGATCCAAAGAAACATAGGTTGTATGGTTTCCCTCATTTGTAGTAACTAGAATGTGCCTGTAAATCCACAAGTAAACACAATGGTTGGTAAAAGACAAAAAATTTCACTTGGATTTTCCAAACAAAAATCAGTATGTGACCCATAGGACTGTGAGTCAACTTTCATTCCAGATCACAGGTGCAAGGCTTTCAAATGAAAAAATTTCACAGCACTCTAAACATTCACACAGTGAGATCAAAGGAAGATATTCTTAACATTGGATCACAAAGTCTCAATAGCTATGTGCATATGATTGTAAAATGATGTTTAGTAAAACGAACTCTAAGAAATGGAACAAGAGATTTTTTTTTGTTATTCTACTTTTTGTGTTCTTCCCACTTTTGTTGCTGTTTTTGATTTCTGAACTTTTTTTCTTGTGTGTAATTTTATGTTTTGGGGTAAGTAAGGGCTAACATAAAAATGATGAGACAAAGGGTCAACAAAGGCAGCAGTGATACTCACTAGATACTATGTTGAAAATGAACTATTTAACTTGTGGGCATGGGGGTTAGGAGGAAAAAACTGGGAGAAAACAAGGAAAGAGGTGACATTGTTTTTAACCTGACTTACATAACTGTAACCCCTCTTTACATCACATTTCCAACAAAAATAAATTTAAAAATTATAAAGGAAAAAAGTTTGAAGCTGTATTTGTCTTAAAAACTCACATAAGTATAAAGTGAGCATGCATCTAAGAGCACCTAAAATAAAAATGAGCACGAGTAAAATATTTTAAAGTTATTATTATTTGTTCATTTATTTTTTCTTGTTCCGCTTCTATCAGTATTTAGGCTTACTCCTTACAGCCCCAAATATCACTGTAAGAAGTCTGTCTTATTTCCCCTGGGTTCTATCTTCAGTTAAGGTATTATTATATTTAATGTGATAGTGTGGTTTCTGAACCAAATGGAAGTATACCTAGTCTGTGCCATTGGATAATTTTCAACATCTTTGAGCCTGTATTTTCTTATCAATGGAAAGCAGTATAAAGTCCTAAGACAATGGAGAGATTGAATGAGGAAATAAATATGAGGCACCTATTCCAAAAGTGATCCATAAAGGGTCATTTTCCTCTCTCACATTGTTAATAAATACCTTCATTTAGTTTACACATATTTATGCTTTCTATTTTGTTCTTGAGTCTTCTTGCCAACACATTACTTTTAATACACCTCAAACCATTCTATGCTGCAATTATTTTTACAAAATGAACACACGTCTAATTTAGTAATTGTGTTGTTCCTAATTTCAATAATCATATCTTAGATTTATTACTGTATGTTGTTTTAGTTTTGATGTTGTTGCATTCTAGTCTTTTGAATATATTAGTCTTTTTTTCAAGTGATTGGTAACCTGCCAAGTTATTCAAAGAAGTTTCTGAATAAAGTGCATCTTCCTAAAAGCAGTTCACCTCCAGTGACACTGCTCTGTATCAGACTGAAGACCTAACAACATCAGAAGTCATTTTGACTCTCATGTTAATTTGGTGACACGTCCAGTAGTCCACCTGCTGTGCAGCTCCTGGTAATTCTGAGCAATCTCTTATGCATTTAAATTACATTTATTGAAAGTTTTTTTTTAAAGCGTGGTTTCCCTTTAAATTGTGGACTAAATTTAATAGTTTTATAAGGTGTTTCCAACTTTCTCCTTTTGTGGTTTTATGGAATTCAACCACGTTGTATGACTTTTTAAATGTATGTTTTACATATGGTGAGTAAATGAATCCTGTTGAGTTTACACAATTTAGCACTTTTGACATATGCATAGTGTCATGTGAATGCCACCACAATTAAGATATAAGACAGTGCTGTTGCTCCAAAATAGTACCCCATGCTGACCTTTGAGAGGAAAAATTCAAACTGAATTTCTAACCCAAGACAACACTTATCTCTATAGTTTACTTTTTGCAGAATGTCATATAAATAGTGCTATATAAATGAAACTATTTGAATTTGTTGTATTTCACATTGCAGTATTAGTCTGTTGCCGTATATATTCATGTTGTTTTACTGCTGAGTAATATTCAAGAGTATGGCTTGATCACAGTTGATCTTCTCAGCAGTTGATGAAAATTGTGTTGGTTCTATTTTTTATCTGTTATGTACGATGCTAAAAACTTTTCACGTAAAAGGGGTTTTGTGTCTATACCTCTAATTGTCTAGATTACATACTTCAGAGTACGGTCATGTACTAACTCTTTAGCATTTTGAGCCACTACCAAAGAGTAGTCGTACCATTTTGCATTTTCATCAGAAAGTACGAGAGAGTATTTTACAGTTGCTCCATATCCTTGAGAACATTTCATTTATTGTATGTACATATAGACATATGTGGCTATGCATAACATTCTTTATACATAAATAATATGTGTATGTATAAAATATAAAAATATAGAGAGAATTACATATGAACAGATGCACACATATATTGTGGTTTAATTTATTGAATTTCTGAATACTTGTACTATTATTATTTTAGAATTACTCAAGATTTTACAATACATATTTACATGGTAAAAATCAATGTATATGCTTAGGAATTCACATCTTACCACCTGCAGTTCAATTTACCTTTCTTGCTTAAAAGTATAGTTGTTATATATTTTACATTTATATACATTGAAATTATCTCTACATAATATTTTATTATTGCTTTTAGTAGTGATATTTTCAAGTACTTAAAATATGTGCTATATTTATCCTGATATAATCATTTCCTATATATATACATATATGTATACATATATAATTCTTGTGAATTAGAGTAAACTGGTAGATATTCTGTGCCTTTACTGCTATTTTGTCTTTGTTCAATTTTGGGGGCAAGAGAGGGGATATCTCCAACTATCATTATTTTCTGTCCAATTTTGCTTTTGGGACATATAAACATCGAGCATTTCTATGTCATCTGGATAAATAGATATTTTTGTCACCAACATATTTTCTTTTTATGTATATTGCTATCCTTCATTTGGAAGGTTTCTCTAATATGAATACAGGGTTTTATTCTTAGGATTTGTGTTGGTATATTTTTTCCTATTCTTTAATGTGTGGGAGTTGTCTGTGTCATTGGAGAAACAAACACTAGGACCCAGTTCGATGAATTAAGTGAAAAGCTCCTGCAGAAAAATGTAAGACCATGATGCACATTTGACTCTTACCAAGAAAGTGACGAAAGTAAAGTCGGCGGAAGGGTCTTTCACTGCAGTACATTTCCAAGAAAGTTCTTGTAAAGCCAATGGTCACTCCTTGAATTGCAATTACCTGTGAGTAGATTCATGCATTTCACTGGAAGATTTACTTAGTGCTTGTGCTGTATCACTGTAGATTGGGAGTGGCCTTGGGAAGGGTGGCATGAATAGGATAAAATACATAGCACAGAGCTTGGAGCCTTTCTTCAGCCATATTGTCTGTACAGATTTGAGGAGCAGGTTTTAATGCCTGTCATAATACAAGTTTTATGCATAGCCCCTATAGGGGTCTTATTTTTGACTTTAATTTTCACGTCTGCTTTTTATTTGGACTATTTAAATTACTTTAAAAAAAAGTAATGGTCTTTAGTGTAGAGTATAATCTGCTATTTTGACATGTGTTTCCTACTTGGTTAAGTTATTATTTTGCGTATCCTGTCATTTATTCCTAATTTCTCTTAGATGAGTTTTATTAACTATTCCAGTTTATCTTCTATATTAACTAACTCCGTACCTATATTTTCTATTCAGTGTTTTCATTGTTTGCTTTAGAGTTTAAGATGTTCCTTTAAGTAATGCCTATGCAAAAGTCATATAAAACTATAGCTCATCTATCCATATATTTCTTTATCTTGTAGGAACCTGCATAAGTGTACTTCCAAATTTCCTCCTCCAATCTGATATTTTTAGGGGACATTTTAAATGTACATATGTAAAATCCCAGGATGTAGTATACTGGTCACACAAGTATTTATAAAAAAAAACAACATTAACAACTATTAAATGAAAAAAGTTTGTGTAGCTATGCATATTTACTATTTCTGTTGCCTTTTCTCCTTTTATGTTGATTTAGGCTTGTCTCATGTATCATTGTCCTCTCCTCTGAGAGAACAGACAAAATGTCTACTTTGTATTTTTGAAGCAGATTTTCCTCTGTGTAGAATTCTAGGATCAGGTTTTTGTTGTTGTTTCCTATAAGCAATTTGTTGTTGTCATGTCATTACCTCTTAGCTTGCATAGCTTCTGATGAGGATTCGATATTCACTTTGTTCTTTGTTCCTCTATTGATGTAAATTACCAGTCGTCCCCCGGCCCCCGCAGCTGCTTTATGGATATACTCTGTCACTGGTGTTCATCTGTTTCCTTATTGTATATGTAAGGTTCGCCAGAAAGGAAACTTGCCTCATAGTTCAGGCAGAAAGTAGTTTTTTGGGGGGAGGAGCAAACTGCCAGGCCACACAAGATGGAGGCATGGGGAGACAGAGGGTAAGGAAGAAAGGAAAAAGAGAGAAAAGAGCATGAGAGAGTAAGAGAGAAAAGGAAAGAGAGTGGGGACTCCTGTTGAGCAGATTATATAGGAAAAGATGGGAGGTATGGCCAGGTGGATTGGATGTGACCTCAGAGAAGTAGGAAGTAACTGCTTCCAGTTGTGCCAGTTACCTAGGTAACTCAGGTGCTGGGTGCAGACTGAACAGGTGGGGGGCATCTGCATGGAGCCCTCCCGGGGTGGATCTTACATTCTCGCCTTTTAATAATTATGAAAAAGGGTGCCGCCTCTCTCTGGCTACTTGCTGCTGGCAAGGGGAGTCGACATTGTGGGTAAAAGGTGGAGATGTGGCCCCTCTGGGAGAAAGCAAGCAGCAGCTGTCCCTTGGTGGTAGACGCCAGTCCTTGAGTGAAGCTTGGAAGAAGGCTCATGAGGCAGAGGCTGTAACAGACATAGAGAGGAGATGGTGTGGTGGATGCGTAGCCAGCAATGGTAAAGGCGAGAAGTCTGAAGTGAGTTTCCTCCAGCTTTTGGCAGTTTGGTCCGAGGAGGAGGGGCGGTCAAGGACACAGGTTAACCCTCAAAAGAGAAGAGGGAGGAGGGGATCCAGCGACTCCTGAGTCTGTTTCCATCCGAGTCAGGCACCAGATGTAAGGTTTGCCGGAAAGGAAACCGGCCACATGGCTCAGGCAGAAAGGAGTTTACTGCGGGGAGAGCAAACTGCCAGCCTGCACAAGATGGAGGCATGGGGAGACAGAGGGGAAGGAAGAAGGGAAGAAGAGAGAAAGGTGCAAGAGAGAGAGTAAGAGAGAAAAGGAAAGAAAGCAGTACTTTGTTGAGCTGGATTACATAGGAAAAGATGGGAGATATGACAAGGGGGCCCTCAGAGAAGGAGGAGATAACTGCCTCTAGGTGTGCCAGTTACTTAGGTAACTCCCATACTGCGCACAGACTTAGACAGGTGGGGGGGCATCTGCATGGGGACCTCCCGAGGGTGCACCTTACAGTATATAGATGTGTTTTGTTGTTTGGAGTTTTTCATGTTAAACTGGAAGGATCTGTGGTGTTATAACTTTAATAAAACTTAGATAAATTGATCATAATTTTTTCAAATATTTATCTCCCTTGTCCAGTTGTATTCACTGTAGCTGTATTAAACGCTTTTATATTGCCTAATAGATTGATAAGGTTGTAACTTTTAAAATCCCATTATATTCTCAAATGCTGTTCAGATAGTTGTATATGACTTCCTCACTTTTTCTGTACTAACTACACTGATGTTATGACCATCTTTTATAAAATTTATTTCAGATTTTATACTTTAAAAAATTTAAGTCTTTCTTTTCTGTCTTTGTGAGATTCATAATATCCTGTGGACATACACAAGGTTATGTGAAAGTCTTTCTGACTATCATTTTCTTTTACTGAGTGTTTGAATTGGTTGATATTTCTCCTGTTTGTGCATTATATTCCTCCAATACTTTTTATGATTAAACTATTTGGACAGTGGAGAAGTTTGTATTTTAAAATATCTAGATTTCATACATTTCACAAAAATTAAACTTTAGTATTATGAAACAGCTTGTACATTAATTTTGTTACAGCTGATATGAAGTTATTTTTTTCCCTAAAGCTAAAGGTTAACTACATTAAAGTGTGGCCTTCTACAGCCACTACTGAGCACCCTTCAATGTCTAGATTTTGCTTCAACAGAATTTTGTATTTGGCTATACTGATGTTTGACCTCAGGGCCTTGTGATTGTTAAGGAGATGGTCTATTACTTAAGCCACATTTAAAGCCTCTTTTTCTCTGGTTATTTTTGTGGAAGGAATTTGGTTTTAGCCAGCATTGCCTGAATGGTGATCCTCCTATTTATACTTCTTACTATAGCTGGGGTGAGAGACATGCACCACTACCCTAAACATTTTCATTGAGATGGTGTCTAGTTAACCTTCTGCTCAGGTTGATCTTAAATTGTGATACTTTGGAGCTTATTATTCTGCATATCTGGAATGATACTGTACTTGGCTTCAGCAGAATTTGGAGGACTTGCAGTGTAGGAATCATTTAGTTTATAGTACTCCTGAAACAATTTAGCTAGCATCATCAATTTTACCTTATACATGCTTACTTTTGTATTCAACAACATTCTAAGAAACATCTTCACTTCTGTGAAGATTTCTGAAAATTTCCTTATACCTTTTCTTCAATATCTTTCTTCTAATTCTAACCTCCACAGACATCACAAGCCTCAGTGTGTGTAAATTCTGACATGTGTGTTTTCAATTAAGAAATATGTTTTGCTTGATTTTTTCCATATTGTGTGAAAGTCTGAAGTTATCTCCATAATGGTGGACTTTATCATACTTATTTCTCCAATACCTTGTATCTGAGTCCTCCCTTACCATGTGGTTTCCTATCGGAAATGATTGATATGTCATGTTTATATTGTCTAGTTTTCTGGTTGTTCATGGCAGAGCAGAATGACATTGCTTCTGCCACTTTGCTGTGGTTGGAAGCTAAAAGCTACTGCTCACATTCTGAACAATTTTCATAGTCATGTTATTCTTTTTATTTAATTTGCAGTAAAATATTTTCATATAAGAAAATTACAGATGGCAAGAGAGAAGAAACTTAAATTGCCTTTAATCTTATCACCAATATATAACCACAATCTAATTTAATCCTTGTCTCATTCATCTTGCTGACAGACCCAATGTGCGTTAGATTATCTTCAGAGCTTCTCTGTTCAGTGTTGCTCTGTCTTGTCATCAGCTACCAGCTGTCTACTGGAGATACACATTTTGTGTAAAATGGAAATAATGTTTTGGTTATAAGTGCTTTTCTATGACCATGAGGAAGGGGAAGGGATTATGGGAGATCACGGTTGTCATAGGCAAACTGCTTTACTGATTCTATATTTTGTGAACTCCTCTTTTCTCTCTTTCCTCTCTCTGTGAATAACTTTCTCTGTATCTCTATTTTTGTTTCATTGCTTTCACATGCACACACATGCATGCACACATATTTGTAACTGCATGAATTCATATGACCTCTTTAAAGAGAATAACTTTCCTGAACATAGGCACACATTTAAATCTTTGCCTTTTCCCCCTCTTTTTTGACTATAAGATGTTGAGTTGAATACAAATGTTTCCCATTACTGACATTTTCAAGTGAGATTATGTTCAGTTGAATTCATTTGTAAGACTTGAAGATGAAGGGCATGTGCAGTATAATAGAGAAAGCAAACTGAATACAAGTCATAATAACAATACTTATATTTTCAGAGGTGACTACAGAAACAGAGCAATACTGCATGGGTTGTTTAACAGTTGAGTTTTTTATAGACTTTTTTTTTTTCCGGAGCTGAGGACCAAACTTGGGGTCTCGTGCTCGCCAGGCGGGTGCTCTCCGGCTGAGCTAAATCCCCTGCCCCATTGAGTCTTCAATAATAAATTTAGTGTAGAGTTTTGAAGTTACAATCACAGTAAGAGAGCAGTATATGTGAACAACGTTCATTTTCAAGAAATAATAAGGGCATATTGATAATAAAAGAATAAATACATTTTCATACCATCTGAAACATCAGATTTTTTTTTTATTCTGCAGTTTACATTCAGGAATTTGTACTTGCTAGGAAGGTACTCAGTCCTGTTTATTTTAGTTATTTTGGGGATAGAATTTCACCTTTATGTCTAGACCATTACAGATTGTGATTTTTCACATTCATATTTGTTTATAGTTAGGATGTCAGGGATTCATTGCTGGCATCACAGGAACACGTCACCATGCTTAGCTGTTGATTACAATGGGATCCAATATCTTTTTCCCTGGAGTCGATTTCCAACTATTATCCTCCTTATCCCTCCTCTACCAAGTAATAATGCAAGCATAAGCTACAATTACAGATAAGAGTCCTCACTCCTGGCCCTTGTTTTATTGTGAGTTTTTTACTAGTTAATTAAAAAATGAAATCAAAGCTGACAGTGTGGCTCAGTGGTAGAGTGCTTGCTTAACATTCTCAAGTCTTGAGTTCAATCCCCAGTACTAAAACAACCTCCACTTGCTTGACTTAATAGCTCATTGAATCTTTCATGTCCTTCCTTTTTTCTCTTCCTTTGTTCATAACAATGTTGAATAACTCACAGCAGTAGAGTAGAATATTTTAGTCATCGTTCAATTATGATCTCCGCAGTGGATGGTTCTTTATTTTTTTAAATTTAATTTTATTGTAAAGGTGATGTACAGAGGGGTTACAGTTACATAATTAAGGTAGTAAGTACATTTATTTTTTGTTAAGGTATGTTTCTATGTTACCTCAAAAAAAAAAAGAAAAAGAAAAGATGGAAGGAAGGAAAGAAAGAAGAATGAGTAAAAGGCAAGGTTTGGGATGATCTGGATAAATTGTCCTCAGTAGGACTATGACCTTTGAAAATAAATGTTCTTGCCACATTGAATGCATTTTATTTCCTGATGTTCATTTATTCAATACTTATTCGACCTGTGACCTGTGTTCTACAATAGGCATTGCATTAAAAAATACTTGCTCTCATATATATTGGGCTACAATTTACTTATTATATTCTACAGATTTCAGAGGCCTTCTCCTTTCATAACTACCCCCATCAGCATTCCCGCTTTCCCCTCCTAATAGTGTGACTTATGACTCCATTATTGGTATATTCAGTAGCAGCTCCAGAATTTCAATGTGAAGGGTTTAAGTTAAGGAATCTAAGAGGAGTTTTCTCCAAGTACAATTCACATAGTTAGCTCAGTGATTTTATTTGAATTGGATTGTACTTTTGTTTTCAGTTGTTTGAGAAATGGTTGATAGGTTGTCAATGGATTGGTGCTGCTATTACTTCCTAAACTTCTTGATTCTCCTTTTCCTGAATCTGAAACGATGAAATTATGCTCATGTTTCCTTGTTTAAACAGAAAGTAAAAAAAATGGCACAATACTTTTCAAAATGTATTATATGAAACATAAAATCCATTATATAACAAGTAGCTATTTATATATGTAAAATATTCGGGAGCCAAGTCAGTTAGGAATAGATCGCACCAAACAAAATTAGGATTCTTAGAGTTATTGAAACATATGAACTCTGAATTTTCCAATGGGAAAAATAATACAAAGAGTGTTCTTGTACTATTTGATTACATAAGACATTTTTTACAAAGGGTATTTTTTTTATTATTATTATTATTTTGCCAGTCCTGGGCCTTGGACTCAGGGCCTGAGCACTGTCCCTGGCTTCTTTTTGCTCAAGGCTAGCACTCTGCCACTTGAGTCTCAGCGCCACTTCTGGCCATTTTCTGTATATGTGGTGCTGGGGAATTGAACCCAGGGCTTCAAGTATATGAGGCAAGCGCTCTTGCCACTAGGCTATATCCCCAGCCCTAAAGGGTATTTTTAAATTTTATGTTTTAATTATATTTTTATAATCTTGAAGTAGTTATACCAAAGAGTTGCCATTCAAGAAAGCAATTTATTAATACAATGCATGGGTTTTTTTTGTTTGTTTGTTTGTTTTTGGCCAGTCCTGGGCCTTGGACTCAGGGCCTGAGCACCATCCCTGGCTTCTTCCGGCTCAAGGCTAGCACTCTGCCACCTGAGCCACAGCGCCCCTTCTGGCCGTTTTCCGTATATGTGGTGCTGGGGAATCGAACCGAGAGCTTCATGTGTAGGAAGCAAACATTCTTGCCACTAGGCCGTATTCCCAGCCCAATGCATCTTGATCAATGAAGACTTAAATTTTCAGGCATTTATTATGAAACTATTGTTTACAGGTGTGCATACTATTAATATTGATGTCTTATTTCAAACTGTATGAACATGGAGAAAATATGGAAGGTTTTAGAGACTTCACCAAGTCCTTCATTTTATTTAGAATTTGGTTCAAGTCTTGTAGCCTTGCTTATATCTGTCTTACAGGTGAATTTCCCAGCACAGCAGGCCCAAGTTTTGTCAGATACTCTCAGTTTTGCTGAATTGTACTTCCAATTCCTTTCTAGAGAAAAAAGCATCATCTACTTAAAAGATATCTAATGTCTGGGTGAGTTTCAGTATCTGGGTCAGGAAGGTATCATGTACATCTGCCAGCTGAGCTGCACTAAACCTCATCCCAGTGTTTCCTAAACTGTCATTAGCAATTCATGTAGCAGAACCGCAGAAATGTTTAACAATCTAAATCATGTACAGGGAATGTGTATGTCTTTTATTTCTGTATAACTGACCCTTTCTCAAAAATTCTCCCATTGTTTATTGGGAGAAAATAATATTTAAGCTTCCATGCTTAAAACTCAATTGAAGTTAATAATTGAAAGCTCTATTTTCAGTAATGTCTACTCTTTCCATGAAATAAAAGGATCTTAGAATCCTGGCTTTAGAATTCTTATGTATCAACAGTCCACCTCATTTTAAATACAGCATCTAAAGCTAGAAATGGTGGTTCAGACCTGCAATCCCAACATGTAGGAAGCTAAAGGGGATCATTAATTTGAAGCTACCCTAGATTATGTAGTGAGTTCTAAGACAACCAGGCTTACAGAACTAAGCAAAAAAAAAGAAAGAAAGGAGGGAAGGACATAAGGATGAAAGAAAGAAAGAAAGAAAGGGAGGGAGGGATGGATATAGGCATGGAGGGATGGAGGGAAGAAGAAAGAAAAAAGAAAGAAAGAAAGAGATAAAGGAAGAAAGGAAAGAAAGACAGGGATGGAGGGAGAGAGGGATGGAAGAAGAAAAAAGAAGAAAAAGAAACAAACACAGAAAGAAATAAAGGAAGGAAGAAAGGAAAGAAAGACAGGGATGGAGGGAGAGAGGGATGGTAGAAGAAAGAAAGAAGAAAAAGAAAAAGAAAGAAAATAAAAAGAAAGAAAAGGAAGGAAGGAAGGGAGGAAGGAAGGAAGGAAGGAAAGAAAACTGTTATCTGGATTAATGAAGATAATGTATGAGTGTGCTATGATTTTATGTGATTTATGTGGGAAACAACATTATAGTCTTCTAGATACCTTATTCCTTGATAGTTTCTCTGGTTGCTGATTGACTTGTCATTTATGGTAAGCCTGAGTTTCCCTCCAGTTCTGCTTTGGCTTGATCAAAGTTTATAAATTGTCCCTGCCAGACTCAGTTGGTTAGATCTTATTCAACTCCCCATGAGTACAGATTCTTCTACTTGGCCTCCATTGCCGGGTTTACTCCTACTTCTTGTTCTTCCATATGGTTTATTATTTTTTTTTAATGATAGACCTCTTAGGGTTCATGCCATATACGAACCAAGGGAAGCATAGGGGAATCACACCTCAGGACCTCTTTTTGCCAGGACACATTGCATGAGCCAGTGGGTTTTGATATTGATAAGCTCTAGATTGATGGCCCCAAATGTAACAAAGAGGAAGTGACAGAAGAGGCCTTCTGTGTTAGGCATTACTCTTCTTTGAGGGGTACATGACTGTCATGCTCTTCTTTCTACATAGCTCAGTACTTCCTTAGCTTTTATATTCTCCAAGGCAATTTCCCTGCCTTCCTGACTCTAGCATATCAAGAAAATATACCACACTCCAGAAATTCTTCAAAACAAAGTCATGAATAGAGAATAAGGAACGTAGATACCTTAATTTCAAACAACAGTTTGGCTCACAAAAATTCAGAATCAATGTGTGGGAAGCTGTGTGACATATTCTTAATTTGTTTCCTCTGTAACAAATCTTATACCTTTCCTGGTAATGGACAATTCAGATAAACCCCATGCAAATATGCAGAAGAATATCAGATGGTGTGTTTGGGAAAGTATTCTGTGCCTTTCATCTACGATACATATCTCAGATAATAGCATGCTATTCGCAGCAGGGCAGATCTGTCTTAGGTCTAATCTATAAAGGTGTGATCTCAGGAATGCTAGGCAGATTCACAGCATGAAGGCTACCACGCTGCAGTTATTTAGGGGAAATGGTCATTTATTCACAAAAGGAAAATTAAAATGGAGATTCTAATGTCACCTCCAGTTTATTTGGTATCTGTGTCACCAACTATTATTTTCTGCTATTTCTCTTTGGTTCTGAAATTTGTCTTTCTAAAACAGTGACCTGAATTTCACACAACCTATCATTTAGGAATGTTCTTTGTTGTAAATTGTACTTTGCTTTCAGTAAAAGCCTTTACATGTCAAGTAGCAAAACAAGGATGTCACAAAAGAAGGTGAAGTTCTCCATTAATGAAAGATAAATTGGGTACAGACCTGCTAATGTATCCTGCAGAAAAAACAAGAGAAACTAATATGAACATGCTTATCAATTCACACTTATAGTGTGGTCATTTTTGAGTGGTAGAGGAACATTTGTGAATCAGTGCTGTCACACTGGAATACTTCCAGAGGATGCTGTTTTCAGAGAGTCAGAGTCCCACTGCTCAATCAGTATGTTGATAATTTGTCTTTAATATTCTGGCTTATTTGTAGTTCTGACATTGTATTCTTTCTTTTTTGCTATTATAGAAATATCATTGAGGCAAATACTTTTCCTGAGTGTGCTGCAATATTTACTTTTTCCCCTTAAATAATAATAATAATAATAATAATAATAAATACTAGTAGTAATAGAGTAATAGTAATAGAATAATAGAGTAATAATAATATAATAATAAAAGTAGCTATTTATAACATGCCCAACACTTTACATCATGATTTTTGCCTAACCGTTAAGAGTCTTATAAGGCCCTGGGCGCTGGTGGCTCTTGTAGTTACTCAGGAAAGTGGCATCTGAGGATCAAAGTTCAAAGCCAGCCTAGGCAGGAAAGCCTTTCCCCCCCCTTTTTTTGTGCCAGTCCTGGGCTTGATCTCAGAGCCTGAGAACTGTACCTTGGTTCCTTTTGTTCAAGGCTAGCACTCTACCTCTTGAGCCACAGTGTCCCTTCTGGCTTTTTCTGTTTATGTGGTGCTGAGGGACTGAACCCAGGGCTTCATGCATGCTAGGCAAGCACTCTACCTCAAGGCCACATTCCCAGTCCTAGGCAGGAAAGTCTTATATCCAATTAACTGCCAATTAAGTATCCAATTAACTACAAAAAAACCTATAAGTGGAGCTATGGCTCAAGTGGTACGGCACTAACCTTAAGCATAAAATCTCAGGGACAGCAACCAGGCCCTGAATTCAAGCCCCAGGACTAGCACATATGTAGAGTAAATCCTACATAGTAAGAATCAGGACCAATTTCCACAGGAAGAAAATGAAGCTCTTATGGCAGTAGGGCCATAATCATTAGAGGGTTAAAACAAGAGGCCTCTGACACAGCACTTTCCTTTTTGTAGTACAATAGAGCTAGCCAAATGTGCCCAGTTTGGACATCCCTGTAGGAGCTTTGTTGGCATAAACATAACGAGAGTTCTAACTGTCATTAAGCAGGGACCTTTAAACCAGCAGGTCCCTTTTAGTTTGTCATAAAGTGTCCAGGTAAGAAGAAATACCCCTCCAACTTTCAAACTGTGTGTATATAACACAGGTAACACCAAATTATTGCCCAACAGTGATAATTTGTAGGGATCATCTGGTATATGAAGCTCTTCTCTGTTGCTTTCTAACTGTATTAAAGTCAGCTTGAATGGTGCACTTCAGGTAAATATTATGGTTTTTCTTTCAGTGAAAATACTTGGTGCCCAAGCACTCATTATAACTAGAATTCCTAAGAGGCATATTTTTCAAAAATGAAAAGAGAACTGCAGTTGTTGGCACTAATGGGAAGGAAGCTGTGCTTTTATCTCCACATTCTTTTCATTTGAAAAAAAAAAGAGAACTGGGAGGATGGGGAAAATGTAACTGCTTTTTTTTTTTAATTTCTGTGACATTAGAAGACATGAAAAGCCATATGAGTAGGTTCTCTCAAGCAGTTTGCACTTGTATCCTGTCTCACAGATGTGTGGACACAAAAGAAATAGGGATACCTCAGCTTCAGACAAAAATAAATGACTTTCAGTATAATCCTGTTTAATCCGACAGTGTCTCCAAAGAACAATTTATTTCTGAGTAAGAAAAATGTGCATATTACCAAAGGGAGATCTGGTGTGAAAGATAGAGTTAAAGGCCATCAGCTTCATCACAGTCTTTCATGGCACTGGAATTCATTTCTTCGTTCTTCTTGACACAAGAAATATTCCCTTTGATGTCAAAACACCACACTTGTTTATTTCAATATTTGTATCTTGTCGATATGCCCTACTAGTTACATACTACTGTTCCTGAAAGGACTTGTAGTCACTGATATTTATGTTTCAATCTCTGCATCTAGAATGAAAGTGTTCAGCAGCATGACTGCTTGATTCATTCATCTGATAGACATTAGAGTCATTACATAGAGCTAATTTGATACGTTGTTGTTAAATTGTATTAAAAACCCTTTGATGCTGCAAATTGTATTTGCAAAATTGATTGTTTGAAGTCAATGCAGCGGGGAGACCATGCAGTATCCAGCTGCCAAGGGAAAAAGAAAGAGCAATACCTTTAGGGTCACCACTAGGGCCTCTTTAACCATGGCTTTCTCCAGGTGGAAGAAGTAACAAATTCAGCTTCTGTCTTCGCCACACCATAGATTCTTTGGCTTTCTATTGGCTTCCTGAGGTGCAGAGACGAGCTTGTCGCTGAAAATCGGACTAAATCCTACTCAGTGAATTTTGCAGGGTAATGTTTGTAGATATACAGTTTTACCCAGATGGGGAGCTGGGTGGCTTGGTAGAGGCAACAGGTGCCGTGTAACTGTGCTGGAAAGGATTCGAGTTGCAACTCTGACACTTTATTACCTGGATTTTTCTGCTATTTTATCTGCTCCTTAGTGCTCTCAGTTATAAAAAATCAGGATGATTATTTATACCTTGTGAAACTGTTGTAAGAATTCAATGCTATGGCACAAAAAAGCAATTCATATAGTACTCAGAACATTATAGGAATATAATACATCTTAATATCCTTTCATTCATTGGTGTAGTTTCAATGTCAAATGTCCTTAAAAGGTTCATGTGTTCAACAGGATTGCCACCAGGTGGGGGGATGGTGGAACCTTTATGACAGTCATCCTGGTTGGAGGCATTTAGGTCATTGGTGATATGTCTATAAAGGGAATTGTGGGATCCCTTTCCTGTCCTCTTTTTCTCTGCTCCCTAGCTAATAATATGAATGGCTTATTCTGAAGCTTACTTCCCACCAGTGACATCCACCATTGTCATTGGTGGCCAAAAGGAGTAGGGCTATCAGCCTAGGACAGGAACTCCCCAAACTATGAGCTAAATAAATATTTTCACTTGTTCACTGTCTTGGTTCTTTGACTGTAGTAATGAAAAGCTGACAAATACATTCATGAATTAGAGAGAATGCTACTCACTCTGATTATCTCAAAACAAATAATAAGGTACTTTGAGTTTTTTCCTTTGAAGTAGTATCTTTATTTTACTAAGCCAAATGTTTGCATGGTAATTCAAAATGCATATTAAAATGGGTCTAACAAGGCCTGTGAAGGAGGAGTTTCACTGACTGTTGTCAATGGTCCTGCAGACATTTCCAGGCAACCCAGTTTAAACCCACTGAATTAGCATGTAAAATGCTTCATGTACAAATTGGCACAGACATATTAGCTATTCCCTAAAGGATAGATGGAGGTGTGTTTTGATGGTAGTTGTGGAAAGGTAGTGGTAGAAGAGTAGGGAGCTTCTCTGAGAAAAAAGTCTGGGCCGGACAAGAATTCAATGAACAGGGATGGATTTGTGGATGTCTATGTAGTTGCACAGGAACAATATTTAAAATGGCTCCACTTGGTTTAATGTGATTATTTTGACACCTTGTAATTTTAAATAATTTCTGAACAAATGGTTCTGCCTTTTCACTTAGGAGTGGACAACAGAAATTATGTAAGTGCTGTTATCTATGGGAAGCAAGGTTGATATAATTCCAGCTACTTGGTTTTTGCTTTAGTAAAATCACAGGTCTCTGAGACACCAGATCCAAGAGTCCAAAGTGTCTTATCCTTCCTCTTAAAACAGCCCACCCTTGCATGTGAGTTCTTGTCTTCCTGCTGTTTGTCCATTAGCTTTCATTCCACATCTCAGCCTGAGCCTTCCGCAGAGACATTTTGTCATTCAGCACAAAGTGAATAGAACTTGGAGACACTGAAACAGGCACATCAACATTTTTGCTCATCAACATTTTTCACTAATGAAATTGGGGAAGTTTTCTGTACTCTGGGGTACAGGACCTTCTGGAGACAGTTTGAGGGCCATAAAATCTCAGAACTGATGTGTATGCATGTGTGTCTATGTATATGTATAAAATATAGTTAAGATGTATGTATGTATATGTGTGTATATGCATATACACATATACATATGTGCTTTTACATATATACACACATACATATATATATATATATATCTTAAATATATCTTAAGTGGTCATCATTGGGATCATCATACAAGTATTTATTGGAATCAGGAAATTTATAAAATTTGAAAGAAGATTCTATGAATGACATTGAATAATTGTGTCACTTCAAGTCTATCCTGAAGAAGCACCTAGAATATTGACAAATGGCATCTGTACTTCTCTTCACCTATCAGTTTCCCTTCTAGGTATATTTTTTTCCCAATTTTTATTATCAAACTGATGTACAGAGAGGTTACAGTTTCATATGTTAGGCATTGGATACATTTCTTGTACTGTTTGTTTGAGAGTAAAATGGTGTCATTAGTTAAAATCATTCTCTTGAACAATAGTCATTTAAGAGTGTAGTTGGAGATTTATATACGTAAGTACTCATAGATTTTTTTAAAAATTTTGAAGTAGTTCATATTGGTACATAGTTCATACTGGTGCACATATAATACAGTTGACATGGTAACCTGTTGCTCAATACTTCCATTTGTCAAGATCAGTAAATACACAGGTAAAAATTGAGACCAGAGCAAAAACAACACAATAACATAATATATACACACGGTTTTACTACAATATGGTTGCTTATAATGCTGTTGTATATGACAGTGATAAATATCAAAATTTCTTTCTTCCTGTGCACCATGTCCCACAGTAGTGTCTTCCATTGTGTAGAGCAGGCTTCCCTCATCCCTTGCCTGGAATATTGCAACATTCTTTTTCTCCTGTCTTCAATGCATTCCAACACTAAAATCTTTAGGATTTCTCTGAAACAAAAATGGGCTTCATCTAGTCTTAGTTATAAGCCCTTCTACCCTTTCTGATTGTAATTAGAGTGAAGCCTACGGTACTTAACTGTCTGGCAGATTCTTGTAATCAAGAAGAAATCCTGGTTTACTTTAGACCTAGCAATGTGGATAGATGTAGGAATAGTGATGTGAAAAAGGAGGGAGGGCAACATGAGTGCATTTTATCTGCCTTATAGGTATGTTCTTCTGCACCCCTTTGTCTTCTTCCTCCTATTTTTAGACTCCTTTTCCTTTCCTGATTATAAAATTTCTGTGTTCTTGGTAGCCATAGTCCAGTTTTGTCTATAAAACTGATCGCTAGTTTTTCAATCATTAAGGCTGCAAAGTGAGGGACAGACAACATACCTTCATAATAAAATGGATGACATACTTTTCAAGCTATCAAAAAGATGAAAGTATCCCTTATTGTAAACATAGACAGCTTACATTGAAAGGATTTACCTTTGCAATAAAAAACTTAGAATAATTTGCATAGTGTGAGCAGATTCCCAATTTTATTCAGAAAAATACAATGTAGGGCACTGGCTGTATTATCCTATGGTCTTTCTGTCACCTATTAGCTGACTGCATATGTGACCTTATCTTTCATTTTTTCTCTTGTAACCTAGGCCCAAAACATAAATAGTCTAGGAATACATGAATAGTATCTTAGATGACAAAATATTTGATTAGCTTATAGATTTGAAAGGAAGAGCTTATCTTTATTAGTTGACATGATATAATTAGAATTCCTAGGATGGAGAGAAGGCAAACACAGGGAGGAGAATCAGAGACATGAAATTACATGTAGAAGACAAGGTATAGAATAAAGGCAATTTGGAGAATCTGGAAGTGGGAAGAGGCATGTGTGGTACAAGTGGGTACACACACACACACACACAGAGTGAGTGAATAAGATTACACAGCATAGAGGAGGAAACAAAGTGGTAGGTTAGGATTTTATAACTTGTCAGTAGCCATGAACCACTTCATTTTTCATTTGAAATGCTAAAGCTTGAGAGAAGACTTTGGGATAGGTTTTTTTTTTTTGGTAGTACAATTGTCTATATCTACTTTGTTCAGTTATACATTTATTCCATACATTTAAAAAATCAAAGTTACCAAATATTTGTTATTGTTTGGATTGATCTCAAGGGGCTTCATAATTAAAAGCAAAAAGGAGTACATACTTATTTTCAAAGATTTGTTTGGGAGGTAGAGGAGAATCAGCTATCTAGAAGGAAAACTATCCTGTTAGACTTCCCATGCCTTTCTGCCTTGCTGAGTCCATGTGATGTGGGCTAATATTAGAGCTACTTCTACTTAGGCAAATAAAGGAGAAAGTCTTGACACTACATTTATCAAGATATGCATGCCAAGGCTAACTAGGAGTAGATTTTCTGAGAGTATGGTTAAGGAATGTAACAGAATGTTTTGGTCTGAGAGTAAAGCACACTACTGTTTGAGCAACTTGGTTCCATTTTATGGAGGAAAGTTTTGCCAGAGATAGCATAAAGGAGCTGGAGGATATCCAAGAAAGGATTCTGGAGTTATAAACTGTTTCAGACCAAGTTACTACTGTCTGTTTTAAGAGTTATTTGATGATCAGTCATTATATATAATACTGCAGTACTTACTATGACAAGTGCAAGGGTCAAGGACAAGTTGCTTTGTTGCAATAAAATGTCTTTTAAACAGAAAAGCATAATCCACTCAGAAGTGAAAAAAGATAGACTAATTTGCGAAAATTTCACGTTTCAAGGTTGCCAACATTTTCATAAGTTATTGCTCTAAGTACTGGCATAATTATGAGAATAATTTTGCCCAATTATTACAATTATTTATGAAGAGGTTTGGTTGAATTGGGAAACTAAAATAGTAAAAACTGCTTTGAATGTTGAATTATTTCTATTTTAAGGTAAAACTAATTAATTAGAATATATTTATACAAAAGAACACATACACTAAAATTATTCTGTAATTACTACTCAGATTAAAAATAAGTCAACCTGACATATTCTCTGGTTGTCTCCTCCTAGTCACTACTCTGTTTTCTCCAAAACTCCATTTTAATTACTTTTAGGAGATTGTAAATTTTATGTTAGTGAAATCACATGGAATGTCTTCAATGTTTTTCAGAAATGTCCCTGTTGATACCTATAAAATTATACACTAATTTAAGGAGTTGTGTAGTTAGATGTCCATGATTTAGTCACCCAATCTAGTATTATGAACATTTGAACATATTTTAGTTTATTGATACAACAAATATTACATCAATGTCCTTTAGATGTATATTGAGTAAATGTGTATATACACATATGTATGTATATCTTGTGTGTGTATATTCACACATATCTCTTGATGTGAAATCATTAAGTTACAGAATATAAGAAGGGTCAAGGGACATTTTTGTACACATTAGCTAAATGCTTTCCAGATAGCTGTACCAATGTATCTACATATTAGCAATACATTAAAGTTTCAATTGTTTCAGGTGTTTCTCAACAGTATTGTCATTTCTTTTAATTTGAGCCATTTTGGAATATGTGTAGTTATGTCTCATTGTGTTAGGTTTCTTTTTATCTTATGAATAATCATGGTGAATATTTTTCCATGTGCTTATTTTTTTCATTTGTGTGCCTTATTGATTAATACACACACAGAATTTTTTTGAGCTGCTTGTTCAACCTTTTTGTTCATGTCTGTTAGATTATACGTGTTTTTAGTAAAATATTTTTGTTTTGCATTTTTGTGACATAATACATGCATATATGTGTTAGAATATAGACATGATTTTATGTAGATATTTTGAAAAGAGTTTTATTGAGATATATGCTAGAATACTCATCCATGGTAAGTATAGAGTTAACATTGCTCAGTAACTTTGCAGAGTTGTATAGAGATTTCCAAAGTTGTATTTTAGAGCACTCTCCTTATCCCAACGGATCCTCTGTGTCACTTTTTGTTAATCCAACGTATTCTTCTCAGCTTTCAGTCATAACCCATCTGACATCATTTTCAGAAAACAGAACCATACAAAGTGTGCAGTTATTTTCTGGCTTTTACATTTAACATAACTAGAAATTCATTGCTTTCTGATATATCCTTAGTTCTTTTTCTGTACAACTGAAACAGCAATATGGGTGCACTACAGTCTGTTCCCCAAAGAAGAGTCATTTGTATTTTTTCCAAGTTTTGGTTGCTTGGAATGAACCTATCATGAATTTTCACACAAACTTTGAGTGAATATGTTTTAATTTTATATGGTAAAAAATCTTGGTGTGTGATTATTGTTGTGTGTAAGTGCACATCTAATTTTTTAAGATAAAAAATGCCTAATTACATTATACATTCGCACCTTCAGTGTAAGAGAGATTTAATTGCTCCATATTCATGTCTGCTTTTGTCAATTACAAATATTTTGCTCATCGCCAATATGTTGTTTAATTTCTTATGAGTGTTTTTTGAGAATTCTTAATTTATTCTGAATAAAAAGCATTTAACAGAGATGTGATTTAAAAATCTGTGTCTCAAACAACTACAAAAGCAATACTTACAAACTGTTTGGTGTAAATGAACTGAACAACTGAACAACTCATGGGGGGAGGAGGAAGGGAAAAAGGGAGGGGGGGGGAATGAGGGACGAGGTAACAAACAGTACAAGAAATGTATCCAATGCCTAATGTATGAAACTGTAACCTCTCTGTAATTCAGTTTGATAATAAAAAAAAATCTATATATGTATATAAATCTGTGTCACATAAAATCAGTTAATGGCCCATATTTTAACTCTGTTTACATCTTTTGAAGAAAAGAAGATTTAAATTTGATTAAGTCATGTATATCAATATTTGTTAGTATTATGTTTTGGTGTAATATATATGAGATCTTCTGAACCTGAGGCAACACACAAAATTACTTTATATGTTTTTCTAAAGCATTTCTAGTTTCAGGTTTTATATTTAGATCTATAAACAGATCTGAATTCTTTTATATGCCCCCAAGTTCGAGTGTTAAGGTTCTTTTCTTCCGTATGTATAGCAAGTATATCTTGCACCACTTCCTAAATGATTGTTATTTATTCAGTATACATAAGTTTAGAGGAACACCTGCATTGCAGTGATTTAAGTAATGATGTTTTGAGTACAACTTCAAAACCATGGACATTATAGGCAAAGAAATAACAAGTTTAAATTAGAGCTTGTATTTGATTGCTGGATCATAACGTGGTTCAATTTTTAAGGATATTTATACACATTTGTTTAATTTTATTATTTATTAGTATATATTAGCAGTAGGAAAGGTTTTGTTGGTTGTTGTTGTTGTTTTTTTGCCAGTCCTGGGGCTTGGACTCAGCGCCTGAGCACTGTCCCTGGCTTCTTTCTGCTCAAGGCTAGCACTCTACTACTTGAGCCACAGCACCACTTCTGGCCATTTTCTGTATATGTGGTGCTGAGGAATTGAACCCAGGGCTTTGTGCATGCTAGGCAAGCACTCTACTGCTAATCCATATTCCCAGCCCGGGAAAAGTTTTTTTTTTTAATTGTAGTTTGATCACATTAACTCACATCATTACACTGGAGTATCACCACTTCACAAATATGGCACTTTTTTGTCATGGATTGTTTTTCCTGTTCCAAATATTTTGTTCTTCATTATTAAAGTTGAAAATTTCTATTTCTATGAAGAATATAATTAAGATTTTTATGAAAGTTGATTGAATCTGTAGATCACTTTTGGTAATATATTATTTTGATTCTACCTAATCCTGAACATAGGAGATCGTTTCATCTTCTGATGTCTTATTCAATGTCTTTCTTTAAGGCTTTATAGTTTTCATTGTAGAAGTTTTTGTTACTTAATTTTCATCTATTCGTTTTATTATATGAGGCTATAGTAAATGGAATTGTTTTCTTTTTCATCCTGTTCATTTTTGATATGTAGAAAAGCTACTGAATTTTCAATGTTGATTTTATATTCTGTTACAATGTTAAGTACTGGAGTTATCGTAATACCTGAGTTGATGTTATGAAACAAAGGCATAATAAGAACAGCGTGATAGTGTCACTAAGTCCAACATATAGTGTAATGTAAAAGAATACAAGGCTCAGAAGTAAGCCTATGCCGCTACAACCATTGGATTGAAAATATTACCAAAAGCAAGCTACAGATTCATTGCTATATCCCTCAATTTTAAATGTCATTCTTTGAGGAAGTAGAAAAATTGTCTCTAAAACTCTCACGAAAGCAAAAATGCCCAAATCACAGAAGCCATTTGAGCAAAAAACAGCAACATAGCAGGTATCACATTTTGCCATGCATGATGGCAAAACAAGCAGGAAACTGACATACAAAGACTAATATAACATAATAGAAAAGCCCAAAATAAAGCCAAATAAATTACTGCCATCTAATTTTTGACAAAAGTGCCATGAAACCTACAGATGAGGAAAGATGGCCTCTTCAACAAACTGTTACAAAAAATGGACAGTCACATGTAGAAAATAAAACTAGACCTCTCACTCTATAGAAAACTCAATTTGAAATGTATTAAAGACCTTGATCAAATACCTGAAACTTGAAAACTATTGCAGAAAAACTTAGAGCATACATATGAGAATATAGACACATACATACTGATTATTTAAAATAGGATTTCATAGTTCAGAAAACAGTGAAAGTGCTAAGTAGAAATGCATCAAATTAAATAGCTTCTAAAAATGAAAGAACAACTACAAAAATGAAGAGATAGCCTGAAAAAGGGAGAAAATATTTGATAGCTATTCATTGAGAGATTAATATCTAGAATATATAAAGAGCTTATAAAATTTAATGGATGCTCATTAAAGAGATCACAAACATTAAAAACAAATAACCCAATTACTAAGTGGCTACATTAATGGGATAGATTGCTATCTAAATAAGTACAAATGGAAAATAAATTCATGATGAAATGCTCAACAACCCTGGCCATAAAGGAAATGTAAATCCAAACAATATGGAAATTCCATCTCACCCCAGTTAGAAATATTCTAATTAAGAAACGGAGGAGGTAACAAGTTGAACAAGAAATGTACTCACTGCCTTACATATGAAACTGTAACCCTTCTGTACAATAAAGGGAAAAAAAAGAAAATGAACATCTATAAATTGTAGGTGAGAATGTAAATTAATAGTCACTATAGAAGTTTGGAGGTTCCTCATAAGTCTAAAAATTGTATCATCTTATACCACTTGAACATAAATCCAAAAGAATGTACATCAGTATACAATAAAGATACACAATTAGGTTTAGTTTAGCACTATTCACAATAAACAAGCTATGTAATCAGCCTAGGCATCCATCAACTGAAGAATGGACAAAGAATGTGTGGTATATTTACAATGGATCATGATCGGCCATAAAGAAACATCCTGTTTGCAGGAAAATGGATTGAAGATCAGCATGTTAAGCAAGATAAGCCAGATAGGTAAATATTGTGAAGTTTCTCTTCTCTGAGGTATCTTGATCAATAAAACCACACCAAATAAAAAGGAAATGGATGTGAAATTGGTTCTGTTTAGCAGGAAAGGATCCAGCATTACAGAGAGATAAAGGAAAAAGTAGGGCAGAGTTTGGGAGATTTTGGTTTTAGGAGAGTTTGAGCCCAAAGAAATTCATGACACTTGATTGAAACGAAAAGCTAGGCCCAGTGGTCTGAGGTTGTTAACCCAGCTATGGTAGAAGCCTAGTTGCTAGACACTGTGACACATACCTGTCATCCCCAGGGACAGGGGGGAAGTGCAAGTAGGAGGATCACAAGTTAGATTTACCGTTTGAATATAGGTTTTTGAAATAGCCTCCCATGGTGCTCTGAATTTCACCAGTATTTTTCAGCTCTAAGTTTTGTTAATTCTAGTATTCTCTCTTCTTTATGTTAGTTCATCAAAGGGATTTTCCAATCCTTTTACTCTTTCAAAGAACCAAGTCTTTGGCTCATTGATCTTGAACTTTTTTCCCTTTATCATTGTTGTAATATTCTACCATGTTCCTTGCCATCCTCCCTGATTTTCTGTTTTCAACTTGACCCAGTCTGTTGATGTTGCTCCTTGTTTTTAAGTCCTCAGAATAGCTCAGTACCCAATAATAAGCCCTCTCTTTAAGATGGTCCTTGGCTGTTCTTGTCCTGATATCCTCATGAGATATGAGGAGTAAAACAAAACAACCCGTTTTGCTTCAAAGTTAGAATGCATTCAGGAGTAGTCACTGTCATATCAAATCCCCTTATTGGTTGCAAATTTGTGAAACCTGTAGGCTAATCTTATGGTTAGGGCTACTTACCAGTCATCAGGGCTGCCTGACTCCCCTGTGTTTGTGTCCTTGGTTTGTTTCCATTTCCTCTCATTGAGTTAAGATGGAAGCTGCAGAGTATGTCTTATTTTTCTGTATTATCTTTTTGAGTCTGTGTGTTTTCTAGCTTTCCTGGAACATTATTCATGGTTTGCAATGTCTTTGCTGTTTTTCTCTGTTCACAATATTGTCTCTCCTTTGTTACCTTCACTCTTTCCATTCACAGAAATAAGGGAAGGAAGCTTCTAACTTACTACCCCGACCTGTGGAAAAAGTACACCGTTATACATTGTTGATTGGAATGTAAATAGTACAGGTATTATGGAAAATAATAGTTTCTTCCAAAACTTAAAAATAAATTTATCATATGAACCAGCAATCCTACTTTTATGTATACATCCACAGGAAATGTAGATACTTGTATTCTTATATTTATTTCAACATTATTCAGAAAAGACAACAGGTAAAATTATTATAAGGGCACATGGGCAGATTATAAAGAAAATATGGTATATATAAACATATACAATTGAATACTACCTAGTCTTTAGAAATAATGAGATATTGCCATTTATTTCAACAAGGCTACACCTGGTATACATTATACTAAGTCCTTAGACAAAAAAAGCAAATGTTGCATGAGGAGACTTATGCATGGAATCTAATGTTTGAACTTATAAAAACATAGCAGAAAAGGGATTACTAGAGGTCAGAATGTTGGGGGAAATTGTGATCTACAAATCAAATGGTAAACATTTGCAGCTAATATGTGTGTGTGTGTGTGTGTGTGTGTGTGTGTGTGTATGTGTGTGTGTAGACTTTCTCTACCACACAGAAGTAACTTTGTGAGGTGGTGGACATGTAAATAACCTATATTATGATAATCATTTCACAGTGTATGTATGTGGTAATCAGTTTCCCATCACCATGAGCAAATATCTTAGATAATTATCTTAGAAAATACTTACTTTGAATCCTGCTTTTGGGGGGCAAAGTCCATGATTGACTAGATCATTGCATAGGGCGTATGGATGCGGCAGCACATTGTAGTGAAAATGAATGGTGAGACAATTGTCATTTTGTGACCAGGAATAAACTGAAGAAGCGGAGAGGGTACAAATTCATTCAAAGGCACTCCTATTAACTTTACTTTGTAGTAGTCTTTTTGAAATGTTCTACTACTTCCTAATAGCAAATGAAGATGAAGCATTTTAATGAATACTTGGGGGTTATTTAACATCCAAACTGTAGTAATATGCATATCAAAGCATCATATTGTCCAACTTCACCTTATAGAACTTCTGTTTGTCACTTATACCTTAGAAAAGTTAGAAATAAAAATCAACAATTTTAAATTTTAGTTTTATTGTCAAGGTGATGTACAGAGGAATAAATGATATTTACATGTTATCAACTCCCTTTTCAGGATCTATTGAGATAATTACAGTGGATCCATTTGACTGCATTTTTTATTAGTGTTTATTAATTGTTCAAGGGGGGTTCATTGGGATTTTCATACATACATATAATACATTTTGATCATATTCATGCCCTTCATCCTCCATTTTTACTGTTTGAATTGATTTTATTATGCTGTTTTTGTCTATAATATGCATACAGAATATACAAAACAGATGCTTTTGTACATTTCTAAATTTTATTATTTTTTTTTATTTTATGTGTGGTCTGGGGCTTGAATTCTGGGCCTAGGTGTTGTCCCAGAGCCTCTTTATGCTCGAGGCTAGTGCTCTACAACCTGAGCCACAGCACCACTTTCAGCTTTTTTCTGTGATTAACAGAAGATCTCTCATGGCCTTTCCTTCCCTGGCTGGCTTCAAACCATGATCCTCAGATCTCAGCTTCCTGAATAGCTAGGATTATAGGTGTGAGCCACTGGTGCCCAGCTAGTTTTTGTACATTTTTTTTGTTTTTGTTAATTTTTTAATTTAATTTCCTTTTATTGTAAGAGTGATGTACTGAGGGGTTATAGTTACATAAGTAAGGAAATGAGTACATTACTTTTTGAACAGTGTTAGCCTCTCCCTCATTTTCTCTCACATTCCTTCTTCCCCAACACCCCCTCCCTGAGTTGTAAAGTTCATTTCCAACATAGTGTTTTGTGAGTATCACTGTTTCGTTGGTTTACCCTTATAACTAATATTTATGTACCTTAATAGATTGTTACAAAAGAGAAAAAATAACTTTGACCTCAGTCTTGCCTGTTGAGCTGCTTCTGTAAATGTACTTCTCAGTGTTATTCCAAATGATTTAATATTTCAACCCTCACTTGCTCTCCATCCAAATTAGGTTCTTTGCTTTTCTAGAAGATGAATCACTTCCACACTAATCGAGTATCCACTTGGATAAAAATAGTGTGATAAGACACTATAAGACAAAAGTTTTCTGTTCTTGAGAAGATTTCATTCTTGTGTAAATAAAAAGAGCATAAATTTCAAGTGAGAGAAAGGCTGAAGTCGTGAATAGACTTTGATAGGGAAGTGCAGTGGCCTCAATGAGAAAGGACTGAGGATGTAACTTTGACAGGCCCTACAAGTATTTTTCCATCTGTCAGTATGGTAAGGCTAAGAATCTGCCTGTAATACCACAAACTAAAGAACATAACAGTTGGCTTTCTGGGGGTGGGTGGGTGGAGGGGGCTTATCTTAAGTACTGGTCTATGACAAAGTAACTTGTATGTTGGCTGATTGTAAGCTTCTGGGTTTTAAGTGACATTTTTACTTAAATTCTTGTTCATAGAAAAATTTGGCTTAGATCCTAGCCTATATCAAAGTAAGCCTGAATATTAATATTCTTCAATTATGTATCTGGAGAATAATTTATTCATTTGAAATCCAAACCCAAATATGACATTCAGCACCATAATTAAGAATAAGAACCCCCAAAAACCTCATGCTTTAAGGCATTTAGAATATGATATGAATTTACATACTTGTAAGTTTCAAGGACGACCCTGGATACCCAACATGTGGGTACAATTTATCACTGTGTAACTAGAAGAATCAGGTCTGTAAGAGTATTTTTTAAATAGTTTGAAGAAATATGTTTGAAAAATATTTATTTGTTTTGGAAAATTTTAACTTTTTATAATCTTATTTATGATGATTAGAGTGACTTCATAAGCTGTAAGTTTACTGACCTGTCAAGTGGACAATTTATAAAAAAGTATTATGAGTAAATGATGATGTTTAAAGGCCAGTGTCAAATAAATTATTGTTTGTTTTTCTTCTGAAAAAAGTCTTTCTTTATAGAACAAGAAGTAGGTTACTTATTTTAAATAAAAGAAAGACTAACTGGGTATGAGATGCGGAAATCTGAAGATTACAATTCAAAGCCAGCTTGTGAAAGAAAGTTCATGAGACTTATCATCCACCAAAAAGCCTGAAGTAGAGCTATGGCTCAAGTGGTAGAGCACCAGCCATGAGGAAAAAGCTATGGGACAACATCCAGGCCCAGAGTTCAAGTTTTAGTACTGCCACAAAGAAAAGTGTGTGTGTGTGTGTGTGTGTGTGTGTGTGTGTGCTAATTTGATCAATTTGATCATGTAAGTATGGTTACACATGCAATCATATAATTATATTATGGATTTTATATTTGAATTGGATAACAAAACTCAACTGGGAATTCATTTGGCTATGTCCTGTGTTCTTAAGAGAACTGTTCTCAATAGACTATACACTTTGGTTGTGTACTTTTGCTCTTTCCCCAAGAGAAATTGTTCTTATGTTATGCATGCAGCACAGTTTTAGATTTTGACTAATTTGTTTTGGAACCTAACTTCTGTCAATTAAATTTTTCTAGGATCTGCTCTTTGAACAGGTTCTTTAACCATCTGAGTCCAATTACCTCAGCCTTAAAAACTGGAATAATAATAATAATAATACCTCTATATAGGGTTTTTGACAAGAGTGGCACACAGAAGTTTATCAGTAAGCAAGTGTTAGTAACTAAATTACTACCTTTATCCACTGACATTCTACAAATCTTAAATGGGCCAGGTCAAAGTACTCCCCATCAAGTTAGCATGTGATAATGAATCAAGTTTGAATATTTATCACTTAGATATATTATTCAGCTAAAATGGAGAGAAAAACATAAGGAAAACTCAGATAACAAAGCAAACAAAAGAGGAGTAGATTTAAAGAGGGAAGTAAGGATGGTATGAAAAGAACAAGTTTAAGATAAGAGGCTGTAGGAGACAGAACTGAGTAGGTCATGCACAAGGAACAAACTTCACCTCTGGCTATGAGGTGTGCTGTCATTGTGCTCTTATGCATGTGGCATGAAGGTAACTTTTTAAAGGCACCATATGTGTTTCTCCAGCACACACATTTGCTTATAGAATGTCAAGGGTCATAGATTTATCTAATCTATTGTATGCTTGATAATTCCCAGAACCACCCACATAAACCAGTCCTTTACTGGATGCAAAAGAAAACTCTTACTGTATTAATATGTTCAGAAAGGCTTTCTGTAAGTAGTTCCCAACTCCCAGCTCTGTTTATATCAATACTTTATTCATGTCCATATGGTTTATAGTTTCTAGTTGTTTCCTCATTAGTGTGGAGTTTTGTCTCCTTTGGTGAGAATGTAGAAGCTTCCTGAGATTCTATCTTTGGATGTAATGTTTGCAGATCTGTTCTAGGCCTTTGCACGTTGCTTGATGAATAGTGTGCACTGAATATAGGTGTCTGTTACACTTGGATATGATTAATTAAACCTCAGTCTAAACATTTACACAGTGAGACCAAAGGAGGATATTCTTAGGAGAGGATCACAAGGGTTCAATAGTTATGTGCCTATGGTCATATAAAAAATGATGCTTATAGAAATGAACTCCAAAAAATCATACTAAGTGAACTGAGCCAGACCCAAAGAAACAAGGACTCTATGGTTTCCCTCATAGGGAATAATTAGTACACATTTAGGGTAGTCATAGCAGAAGATCACAAGAGCCCAATAGCTATGTCCTTATGAACACATAAGATGATACTAAGTGAAATGAACTCCATGTTATGGAAACAAGTGGTATATCATCATTGTAATTATTTTCAACATGCTATGTGAAACTGTACCTTCTTTTTCTTTTTTTCTTTCTCATATTGCCTTCTTGTGGTTTTACCCCTACTATCACCATATCTGATCTTAGTATCCTGGATATTGTATATTAGAACTAAGGAAGGAAACGGAATACCAAAATTGAGAGACAAAGGATAAAAAGACAAACGGCTCCAAAAGCAATACTTACAAAACCATTTGGTGTACGCAACTATACAACTCATGGGAGGGAGAGGGAAAGGAGGAGGGGGAGGGGAGAATGAGGGAGGAGGTAACAAGTTGGATAAGAAATGTACTCACTGCCTTACATATGAAATTGTAACCCCTCTGTACTTTACTTTGACAATGAAGAAGAAGAAAAACAGAAATGAACTCCAAGAAATGGAAAGAAGAGGTTTTTTAAAATTGTACTATTTGCAGTAGTTTTTCCCCCTTTGGTTTATTCCCTTTTGTTCCTCTTTTTTATTTCTGTACCTTTTGTCTTGTATTTAAATTTACCTGATTTGGGAGGAGAAGGGAAAGCACAAAAACAGTGGGACAAAGGGTGAACCAATTCAACAGTGAATCTCATTAGACATCATGTTGGAAAGGAGCTGTATAACTTGGGGGTGAGGGGGGTCAGGAGGTGAAAAATGTGAGAAAATGAGGGAGGGAAGGACACTGTTCAAAATGAAATGTACTCATTACCTGAATCATGTAACTATAACCCCTCCGTACAAAACCTTTACAATAAAAATTTTTTAAAAAGAATGCATTTCCTGAGTTTCTTCTGTAGTTTAATTTCCCCTTTTTACTTTTGGTCATTCTCTTGTTATAATATTTTCCAATTCATGTTTCTCTAATGATATACTTTCAATTCTTGAAAATCTTGGTAAAATCGCTTGATTCTGTAAGTTTTCCTGTACTCTTAAATGAAAAAAAAAACAATACGGTAAACTCAATTTAATTTTTAAAATATTCATTTTAAATTTAAGGGAACAGTTATATGTAACAAGAGTGTTGTTTTCTGAAAATAACTTCATCCTGCTTTCAGTCCAAAACATTGATACTAGAAGTTCATATAGTCTACCATAGTCAGAGTTCTTGGAGAGATGTATAGTGTTCTCTTAATGTCTTCTATAGTACTTGCACATTCCTTGCTCAGAGGAGGCAGTGTAATATGATAGTTTGGCACTGAGTTCATGGAGAAAGACAGTTGGAATCAAGTCCCACTTGGTAAGTGTATGACCTTGCATAGAATATTTAACCTCAATTCTTAATTTGCAAATTGGAGGTAGGAAAATGTACCCGCCTCATAGAGTTAGAGAAAGTGAACATGGCTATGTATATGAAGCATTTAGCAGGATCTCTTTTTGCTATAATAGGCATTTCATCCATTCTAGCAATTACTACTATTATAATCACTATTTCTAGTAATAGCGTCACCTAGGCGACATTCCTGACTTGAATCATGAATGGAATGGGACATACAACCAAATGGTAATGTTAAAAATTAAAATGTTTATATGAGGATCAAATTAACTGGAATAATATACACCAGATGTTCATTATCTTTAAAAATAAATGAAGTTCTGTTGCAGCATCTTTATACATTATTTGTACTAATGAAAGTATTTTTGTGGTGAGAATAGTTGAAATTTACTCTTGTTTGCAATTTTAAACCCATAATTCATTATTTTTGCCTGCAGTTTCTGCTATTCAATAAATTAAAAACCTTACTCTTTCTAAGTGAAACTGTATATTTTGACAAATACCTTCTTATTCCCTCCAACTCTCAAATTCTGGTAACTAGAACATGTTGTATACCTGCTCTACATATAGGCATCTTTATTCTGTTTCTTTTAGTAAGTTCAGTTGTTTGAGATTCCACATATGAATGAGATCACACAGTATTTGTCTTTCTGTGGCTGCTTCATTTCATTTAATACAAAGGCCTCCAAGTTCCTACGAAGGAACAAAAGTTTTTGTCCTAAAAGGGACAAAAGTTTTGCTCTGAAGGGTGAATTGTTCCATGTAAAACACATTCACCCCACACACAATTTTCTTTACTCAATAATATGTTACTGGATATTATTGTTGCTTCTAATATCTTCTGTGCACAGTGATGTGATAAACATGGGAATGTAGATAGATGCCTCTTTCAGATATGGATTTCACATCATTTGCATATATGCCCAGAGTGTGATTTCTAGATCACATGATAATTTTACTTCCTTATTTTCAAGGCACTTGCATATTATTTCCCATGATGGCTGTACTAAGTTCATTTCTACCCACAGTGTTCAGGTGTTTCCTTTTCTCCATATCCATGTCAACTCCTATTATTGAACACTAGCTACTATGTATTACTATGTAGTGTTTAACATTTTCTATCACTTACCTTCTCTCTCTCCCTCTCCCAGTCACTCTCTTTCTTTCTCTCTCTGTGTTCTTTAATGTAGTCAAAATAGGTATCTCAATCTCATTTGACTTAGAATAGTCTTTCCATTTCTCTGATCAAGTTCGTATGTATGTATGTATGTATGTATGTATGTATGTATGTATGTATGTATGTATGTATGTCTGTCTGCATGTATGTGTATGTGAAGTCTTGCTGCCTGGGTACTGTCTCTGTGCTATTTTGTTCAACACTAGCTCTCTACCACTTGAACGACGCCTTCACTTCTGGCTTTTTGGTGGTTAATTAGAGCTAAGTATCTCAGAGACTTTTCTGCCTGGGCTGGCTTCAAAGGATGATCCTCAGATCTTAGTCTCTTGAGTAGCCAGGATTGTTAGCTAGAATTGTAAGTTTGTTTTGAAAGATGGAAGAGTTCTACAGATGGATGAGATCATCTTTTTGCCAGTCCTGGGGCTTAGAATCAGGACCTGGACACTGTCCCTGAACTTCTTTCGTTCAAGGCTAGCACTCTACGACTTGAGCCACAGTATCATTTACAGCTTATTCTGTTTATGTGGTGCTGAGGAATCAAACCCAGGACTTCATGCATGCTGTGCAAGTACTCTGCCATTAAGGCACATTCCCAGCCGAGATCTTTTTTTTATGTTTGATATATGAGTGTGATATGTTGTACTTGCCTTTCTGCATCTGACTTATCTCACTCCATGTATGTGTCTCTAGTTCAATCCATATTGTCACAAAAAGCAAGTGGCATTTCAAGTGAAGCCATCAAAATATAAATGTAAACATTTACTATGAAGTAGCACCATACTGACTATCTAATAAAGCTAAGAGCAATATCTACTCAAGAAGCATATTGGACAAAGTGTATACTATCTTCATAAAGTAAAAAAAAATACAAAGTAGGAAGCAAATAAGCAATTCTTCTTTTCCAAGGTTAAGGCTGAGTAACTCCTGGGGGAGCATATGGAGTGCAAACACCATGCATATTTTTTGTAATAGTGGTGTCAAAATATCTCCAGATTTGGGTAAAGACTTGGGATGCCAAGCTAATAAATATCAGTTATTAGGGAGATTCTTTGTACTAATGGGATGCATGACTCTTCTTGGAAATTTTCAAGTAAGTGTGAAAACAAGCAACAATTGGGCTCTGGAGCTTACTCTGTAGGTTTCTGCATATTTAGTTGCACATGTTCCTATATGTGGCTTTTAGAAGCAGGTGTGCCAGTGTCTATAAGTTAAGCAGCCATCTGTTAGGTACACTTTAGGAGGCAATGTAAGGATGGAGAGATGTGAAGGCTGATTGTCTTGCTGATTAGGGTACTGTGTATCTGGTTTCTCATGTGTCTGTGGAATTCTCCCTCGTGCTAGGCCCAAGCTGCTGCTGAGCTGTGACTTTTTTTTTTTTCTCGTACCGGCTTATAGTCTATCAGGTTTCTCATCTGATGACTGTGCAAAAAAATCTGTGGATTCACATGTGAGCTTTTCACATGCTTCCTCCTTGAAACTATTACAACACTCCATCTCATTGCAAACAGAACATTATGAGAGTCAATTAAAAAGTGGATAATACTTATCCATTGTCCCTCCAAGGAATTGCTAATTTTTCTCATCATTGATATGATAAAGCCAAGTTACCAGACATAAAAAAATGAGGAGTATGGAAATTTTTTGGTTGGCTATGCTACCTTGACCTCTTGACATATATTCTAAACATGTTTCCAAGCCTTACTGTTTGCTAGAGTAAATAAACTTCACATGATGACATTTTCCTGTGACTGTGTGTGTGTGTGTGCATACATACCTGGGCACACTTATTTGTGCACATGTGTGTTCCAGTATTGGGGCTTGAGCTTAGAACCTGGACACTGCCTCTTATCTTTTTCACTAGAGGACCACCTAAGAGGCAGGGCCTCTGTCATCTTTCCCCCATCCATCTGACCTGCCTACCAGTTTCTTATACACTGTGGCAACTCTTCCACAGACCTGTTATCACCAATGAAACTTGTGCTGCATCTCAGGTTAAAATAGTATAAGACTCATTTTATCTTGTCAAAAGTGTTAAAGATAGGCTTACTTACTCTATATTTCACAAAGGAGAAGACTAGTACTCAAGTAATGAACTAAGTGGCCACACTTTCTAACAGCTAATAAATTAGAGAGCTGAATGACTATGAATTATGTTTAAAAAAGAGAAGAGATAAAACTAGTGTCTTAAGTATTACTTATAACTTTGTTCCAGAGTTATCTTACAGGGGCCATATAATACTTCCAAGTGACTTTATGATTTACTTTTATCTTTAAAATTTAATCTCATTTCACATCATATAATTTAAGAATATGTTTCATATTATTGCTACTTTTATTACATATTGAAATATGTAATAAATTGCTTTTTGTCATATTTGTTTACTACATATTTAAAAATACTCAACAGGCTGTGAAACCATTTAGAGTAACAATGAAAGAATACTTTAGCTTGTTTTTATTCATTTAATTGTCTTCTAATCATTTGATTGTCTTTCTTGTCTCCAAGAATTATTTAATGCTGCCTTTATAGACATCAGCTATTTTGCCTTTTGTTTTCCCAAAATGTCTTTTTGATCTCCAATAATAACCACAGTCATTTGCAAAATTTGTTCTCATGGCCGCTTAGCCTTGTTATTTTGTAACTGAATTTACTAAAATTAAATGTAGATGGCAAATTGGAAACTTTTTATTCAGTCAGTACATGGAATAAATATTAAGTGGAAGGTATAGATCAGAGTGAAAAGTATTGATTAAGAGGAGGAAAGGCACTAAGATTAGCTAATAAAATAGAAAGATAAATTGGTTAATTGAAGTCAAACTAATTAGGTTAACCAGATCTTGAGGCAAGAGACAGACCTTTGGGGAAGAAGAGAAAAACATACCGAGTAAACAGAAGCAATGCATGGCTTGAATTATTCTAAGGACAAGAATGTTGAAGATCAAGAGTAGAACTAAAATCTTGAACAGATGAACTTCAAGAACTTAATCAAAGTTTCAGTGCCAACAGTTGATTCTCAGGTGTTTTAGTTCTAGCTTTCATTTTCCATTATACCATTATAATAAGAAAACTACATACAAATGATGTAAACAATAATTGATGCTGAAGTGACTTGTAGTCTATTTAATATCTCCATTAGGCAAGTTTTGTAAAGGACTTGGAGATATGTAAATGCTGTAAAGAAAAATATACCATGCAAAGGGAAATTTAAGTATTGAAGGGGTACCTTGAAGGTGGGCATAGTTGTTCATGCCTGTGGTCTTAGACACTTGGGAGGTATAAAAAGGGAGAATGGTGGTTGCTGGACAGGTGGAGTATGGAAAGGATTTTAGTGAGATTGCCTCAAAATAAGCTGGTCATGGTGGTATATTTTTAGGGGGCCAGATATTTGGTAAGAAGAGATTTGCTAATTGCAGCTCAGGACCAGATCTGGCCAAGTTGACCCAAGAATCTATCTGAAAATTTATTAGAGGTATGGGACAAATGGGAGAGTCACCAGGACTTCAAAAATAGACTCAACTTGAACCTGTACAACTGACAGGACTTCAAGATGCTTACTTCCCTTCTGTTCTTATTTGTGATTTTATTGGAATCAGTGTTATAAATTGACATTGTGTCACTGGTTTACTCTGGCATCATTGCTTGGAAAAACACCTAAGAGATCAGGAAACTTGCACTGGGAAAATTGATGCCTGCTGTCCTTTTACTTTGCCTGAAGTTCACAATAATTTAGACAGCTTTCTGTTTAGATTGCTCTGTGTTTATCATTACCTTTGGGCAAGCTATCTGAGTAAGAGCATAGGAAGTAGAACAGCAGATCTATACTTCATGTATATCTGTCTTTCCACTGATTGTTATACAAGTATTTGAGAAGGCTGCTGCTACTCAGCTAACAGCAGAAATGCAAGCTCTTAGATCCACTTGGAAGGAGAAGATAAACTACTTAAAACATCAAAATGTATCATAGCATATAATTTATAAAGGGCTGTTTTACAATGATGTAAAACAAAAATTCACTGAGGTTGTATGCTATGGTTATAGAAATACTGCCATTAGTATTATAGATTCCTGCATGTTAGCAAGCTATAATCAAATGATCACATATAAATTCCTTATAAAACCACCTTATATATACAAATAAAATTCACAATACAGCTTAAGATGTAGTTTTCCCATTGTACCACTTAATGTGACGGGACATAGTCTAATTATTATGTGTTTAACGATTTTATGCTAAACCATATTAGCTGGCTTACAGTGAATAACATTCAAAATTATGTAGGTTGAGAAGATAAAATTGTTGCCTACATTGATTAAAAAGAAAGTGAAAAAGGGGTGGTAGAAATTTGGTATTTTAAAGTAAAACCTAATTTTTCCTAACTTGTGCAAATGTTGAGGTACAATACACTAACCACCTGTATTTTGCTGATTAATATTTCAAGTGAAAGAAAACAATAAATGTTACATAGAAATCTGTTCTTGCTTTGTAATTCCATTTTGTACAATTCCAGGTACATTTTGTGAAAAGAGGTGTGATTTTCGAATGATCCCATACAATGTATAGCTCATATGGAAGAATACATTGCTGATCATTTCTCTAAGTGTAATACTCAGGGTAGAAATATTGGTACCTTATCTGCATATTTTACTAACAAAAAGTTATACCATGTTGATACAATTTCATATTTCAGAGATCCAGCTACAAAGTTGTTGTTGAAGCTGTGTAACTTACTAGCATAGCTAAATGCATAAACAAGAATTTAATAAAAAATCAGGACGCATGTTTAGTGGAAACCCTGCAAGTGACATACATGTCAAATTTATGTTCTTAATTTATTCTAATGGGCATGTTAGTGCTATGTATGGTGTTATGTTTAAAAAAGAAAAAGTTGACCTTTGAAGAATCTAATACCAGGATTTTATTTATGATTTTTTTTTTTTGCCAGTCCTGGGGCTTGGACTCAGGGCCTGAGCACTGTCCCTGGCTTCTTTTTGCTCAAGGCTAGCACTCTACAACTTGAGCCACAGCGCCACTTCTGGCCTTTTCTATATATGTGGTGCTGGGGAATCGAACCCAGGGTTTCATGTATACGAGGCAAGCACTCTTGCCATAAGGCCATATTCCCAGCCCCTATTTATGTTTTTTGTTACTCCCAGAAAGTCTCTAAAAATTCAAGATTTTCTCTTTTTGTCACAGAAACTCTGTTTACAAGTTGAGTAGCAGAATCATCCCCAAACTTTTCCAGCTATGAATTTGTTGTTGGGCTCCAGCTTTAGCTTTAAGGGGCAGTCCTGAGAGACCTGCCTCTTCTCCCGCCCTGGGGCCAAGTGGCTGTTAGCCACTCCTACCCTCTTCCGGTTGTGGAACCGGAAAGGGTAGCTCTAACCAGCCTCCTGCCTCGCACCACATGTATGCCAAAATGGCAAAGGGCAGAACCCAGGGGGCGGTCCTGTGGGATGTGAAGTTAGCCTGTGGAGGAGGTCCTATGACGCAGCCCTTGGAGGGACAGCTCATATCAGGCTATTGCTGTGCCTAGTTAGCCACTTCAAATCCCTCCCCTTCTTGCTGGTCATCACTGCTATATAAACCCCCAACCTTTGGATTTCCGAGAAGCTTTCCCGAGATTGCCTGAGTGTCCTGAGTCCTTATTGAACGTAAGAGGGCGGGGAGGGCGTCATTGCAACTATGCATGTCCAAGGCTTTCACAGTAGGCCGTGCCCCAGCTTCTCCACGCGTGGGATGGGAGGGGACATGCAAGGGCGAAAGGGCCCTACAAATTGTCAAACTTACAAGGTGAGGATTTTAGAGAAGAGCCCCAGGCTTATGCTGATGTGTAGTTGGATCATGGCTGATTGGTTTTTAACTGAAAGTAGATTTCAAGAAACTACTTTGGAACTATGAACAGTGATTCAAAAGAAGTTTCTTCACTACACATGTTGGTGCAATACATCCTTAATGTATTTTCTAGAATCTGCAGGTGTTTGCCTTAAAGGAAGTTAAGACTGAAGCAACAGATTTCTTTTAGTTGCTGCTTTGGTTGTGTTTTCCTTTTGCCTTGCTTATTTGTATTTGGGAGGGTAAGTAGCACAGAAATGGTGGAACAAGGGGAACAAATACAACAGTGATACTCGCCAGACACTTTTTGAAAATGAACTGTACATCTTTGAAGGTGAGGAAAGGCAGGAATAACTGAGGAAGACTGAGAGGTGGGGGAGCTATGGTTCACAAAGGATTGTGCTCATTGCCTGACACATATAACTGTAATCCCCTGTACATCACCTCTACAATAACAATAAAAAATTAAAGGATACTTCATAGCTAATAGAATACAGAAGGATAAACACTGCAGAATATGTGGTGATGAAAAACAAGGGGAGGAGAAAGTCATTGTAACAGGGTAGGAAAGAAAAGGTGGAACTGGAGCAAATTTTGAAGGCTAGAAAGGATGGTGGCAAGGAGAATTAGCAATGGCAAGCATGCAGGTGGAAGGTAAAACAAATGTCAGGAAAATGGTCTTTTTGATGTTTTATGATGAACAGAATACTTTCTACTGCAATGAGAACAAAACACTCTTTGTCAAGGTGAAATATTACACATTTGTGGATCCTTTCATTATTTTTCACTTCTTATAAATTTAGTTGGTTACTTTTAGAAATTAATTCTGACATCCAATTGTTTTGTGAATGGGGTTTGGCAGGCAATCTTGGATAGCTTCAGCTCAAACTGGGAACCAGGTCTCAACCATGTAGGCAGGAACAGAATAAATGAGGCAGATGTTTTACTGACTTGTGCTCATTTGAATCTGCTCTATGCAGAAGGGAGATGTTGTTTGCCTCAAATTATTTAAGTACCAGCATTTGTCACTCCTGTAATTCACTTACCACTACCAGATATGCAATTACTTTAACTGCAAGCCATTTACATCTTAGTCACTTCTGCTGCCTAAAAATATGCCTGCTTTTACTTGAAGAGCTAAGATTGAAACTGTCACTTGGGACCATTCCAAAATTTTGCTAATTGTGCACTTCAAGTAAATCAATACTTGAATTAATTTTTCTGTTGAAGTTGAAGAAAAATGATTACTGGTGTCATATTTTTCATCTGTCATTATCATTCTACTGGATTTTTTTTAAAGAATGAGAATTGGGAATAAGTTGTTTAAAAGGCCTCCTAGCTTTTACTTCTATTGGACTTTGACTTGTAACTTTTAACTTATCTTGATGATTCCCCTTGTGTATTTGGTCAATTTCAGTTCACGTTGTGAAACTTACAAGTCAGAACTCTACTGAGTTTCCTATTGTTTGAAGCACCAAGTCTCAGAAAACAGTACAGTTATTTAAGGAAGTATGTTTTATTTCTACACAAAATAGGATCTCATCATTTGTGATCCAATTAAAAAACAGCAACTAGTAAGTCACACTTGATTCACCTAGGAACTAGGTAGGGTAACTCTTAGATCAAATTCAGTTAATGGATACTTGGAGTAGGTTAAGATACAGACTTAAGAAGGAAGTTGCCAGTTAGCAAGTGACTAGGGCACAGTGTTGGTGTTCAGTGGACTCATAGAATAGTTTTGATGACTCTAAGATGCAGGGTTTTTGAGTGTGAGACAAGTAAGAGTATTTTCCAAGGTAAATGAACTGTAGAATACACCTGCTTTGTTCATCTTACCAGGTGTCCTTGTTTTCTTTTATATTCATTACCTTTTGTGGTTGGAGCCAATGCTGACTGCAAGTAGCTTAGCAATATATATGTTAAGAATGTAAGGCATAATCTTTTCCTTATGTGGCATCTACTCTTCTTTTTTTAGTTCTTATAAAATTCATGCTCCTTCTTGCCTCTAAGAACCCACACATGCTGTCCTCACTTTCTTTCATGCTCTATCTCCATCCTCTAAGAACATCCTCAAAGAAACCTTTACTGACATTAGAAGATGCTATGTCCAATTTCCACCATCCAAAGCCCTCTCAACTTCTCCTCTGTAGTCAAGATGGCAAAAAGTAATAAATAATTTTTCATAATTCTTTTTTACAACTTTTCTTCCTTTAAATGGAAACTCCTTGATGTGAAGAGTTGTGGTAGTCTCCAAACATTTTATAATCCTATCCTCATCACACATGCTTATAGTTTGAGTCCCTTTGATACTTATTTTTAAATGACTAGTATAGATTAAGAGTTGAAAATACACACACAGCTCAGATAGCAGCCTGCAAAATCATGGTAAGTGTAGAAAATTATGAGTAGTTGAGGACCATTATGTAACAGTAAGAGATGAAGATAGATAGGCAGACAGGAATTACATCCTGGAAGACCTTGGGAGTTACTTTTAAAATTTAGGCTCAAATTTAATAAATTTGATGGTCATATATCATTGCATGTATCGTTCTGACTTCTATGTAGAATCATGTTTCTTAAACTTGCAGACTTTTAGGAATAACGGTGGGAGCCTGTAAAATAGAGATTCTTAGATCTAATCTCCAACTAAGAGACTATAGTGCCCGTTTGTATCACACCTATAACCCTAGCTACTCAGGAGGCTAAGATCTGAGGATCACAATTCAAAGCTAGTCCGTCCAGGCAGGAAAGTCTGAGATTCTTATCTCCAACGAACTACCGGAAATCCAGAAGTGGCACAGTGGCTCAAGTGGTAGAGTACTAGCCTTGCACTTGAGTGGGAAAAGCTCAGAGACAATGCCCAGGCCTTGAATTCAAGCCCTACAACTGACAAAAGAGAGAGAATATAGAGCTCACTTGTGCATGTGTGTTTTTAGAAGTCATAATGTTTCTAATGCAATGCTGATGGAAGTTAGAGGGAAATTCGGGTCAAGGAGACCAAATATGATGCTATTGATGCAAGTAGCAGGATCATAAATTCTAGATTGAAGTTTGAAGATTGAATTATGTTTCTGTTGCTAGAACAAGACATGTGCCTCTGTGAGCAAGTGACAATATTTGATGTATTATTAATGTATTCCTCTAAGCACAAAGTAAACAAACATCCAATTATAAAAGGGGGGATTTGACATTATGTTAACGTATCACTCCTAAAATGTCCCACCATTGTCCATTCTGCTTGAGGTCATACTTGTTTTGAGATAGCTGAGTCTGTTGACTCAGGTATTTGGTAAGAGTTTTAAAGAACCTGGGAGCCAGGCAGAACTCTCTTAAGATAGATGAAAGGGATGCTAAGCAGGAATAGAGTCCCAGCTGTGAATGTATGGTTCAGCAGTATAAATTTTTCAAACTGTTTCCAGCCACGAACAATTCATTCTGTAGGAGAAAAAGTTATTGTGCACGAAAGGCCCAGTTAATTTACCATGTTTTAGGCACTCAATAGTTCAATACTAACAATTGACTACACCAATAATGGCAGCAAAAATGCCACATACAGCATACTATTAAACTTCTGTGGAAGGGCTGGGGGACAAAGAGAACTTAGGAAATGATTATCCATAGATTCATAGTCCGCTGTCACAAAATTTATTTCTCACAGAAGCTACTACAATAAATCTTTTTACCTAGTTTTCTTCTCCTCTGATTTGTATATACACTGATAATACTCAGGGCCTGATAGAATTGGTGTTTCCACAAAATTGTTATAATAGTAACTTCTGTAGTGAATAAGTGTAATTATTGCAGCATTTCAAATGATAAGAATCAGCCATATCTCTTAAATGTAAGTAGTCATTTAAGTTTGGCTTGTCATATTCACTTTTAGTCTTTTTCTATGAATGTTCATTATAAATTGATATTCTTTTCTTAATAGTACCTTCGCCATTGCAATTTGCTCTCTGTATTAGCTTGCTGCCATAATGAAATCCTACAGACTGGACAGCATGAATAACAGCTATTAGTTTTTCTCATCGTCCTGGAAGCTAGAATTCTGTGATGAAGATACAGGCAAGTTTTTCTCCCCAGAGGCTGATATCTCTGTGGTCTTGAATGGTTTTCTCTCAGTGTGGGCATGTGTCTTGTGTCTTGTTATGTCTAACTTTCCTGATATGTATATATCTGTATTATATTTATATGTGTATGTAAAAGACATATTCATGTATACAACGTATCTCTATCTATCTATCTATCTATCTATCTATCTATCTATCTATCTATCTATCTATCTATCTGTCTGTCTGTCTGACTGATTTAAAAGTCATTCTTCAGAGTTCATTTTACCTTATTTACTTCGAGAAAGATGCCATCTCTACTATGGTTCCTTTTGAAGTAATAGAAGTTCAGATGTCAACATACACATTTTTAAAAGGGGTCAAATTTCATCACAGAACAGCATCTTTTTTTTCTTTCCCCCCAACATTTCTTTAGATATGTGAACCCTTTTTCTTTTTTATTACCACTTTTGTAGCAAGTATGTTCTGCTGGGAAGTGGGGGCTCTATCACTGATGAAATGGAATATATGAAACTAGTTCTGCAGTGGTGAGCATTTTCATTATTACTGCTATGCATGATGCTTCACTAGGTATCTTGTGTACATATCTTTTTTTTCTTCTCCTCAATTATTTCCTTAGGTTAAATCCCCAAGAGTAGGATTACTGGGTCATTTTTATGACTGTTCATACATTTTGCTATATTGCTTTTTAAATGAGCTCTACTGTTAGGATATGTGTGTATAGCTTCACCACAATGCTAACATATGGTACTGTGCTTGAAATTTAACTTAATGGGAATAGAATGTTCTATGACTGCTGTTTTAATTTGTATTACTACTGGGGGTACACACCATTAGCTTTTGTTACAGACTAAAAAGGTTCACCTGAAATATCTGAAAACTTATATGCACATTATTTTTTTGTTGGTCATGGGGCTTGAACTCTGGGCCTGGGTGCTGTCCCTGAGCATATAAGCTCACGTCTAGCACTCTACCACTTGAACCACAGCACCACTTCCAGTTTTCTGGTTGCTAATTGGAGATAAGAGTCTCATGGACATCTCCCCAGTCTGACTTTGAATTGAGATCTTCAGATCTAAGCCTCTTGAGTAGCTAGGATTACAGGCATTAGCTATAGCAGCTGGCCTATATACATTAATTTTACAGGTAAAATTTCTTGATTAAAATTATGATAGCAACATAATTTAATTCATTTCTATGGCTCAGTAATACTTTGTTTTATATATACATATGTACCACATTTTCTCTATTCATTCATCAATAGATAGAAACCTATGTTGATTCCATAATTTGCCTGCTGTAGATAGCCCTGCTATAAACACAGGTCTATATTGACTTATATACCTTTGCATCTACAACCATGAGTAATAAAGTAGTATCATATGGTAGTTCTCTTAATATTTTTGTTAGAACCTCTATATTGATATCTGTAACGGTCACACTAACTTACATTCCTACTAACAATATATAACTGTTTCTTTTTCTCTACATCCTCACTAATAGCTGTTGTTTGTTTTCTTTATGACTACTATTTTCCCTGGGTACTTTTGACCGATTAGGCATTAATTTTGTATTTTTTGAGAGACAGGGTCCAGTTTTACTCTTGTAGTTGAAGATGTATGGTTTTCTCACCACTATTGTCTGAGGATGTCTGAAAAGAGAAATATAATAGGTATATAGTACCAAAGAAGTTGAGTTAAACGTATCTGACTTTTTTGTCAGAATCCTATATGGAAAAAGGCACATTCAGAAGGATTATCTGAGGAGATTTTTTTTAAAACAAAACAGCATTACAAGTCAAGGTAATTAATTATGACTAGAATTAGCAATGTTGATAGCCTTGGAGAATATTATTCTGAAGCCTGAAGAAAAAAGTTATGGGTGGAGGAGACCATTACTGGAGCAGAGTGAAATCTGGAGAAGAAAGAGCATCACATAAGTGGCATAGTCTTACGTAGAAGAATATAGCTACTGCCCAAAAATGCTGTCTCCAACTCAGGCTGAACCTAACAAAAAGTAGAATAAAGGAACCTAGATGTGTTAGTTTTCTAGGCCTTAACAGGGTAGAGAAATTCAGAGAATGGATCTGATATTTATAAGCCACCCAATTTATGAAGTTTTTGTTATAGCTGTTCAAACAGTGTAAGAGAGCTTCCAACAAGATTTTAATATTATCCAACCAATTTCTGGTTGGAAAGAGGCTGATTGTTCTAGATAAAATTGTCCAGTGAGATTAACTATCTCTGGGTTTGGTGCTCCACTTATGGTACAATCATTGTTAATATCAAACAGCTGAACAAGTCTTTGATTTACAGGAACCTATGGGAAAAACTAATTGGATTAATGATGGAATGTATACAAAACCAACTATAGAATCAAATTGCTTATCAGAAATAGGATTATTGTATAGTCATGCCTGTCAAGATACATTGCTATTTCTTATCGGCTTCCATAATATTTTTTAGAAGTTAATTCAGGTTCAGCTGATATAAAATATTTGTGCATGTTTGAAGTGCAAACATTTACAGCTTTTGACATATGAAGACACCTGTGAGATCATCACCATAAATACAATAATGAATACGCATATCAATGTTGAATAATTTCTCTGTTATGTATTTTTCCAGTGATATATGACAAAGATCCTGCCATCAGGAAAATTCCGTCTACTAAGAACATTTAAAGAAGTCACTTTGGATAAACAAAACAGAGTGAAACAGGTATTGACACTATACTTCACACAGTACATGGTACCTATTCATTCCAAATCTTAAATTCATGACAGGAAGAATCTTTTTCACTTGTTTGAATATTGTGCCCACTCTCAGATAAGCATTTATGGTCAAAAGATCAAGACCCTGTAACATAAACATGAATATTGCTGGCTAATTATGCTATCATTCTCTGAGAAAGAAATGTGAGTACCATTACAAGATATGCTAATAGTTAATATTCAAGAGATTTATTCAACACTAAAATGTGAATTTAGTTCCCTCTCTTTTCCTTTTTTTTGCCTTATTCTGTCTGGTAGGAATTCTGACTGATGGTAATTTAACTTTTTTTTTTGTTTGTTGTGGGGCTTGAACTGTGGGCTTGGGCTCTGTCTCTGAGCTTTTCAGCTCAAGTCTAGGGCTCTACCACTTGAGCTACAGCACCACTTCATCATTTAACTTTTTCTTAAAAATGGTTTTTTCCATCAAATGGATGTCTCTAAATTATAATTTCTTGCCATTCACTTTTTAAATTAACTTCAGAGTTAATGTCATGAATTTCCATGTCTTTTGAATTTTAATCCTTAATGAAACAGACACACACATAACACAGAATCTCTCCAAGATAAACTTTATATCTTTTTGTTTTGTTTTTATATTTTACCAGGAAATTATTTATGAACGAAGTTGTGTGTGACATAATGAGTGTAGGTGGAAGATCTGTTTTTTTTTCCCCCCAGTTTCCAGTAGTTCTGTGAAGCAGGATCACTGAAAATCAATTCTGAGACTAGTATTTCCACCATTAAATTCAGTTAAAGGAAGAAAAATATTAAAGAATCTGAGGCTTGGGCTGGGAACGTGGCTTAGTGGTAGAGTGCTTGCCTAGCATGCACAAAGCCCTGGGTTCAATTCCTCAGCATCACATATACAGAAAAAGCCAGAGGTGGCGCTGTGGCTCAAGTGGCAGAGTGCTAGCCTGAGCAAAAAGAAGCCAGGGACAGTGCTCAGGCCCTGAGTCCAAGCCCCAGGAGTGGCAAAAAGGAAAAAAGAAAAAGAAAAAAGAATCTGAGGCTTGTGTGAATTATATTTTATTTAGTTTGGAAATTAAGATTAGATTCATATTTTTATTCTTATTGACATAAAGAAATTCTAAGAAGAGACTAGGAATTATTGGTTATTCTTGCAGCCAAACATCAAAATACAAAGAACTAAATGTACATTAAAAGCAAACAAGGTGCTTTTTAGTCATAGAAAGAAACTTTTTGATTGTTCTTTGTAAAATTTATAAGACAGGAAACTGAGAATCATGTAGATATATGTTTCTTCTCATATTCTAGTTAAAGGCAAATACTGATTCTTGGTAGATGACATAATTATAACAAAGATGAGGAAGCCAGGTGATCTAAACTTCTTACAACTCTTTGCCCTACTATTCCTCTGGTGGCTTCTAAATATCCCTTTATTGGTAATGATTACCACATAAAGCCTTTGTGGAAAGAGAAAATTTATAGGCTATTTTTTAAATTCTTTTTTTGTAGCTTAGTTGTATCTCCAGCCAAATCTATATTAAAGAATATTACTTGTATCCATTAATTTTCACAATGCATTGGAAAAGAGAATTTTTTCAAGTCTATTTTTATGTCATTTGTTGGACTTGAATTAACCTAAAGTTTGAAATAATAACACATTTTTACAGGTCTCCACCCTAGTGATTTCAATAAGCATTAATAGCAATGAGTCTAACAGTAGAGATATTATTTTAATAATAACCTCTAATTCTTCACAGAAACTTAGAGAGTCCACAGAGTTTCTCTTTTTCCACCTTCTCAAACTCATAAAATTACTCTAGGAAAGAAATTGAAGTATAAAGTAATTTAAATTATCCTCTTGTGTACTGTAGAAATACTATCGTATATAGGCCTTGGTCTAGAGGTTTGGTAGCATTTTTCTCAAATAAAAATATAAAAACTATAAGAATTATCCAATTAAAACAAAACCAAGAGAAGCTCTCTCATTCCAATGTTCAAGTGTCTTTAAAAACATCTTATCAAACTGTGAGAAGAAAATATTTGGATTCTGAGATATCATCATAGTAGCTTTGATGGAGACTGCTCATGTTAAGGTCCATATCACACATCAAAGGAAAGGAAAATGGTAGCTTCTGGCAATGTGCTTTGAAGAAAAAAGAGAAAAGTAATATTTGGGAGAACTTGGTTAGATTGTGAGAATTTCAAGATTAGAGAAATGATATAGCTTCCCTATCCGGAGGAGATTTGGGAAAACCAAAAGAATGCCTCTTTTACAGCAGAGTAAAGCCTAACTTATGTGATAAAGCTGTAGGTAAGATAGATTCATCAGTGGTTTCCAGAGGTATGGCTTTATTCTCCCAGCACTAAGTGCACACTTTTGTGTAGTGCAGTGTGCTGAGAGGAAGGTAGAGAATTCAGACTTACTAAAGATGATCATCCTGTCCTAGATGGTCTCATAGACTAGGAGATGGTAAAGGATTTAAAGTGCCATTAAAATGGAGCTGGTTAGTTGTAGGATGAGAAATATGAGGGCATTGGGATGGAGTACAGAGAAAGAGAAGGTACTTCCACAGGACTAGCTAGAGCAAAACAGAGAGGATTGTTGAATATCTGTTCATTTTTTTCATTGTTAATTTATTTTTCTCTGTCACAGGGCTTGAACTCTGGGCCTGGGTGCTCTCCCTGAGTGTTTCAGCTCAAGGCTAGCTCTCTACCACTTGAACCACGGTGCCACTTCTGATTTTCTGGTGGTTAACTGGAGATAAGAGTCTCATGCACTTTGTTGCCTGGGCTGGCTTTGAACTGTCATTCTCATATCTCAGCCTCCAACATTACAGGCATGAGCTACCAGTGCCCAGTGAATATCAGATCGTCTTTTCCATTTTGGTATTTTTTTATCTTTAGTTTTACAAAGAATTTGCTATTGAACAATACAGTATATGAATACAATAAATCTTGATCAGTATCACTCTTTTCGTCATTCTTCCCCATCCCTCCCAATTCCCATACCATCCCTTAATTTTCTTAACTTTGTACAATATGCATTGAATTTTATGACAGCATGCTCACTAGTTTTTCCTCTTCTTTTTTCTATCCCCTGCTCTTGATCCTAACCCCTGCTTTTGGGTGCCTAATTTCTAGTATTTATTTTGTTGGACTGTGAGCTAGTCTTTCGATGGAACTACATCATTTGAGTTCTCCACATAAATCTATGTTACTTCAGATAATACACTTGTGTATACTTGGATACCACCTTGAAATGTATATTTATATATTTGTAGATTAATTCTAGCTCCCACATATGAGGGTAAATATACATCCATTGTCTCTTTGGGCCAGAGTTACTTAACATGTTTTTTCTGTATCCTTCCATTTCTTTGTAAACACTGTGCTATCATTCTTTGTAATGGATGAGCAAAATTCCATTGTGTATATGTATCTGTTCTTTTGTATGGCCCATGACACACAGCCTGTCTGTATTGGAATAGCTAAGAAGTATTGAATCAATTTTAACTTTCTTTAATGTTCAGTTCCTTTTTAAATTTAAATAGAAATTATATTTTGCAATGCACCATTGCCACAAAAAAGGGAAAATTCGTCTAACTCCATATTCAGTGGATAATTTCCTACATAAATGAGATGGTGTCAAATGAAACACATTTGTTCATTCAAAAATTACATGTTAATGCCGCCAGGAGAATTCAAGAAAATATTCACCAGACCGAACTTGGAGAATGTTTTGTAGAGGCTCACTGAGCTGCCCTTGTCAAGGTGGAGAACAGGTAATTTTCTGTGACTAATTGCAAAACATAGAGAACATTAACATGAAGAATGAAAGCATAATCTGTGGTATAACAGGCAGTAAAACTAGTCATATAATCCATTACTTTTTGAGGTAACATGTTTCCTTTTTTAGTTCAGGAATAGCTTTGCTCTGGTCAAGTCTATTTTAAAGGCTTGCTAAAATGACATCACTTGAAAGGTCATAGGCAGCTACATCTGTCTTAGTAGTCCAGATAGTGATACTGGGATACTTATAACTTGGAAAATGAATAATCAAAGAAAATGCTTAGAGACCCAGGTGTTACAGCCCCCATCTGAGCATCTTTAGACATAACAAGAACAACATGATTATATTATTAGTGACTTTAGAAGTACAAGTTAGTTTTGAATCTTTGGAAATCTTGAAGTCTAATGTTAGCTCCACTGCATATTAGCTAAGTGAACATTTACAAATCACTAAATTGTTCTTGATTTTCAGTGTTTGCATCAGTAAAATAGATAGAATGATTTCTCTTCCTCTTATTTTTCGAGGTTTTGAAAACCAAAAGGAAGAGCACTGAAACCAATAAAGAAATAAAGACTTATGATTAAGAAGAGTGTCAGGAGAATCCCGAATATTTTCCTTTTTGTCCTAGTAGACCATATCATTCTAACAAGTCACTTAGCATATAATGTTCTTAATGTTCAAAGCTGAATGCTTAAAGTTGTGTCCTTTATAATACAGAAAAGGCTTGATTTTCTGAAAATAGTAGGTCTACGGAAATATTGTATCTGTTTTTAGAGCTTCTGAATCTTATTCCCTCCCCACCTCCATGGATTTCAGTGATAAACATAGAAATGTGTGTATGAACAAATGGAGGAAACAAAGAAGCTCTTGTAAGCTATTAGAACAAGCCTCATTGCCTAGTATGTTGAGCAGTGTGACAACATGTTACTCATTGACCACTATCATTACCTTACCATTGTTTCATGTTAAGAGCAAAGGATTTGCCAGCTGGATAGTTTAGTTTTAAATCCTGGTTCTGCCATTTGGTAGTTTTGTGATCCAAATTATGGTACTTAAGCTTTCTGAGTCTGCACATTAACCAAATGGATGATAATGACAAGACATGCGTAACTCATCTTGGGCTGTTGTTCTTTGGTGCTCAAAAACAGTAACTGTATATGTTAGCCTCACCAGGAAAGAGGGAAGGGAAAAGAACAGATTTAAAAAAATCATCATAATGCTTTGTAGTCATGAGAACAACAGGTTTCAAGGAGCTATACAAACCTTGATTCAAAGTATACCTCTGGGTTCTTATTTCAGATCTTATCTGCTCCAATTGTACTTGACCTTAAATAAATCAATTATACTTCATTTTGAACCATTGGGAACATACTGTTTGTTATTGAATAGTATTGTTTTGAAACATCAATGATGTGATTCATAAGAAATGGAGAGGAGTATTGTTCCAATTAAATCTGGGTCTGTTGTAATTCCTCTGTAACCTGTTCATTCACCCTCCTTCTCTCCTGAGAAGTACTATAAAGTCCTAGGCAGGCCTCATGAGTTAAGCCCTAAAAAGTTCTAATTAAAAAAAATACTCAGGTAAATGTGGTTTCTCCATTGTACTCTTTGGATATGTCTTCCTACAAAACAGATGCATAACATGCATATGATTTGTTAATGAAAAGTTCCAAAACACTTGAGTGAGGATTTTTTTCAATAGAGTGGGATTAATTGGCTAATCATACTGTAAAATCAAACATTACCTTTTACCTTGGAAATGGATAAGAAATAGAAGTGAATTTTAAGTGGCTCTAAATGTGAAACCCCAAATCCTGAAACACTTGGGGAAAAGCCTAGAAAAAATATTTGTGACTTTTGGGAACACAAAAGTTTTTCAGACATAATAAAAACTAAAATTTGGAAAACGATAAATTTGGGCAAGTAGGGCAAAGGAAAGCAAAGGAGACAATGGAATAATGAAGCTTGTTGATACTGGTTTGAGAAAAGGTATGAAGGAGCTTGATGGAGAGTATAAGTATGATTGTATACATGTATATAATTGTATAAATAGCTAATATAATACTTACAAATTTGTTTAAAGATTAAATACGTTTATTGGAACTAGGGAAGGGAAAGGGAATACCAAAATCAAGAGACAAAGGATAAAAAGACAAACCATTTCAAAAGCAATACTTAAGAAACTATTTGGTATAAACCAACTGTACAACTCATGGGAAGGAGAGGGAAATGGAGAGGGGGGAAGGGGAGGAAAAATGAGGGAGGAGGTAACAAGTTGGATAAGAAATGTACTTACTGCCTTACATATGAAACTGTAAGCCCTCTTACTTCACTTTGACAATAAAATCAAGATTAAATAATTTTACTTTTTGAAAACTGGTGTTAAGAATAAAGTAGTACACTTAGACTGTGAGAAAATATTAGAGTACTTATATAGAAGCACATAACTAACTCTTAAAATTCAATAATAATAAAAACAATACATTTGGGTACAGAATTTCCACCTAGATTGAACAAAACAAGACATGAATTGTGTAGTCTAGGGGTGAAATCTTTGTAAGAAGGCCATGGTTTTGAGCTACAAAATAAGACCTCACCAATTAACCTGATGATTGAAAGTGTGGGCATACAGGTCTCTGTCTTCTCTTTAACTATTTCCTATTGCACTCTACTAAACTGACAGGGTTATGGCAAGCTCAACTCCAGTGTTGTTTGTTCTGAGGTCACACAGCTAGTTCTAGTCAGAAACAGAAGCCAGTGCTAGGTTTTCTAATTGCCTGGGTACAAACTCCATCACGTGTCTATGCCAAATAACCAATGAGGGATGTGGAATATGCTTTGAGCCTGGTTGGTTTCTTTTTCCTTTTATCTTCAGATTAAAGTTATGAAGTTGTGTGGTATTATAGGTATTATACAACTGGAAGCTTTGTTGATTAAGAACTCATTTAAGTTCAAGATTTGTTTTCTTTTTTTTAAAAGTTGTTACGGTCAAGGTGATGTACAGAGAGGTTACAGTTACATAAATCAGGTAATGAGTGCATTTCTTTTTGAGCAGTGTCATCTTTTCCCTCATTTTCCACCAGTTTTTTTTAAGTAGATGTGCAGTATCATTTCATGAGATCTGCCAGGATTTTCTGTTCTAGCTCAAGTGGAAAAATTGTACCATAACATTATAGACAGAAGATGCTAATCAACTTTTAGATGCTTTTAGTTCCCAAAGTCAAGATATAAATTTGTGCTGTTGTATTAGCTATGTTTTAAGGCTGAACTCCATTGAATAGTTGAAAAGTTTTGTGGAAGTTCCTCTATTTGACAATCATAAAAATGTACATCTCATAGGAACTGTCCAGAATCTTCAGCCACTAACTAGTTGTGTGAACTTGGGCATTTACAACCCTCAGTGGAAGTCTGTTTTCTCGTGAGCGAAACTGGAGGTTGACCTAGTTGATCTCAGAGGGACTTGCTGCTTTGACATTTTTTACATTGTGTATTTCTGCAATTCTAAACAGCCTTAACATTGAAATGCTGCCAACAAATATTTTGACACACACACACACACACACACACACACACACACACTTTTTTTTTTTAAATTTTCCTGCTGCTTTGCAGTCTCTGGAATTCTTCTGACTTGTTTATTGCTTCCTCAGAGCGGCCTTGCTGGTTTGAGCTGGAGTTGCCTATGCCTTGTGCATAATTTGCCTGCTTACAGTCTTTCTGTTCCCTAGGGATAGTGTCATGTTTGCAAGGTGAACGAGAGAGTGTTTACTGCAGGAGCTGAGTCACAAATACATCCTTTTCTGCCACTAGAGCTACATGTTTCTCCAATTTCTCATCCTCTGCCCTTCTTCCAGTTTGTTTCCTTGCTACATTTGGGTTTTATGATTACATCTGCAATAGTAGGCACAGATGTTTTTCTCAGTCAATGGTATGGTTAATGGTGAAATCGAGTTTTTGAGCAGATGCTCACATGTGGGTGCTATCCTTTTCTCTCCTGACACATTTTCTACACAAACAGCAGATTGTGTGTCTGGTGTGCTTTGAGCCTAGCAAGGAAAGAATTCAAGCTGAATAAAACTGAGCTGATTTTCAAGCTTCTATAAAAATAATGCAGGCACGAACCTAGACAAGCTCTTCATGGCACCCCTGCAGTTGCCATCTAGAGGTGCTGAGTCTTGAGCCTTTGCCAGCTTGCCTTGAAGCTGGGAGTAAGCATTTATCCTTGAAGGACTATCATAGGAAAATGAAATAACATCATATCAATTTAAAAAAAAGAGGACCCGACTGTTCTTTCACGTTGAGTTCTGTGACCCAAGGCATAGAGTTTAACCTCTGCTTCTGCATCTGTGAGCTGAAGTGATAATACAAAGCTAGAGAAGATCATTAAGGTAATTACCAAGTAGCAGAGGTCCCTGCTTAAGCCTAATGCATGTCCACTATTGGTATATATAGCTAATTGAACCTGACTGCTAGAAGTCTAATTGCATGAGAGATTGAGAAGCCACCAAGGAGGGAGGTAAAGCATCACAAGGATGAGGAATTAGGATCATACTCCAGGATTTCTCAATCTTGGAACTATTGTAATTTGAGGCCACCTTATTGTTTACTATGTATATTTGGCCGCTCTGCCCACTAGATGTCAGTAGTGCACCCCTCTCTAAAATGGACAACCTAAAGCCAAAGTATTTGGGGGAGGTGTGGTCAGCACATAGTCTGTGATGGAGAATTGCTGCCACAGAGGCATTAACCCTAGGCTTTAAGTTCTAACTCTACTACTTTCCCCGACTTATGTAGCTTGTAACTATGCTTCAATTTGTTGATCTGTAAAATGGGAGTCTTGGCTACTGTCCAGAAAGAACTGCTAGGATTAAAATGACCAGTGGACACTGGTAGATGCAAATTAGCTCACCACCCCCAGAAGCCCTTTGCTTATTCCATCCTGCTTGCCTAAAATCCACTCTTTTTTATTTATTTTATAATTTATTTATTTATCTAGTGTCAAAGTGATGTACCCAGGGGTTACAGTTTCATACATAAGGCAGTGCATGCATTTTTTTTTTTGCCAGTCCTGGGCCTTGGACTCAGGGCCTGAGCACTGTCCTTGGCTTCTTTTTGCTCAAGGCTAGCACTCTGCCACTTGAGCCACAGCGCCACTTCTGGCCGTTTTCTGTATATATGGTGCTGGGGAATTGAACCCAGGGCTTCATGTATAGGGGGCAAGCACTCTTCCACTAGGCCATATCCCCAGCCCCGCATTTCTTATCCAACTTGGTGGGAATGTGGCTCAGCGGTAGAGTGCTTGCCTAGCATGCCTGAAGCCCTGGGTTCAATTCCTCAACACCACATAAACAGAAAATGCCAGAAGTGGCACTGTGGCTCAAGTGGTAGGGCAAAAGAATCTCAGGGACAGTGCTCAGGCCCTGAGTTCAAGCATCAGGACTAGAAAAGAAACAAACAAGAGTCCCATGAAGTCATTGGTAAAATCCACTCTTTCACTCTATTGTTCTTTCTAGTTGTCTAAGCAAGTCACCAAATCTCAGCTCAGCCCCATATGGAAACCCACCTTCACACTGCAGAAGAGATCAGAGTTCAAAGCACTCATAGTCTTACTTTATTTAAATTATACATGATAATACTTGAGTGATTAAGTCGCTAATGCCTATCGGTCTAACTAGAATAAACTTCTCGGGAGCAAGTGTTATGTATTTCTGCTTCCTTACTTTATGATTTAAGATAGCTCCTGGAAGAGAACATGAATTCAGTAAAAATTTAGGAGAGGGAAAGAATGGAAAGTTTAACATAAAGTTGCAAAAGCTGTTAGTGTAATTCCCCTAAGGAAGACATTTGGCCTGCTGAACTGCCCAGTGAAAAGGAGACAGAGGCAACCTAGGAGGGGTGATATTTGTTGTAGCCTATTACAGAAAAGGCTATTCTGTTTGATTTCCATAAAGTTAGGGACTTTTGGTGAATTCAGTACATAGCTTCCTCTTGTGTTCCTGAATTTGCAATAAAGAGCAACAGATTCAGACATGTCCTGTCTCATCATTATTACTCAGAGCTTCTCTGTGTGGAAAATATGTTTTAGGTAAGTGGCACTGAACAAATGCAGGGCACTCCATCCACTGGGGACTTGTTCCTGTGAAAGAAACTAAGGTTTGCATAACTAACTCGAATTCCTCACTGCAGGCCTGTCCCAAAGGGGACAGTAACAAGCTGAGTGATGATTTGCTTCCTCCTGAGCAGAAAAGCCAGAAGAGCTACCTCCATTCCTGTCAACAAATTTAAGTTTGAATCCTTTGAGAACACAGAACTGGGAGTAAATTCCATTTCCTGAATGGACATTTTGCTTTGAAGAGCCATAAAGAAATATCTCTAAGACTGTTTGTGGTGCCAAAAAGAGGAGGAAGGATTTCCTCAAGCTTCCATAGAATCCTGTATCTTTAGCCCATTGACATTGCAGTTCATTGATCTCAGCAGGAGTTCCAAAAGGTGATGGATAGAAAAGTCCATGAAATCAGCTAAAAGTGGGTATGCTAAATAAGTGAAACCAATTCAGTGGAAGGAGACTTAGAGGTAGATCAAGACAAAAAGTCATGACTATTTGGCCACTCACACAGTTTGGTTCCTAAAAGACTAGTGAAATGATGACCACTTTGTGTTTTAAATGAAGACCTGGATGAGATAGGGAAATGGGTATGCAGTTATGAAAGTTCTGTATACAGAGTATATTCAAATTTAAAGGCCTTTTAGACTTTCCCCTTTCTAGTAAATCTGTGGCATTGAGAAATGCAACCTAATGTGTTTCCAGCACCTCATGTTTTCATGATGTTTTGGCACTTGTTTTCTATGGAATAAGTTCATTTGGTAGCTTGGGAATAAAATTGAATGAGCCATTATCACTACTTCTACAAGGAGCCATGTTATTTCTGGAGACTGAAACTCACCAAAATGTTTATTAATGTACTCAATATGCCTTAACTTATTACTAAGCACATGGAATGTTTGCTTTCCTATCTGCATGTTGGAAACAGTATCCGTTAATAGTGCCATTTTCTTCTGTTCATTACCTGATATAAATCCACATGACAGTTCCGTTTTCTTTTTCCCTCATACGACTTATAACTGCCTTGATCACATCCAATATTTTTTGTCTGCAAATGAATGGCTTTATGAAGGAAGATACTTGGTATAGTAGATTTTTGCATCCCCAGAACGTAACAGGATGAAGATACCCAATATTTATTAATTGTGTGACATGAATACTTAAGAAATAGCTTTGGCCTTGAACTGCGGATTCAAGATTACTTTTCCTGGTTTTCTTTGCTGCTTGAATGACCTGTGGATATCTTAACTCGACATTCAAAATTGAATTCTGGATTGCCACTGCGTCCCCACTCCTCCCAATGATAAATGAGCCATTCTCTGTGTTCCTCATTTCAGCAAATAGCAACTCCATCCTTCAAGTTGCTCTAAGTCCTTCCTTTATGTCCTGTCTCATTTCCAGGCTTCCAGCAAGTCTCTTCCCTGTATGAAATATTTTCAGAATATAATCATTCCTCAGCATCTCTGTTGCCACCCAAGGAGTACAAAATCACCATCATCTCTTGCTCCCCTCCTCCAGATTGCTTCCACCAGTATCACCTAATTCTGTTTTCTATATCCTTATGTTTTAAAATATAAATAGGTTCATATCATGTTTCTTTTCCAATGTTTGAACATCTCTCAGACCATTGTTCTTAAAATATCACCTCTGCACCAATATTCCCGATTCTAATTCAATCTGTCAGCATGGCATATATCCCTACCTGATTTATATTATTTGTTATCTATTTCTGCCTGGTGGAAGGTAAACTCAAAAGGACATGTATATTTTGTCTGCAAATAATCTCCATGTAAAACAACACAATGCTAATAATAACCTTCATGTCTGTGAGTGTGTATCTGTGTGACTGGTGATAACAATGTGAGATTACTTGTGACTACAAATTCACGTGGTTTTATGAGTATATACAGGAATATGTAGGAGAAAATTGTGTGTGTGTGTGTGTGTGTGTGTGTGAGAGAGAGAGCTTATGAGTCTTTTAATGTTTGAAATCATGGAAGAAAATTTGCAAATAGATAAGTTAAAGCATCGAAATGTGAGGTTGAGTATGTAACATATGAAGAGCAATGTGATTGAAAATAAGATTTGTGTACTTGCAAATGAATTGTGATACATGTATGTGTGAGGATGCTTGTGAATATGTGTGATCAGTCCAGAATGTGTGTTCATGTGTGTATCTATGAGTTTGAGTTCACCTCAGATACTATTATGTTCTTCTCATACCTCAAACTCATTGGAGCAAAACAAAATTAAGATTGTTTTCCAGAATGTGTTCTTCCTCCTCCTTCTTTATTCTGCACTTCTGCAAAAGTACTATCAGCTATTTTCTCCTCTAATACTGGGATGTGGGAATCTTGTACAGTCATTTCCTTCCTTAAATCATATCAGTAGTGCCAAAATCCAAGTTAATTCTGTCTTTGTATTTATCCTAAATGATTTTGAGTGGAGGGTCTTGTTTACTAGCATCTACACAAAGCCTACTGGCTGGAGTCCTTTTCGAAGTCTTGAGGCACCATATTAAAATGATAGCATCTAGAATAATGCAGAAGGAAAAAAAATGGAAGCAGAGGAAAAATCTCATTTGAAAGTGAAAATAAGGCATCAGGGAAACTGAGGCAAAGTCCCTTAGCTATTGACAGGTTTGAATAAATCCCCAAGTAGGACTTCCAGCTAGGAGGACTGCCTTTTGCCATAGAGGATTTTTCTACCTTCTTCCCAGGCAAGCAGGAGGAAGAGAAGAGTAGCTAGTTCTTGGTGCAAGAGAGCAGTAAATGGGGCTCACAACGAAGTGGGAGCCCAATGAAGGCTCATGGACTCTCTCTTATAGTTGTTCAGGTGACTCTCAGAGGTTCTTGTGTCTGGTTGGTATCTGTGCACCTCACTCCAAGGGGCTGAGTGCCCGTCTCCTACGTGGATCTGCTCCAGGGTCCTGGAGGCTATTTACTTCTTTCAGAGCCTTTCCCAGGTGTTTATGAAGAGGAAAGGGTGTTATCTCCACTAGTCTCTGCTTTCCAGTCTTCTGCTTTCAGAACAGGAGGGAGTATGATCTCCAGACCTATTTGCCCAGTCTTCCCCATTTTACCTTTCCCTTTCAGGCTATTTCAGAGCAACTCAAAGAAGTGTTGGAATTTCAATTAGAGGCTCCATATGTACTTCTCAATAATGCTGAGGAGGTCGTTTCTGCACTGGTTGGAATGTTACATGACATACCAAAGTATGTCTCAAAAGACCTTTTCTGCCCCTCAAAACTCTGTAAATCCTTGTTCCAATCATAACAGAAATGAATAAATAGAGCTACTTAGTGGATACTTGGAATTTCTACCAAATCCTTTGTTAGGTGAGGACATGGTATAATAGAAGAAGGAGGCACCCCAATGACTTTTGCTCCTCAATCCTACATGCTTGGCTTGAGCAATTAGGACTGTCATGTGTTGTAATATACATTAAAATCTTATTCAGTCATGCCTCATGATTTCTGACCACAAGAAAATGTACATACTCATTCAGCCAATAATTATTAAACAATTAAATAATTAATGATCTTTTATTTATTTCTAGGCACCATGAAATGCTCTCATTTCATTTTCAAAATGAACTTTCAATAAGTGAGAAAGGTGAGTCTCAGTGATATTAAGCAATATATCTTGATTCACAGAACAACCAGTAGAATTGGGATTTGAACCTAGATCTATGTGGCTCTAGAGCACATGATTTAACAATCAAGCCTATTCCCCTTTTAATTGTCTACAATACATTTGTATCAATCCCATGGAGCATCTAACATTTCAACCTGGTCTGATAATCTGATATCATTCACTTCTATTACAAAATTATCTATAATGTTATTCTAACTTTCAAAAGATAATATCATCTTAGAGAAAAGAGAGGCAGAATAAACAACATTTTCTATTACTTCCCATCACCAAACATCCTAACCCATCTGTGTGTGTAAATACAGTGTCTAATTGCAGTTGCTCTTATTTGAGGCTCAGACTCCATGGAGTTCTGTTGCACAATTCTTCTCAGAGATCTGTGTATTTCCTTTGTTTATATCTTCTTCAATTTCTTTCATAAGTATTTTGTACTTTTCAATATGTAAATCATTCACTTCCTTGATGAAATTTACTCCCAAATATTTTACTTTTTGTTATTGTAATTGAGATTATTCCCCTAATATTTTAGACAATTTATTGTTAGTGTGTAGAAATATACTGAATTTTGTGTGATAATATTTGTCTCTTGCAACTTTACTAGTACTAACAAGGTATTTTTGGTGAAGCTATTAAGGCTTTTCAATATTTAATATGCTATGTTCAAACAGAGAGAATACTAGTATGGTGAATATAAAAAGATGATAGGTAACAAGTGTAGGAAAGACCTTGAAGGAGAGTTCCTTGTGCATATTTGATGAAAGTGGAAATGTACAAAGAAAATGAAATTAGTGTCTCAAAGAAGATTATTTTTTCTACAATTAATAAACATGTCTACTACTGGATGATAAAAATCTGTTTGATTTGCCTACAATCCTAGCTACTCAGGAGGCTGAGATATGAAGATTGTGGTTCGAAGCAGCCCAGGCAGGTAAGTCCGTGAGACTCTTCTTTTTCTTTTTTTTTTGGCCAGTCCTGGGCCTTGGACTCAGGGCCTGAGCACTGTCCCTGGCTTCTTCCCGCTCAAGGCTAGCACTCTGCCACTTGAGCCACAGCGCCGCTTCTGGCCGTTTTTCTGTATATGTGGTGCTGGGGAATCGAACCTAGGGCCTCGTGTATCCGAGGCAGGCACTCTTGCCACTAGGCTATATCCCCAGCCCCCCGTGAGACTCTTATCTCCAATTGACCACCAGAAAACTGGAAGTGGTGCTGTGTCTCAAAGTAGTAGAGTCCTCACTGCAAGCAAAAGAAGTCAGGGACAGCACCCAAGTCCCATGACGGATAAAAATATAAAGTTTTATGAAGTTCACAGAAGAATTGTCTTGATTAAATAACTGAGCTGCCCTTTTGAAAGTCTAGTATCACTTGGATGACTGCTTTTTGGGTAAAACTTCAAAGGTCAACTATATTGACTCAGAAAAACAACTGACTTCAATAATTTATGGATAATGAGTAATCTTTACAATGGATAAGGCAGGGAGAAATGCATGCACCACTGCTAATGTATGCATTTATATCAGCCAGGTAAATCATTGCAAGTGAAAAGGGTACATCAAAGTCAATGCACTCTTAAAGCATCCATATATACTGCCAGTTACAAAAAATCAATATTCTTACCAATTATGACATGCTTATTATTTAAAAATTCCTATAAATATGCTTATTATTTAAAAATTCCTATAAATAGCATATTTGCATCATTGGCCAACCACTCACTATATTTTTTTTTTACAATAAATCACTCATTATTGATTTGAAGGACTTTTGTGTACCAAGTATGAACACTTCGTTACATTTTAACATGTTTTCTCCAGGTTTTTATCTGAATTTACAGATTCATTGATGTATAGATAACGTGTTTGCTTATTTTTTCTGAATTTTTTCCTGGAAAGTGATTATCCACACTGAATTTGCAAAATATTATCCCATATTTCTTCTGTATCCAAATCATTCACTTCATTTTAAAAATTGAATTTATTATTGCATAATTGTACTAAAAGATTACAATTCTGTATATAAAGTTATGAGTGCAATGCATATTATTTAATGTTACCCTTTCCATAGCTGTCAACCATTAAAAATGTTTGTAGTTAAGAATCTAAATTTGTTTTCCTATAAGTCCATATTCATTGGAAATATTGAATGATCCTACATTCTTTCACTTCTGTAGCACTATTTTAATACATTTCATCTATATTCATATTTAGATTTTTTCTTTGACTTACCCTTCTTTCCCTTATCTATTTGTCTATTCTTTCCTCAATACTATCCCTCTTTGATTAGAAAGGCTTTAAAACATATTTTAATAGCTGATAAGTTGTCTCTTAATTAAATTTCAACAATTTCTTGGTATTTCTTTTTATATTTCTTCTATGTGTGGGATTATTTTGTACATTTGTAAAAGAATCATTTGAATTTCGAATCAAAATGCATCAATACCATTTCTAACTCTATTATGAAGCATTGGTATTATCACCTAACAGTAACTGAATAAATCCTAGCTCTTTATTCTGTTATGCAAGTGGGAAAATCCTCTTTCTTGCAAGTGAAAATATTCCGTTCATCATGTCTGCCCTTATGATTCCATAGGAACATGCTACCTCTGTCTGTTTCGGTCATTGCTAATGAGTACTTGTATGGATGTATTGGGCTTTGTTGTGCACTGCTAAACTCCTGCACTTTAGATGGCTTTAGTGATTTTCATATAAGTCAACTAGTCCCATTTTTTTTATCGTATTGTATATACTTGACTATGTTTTGAGAATTAAATCCAAAAACCTGGAAATGGAATCTATATTTAGGAGTATATTGTTTCATTATGATTTTATTTTCCTTTCCAAAGATTATGGAATGTCTGTTCCTTGATTAATGTCTTTTGGGTTGTTTCAAACTTTTCATAATTTTTCCTATGACATTGGTTGTTTGACACTTGTAAAAATTGTGAATAGGATTTTTTTTATTTCAATTTCAATTTCTAATAAATGTTTTCAGTATAAAACAAATAGCTTGTTTCTGCCCAACTTACTAAATTATCATAATGATAAAGTTGATTATTTTAGGTTCCCTTGGTATACAATCAGAATAGTTTCATTAATATAAAATTGGATCATAACAAATATTTAATATTACTGCCTTACCATGTTAGCTAATGCTCCACAGTAATTACACCTAAAGGAACAATATTTATACCATAATGCTCAGTGTAAAGTATGAATACTATGCAGCCATTAGCAGTAACATCTTTGGACAATGTTTAACAGCATATTGAATAGCACCTTTTAAAAAGATAAAAATTAGCTTTTGGAATATTATAAGTCTTTAAAACCCACATACTGACATATATTCACAGCGAAAGAAAAGGCTCAGTTAATCCATGTCAGTGTGGAATTGGTGCAATCCTTGGACAATAGACATGTCATTTTTATATTTTAGATAACTTCAAGTTTCCATGATATACGTATACTTCTCATGATCATAAAAAAGCACTGATACTAATAAGTGCAAGGCAGACATTTTTTGAGGAAGTACTGATAGACAGTCAGAGGGGGGTGTCATTATTTGCTTTGCAATGTCTAGCAAAGCAATTACAAATATTAGCTTCAGGGAGTTTTTAACCTAATGGCAGTTGCTCAACATCCTGTCCTTTCATTTCTATGACTAGTTGCTATCTTTGCAGATTTGTGGAATGCTGGCATGGCAATTTTCTTCCATGCACACTGGCTCTGCCAATGCCATCTGCAAAATGCACTTACTGCCAAATGTATTTGCAAAATGGCTGCCTTGCTGGATATAGGTAGAGAAAAGAAATTCTGCTGACTGCTGCCTAGAAGACTCGCTGTTGCTTAGAGATTCTTTGTAGCCCATAGACTTTTTCAGCTTCTGCTATCATCAGTCGTCACCTTAGCAGATGCAATTGCAGTTAAAACTTGTCTTTGCAGGTTTGCTGGTTCTCTACTCGATTTCATGCAGGTTATAAAAGTGGTTGTAACTTTTGTACTCCAGTGGAATTAAAGAACTTTCAGTCTTGCCTTTTATAGCCTTTGTCAAGTCTTCCAACAGAGGTTGTATTTAAAGAAAATGTTCACCTGAATTGGCTATTAGCTGTGACTCAGCTAGCCTGTGCTACAGGAGCATCTTAAACTCTGGGATGGAGCTTCCTTTGGGTTTTGTTTCTGTGGCCTTTGGTTCTTTTCTCTCCTGCTGGGACTGGAGTGAGAGGGGTGGAAGGTAAGAAAACCACATCGACTAGAGGTTAAGAGCCCATTAAGTGAAATCTAAGGCAGCTTTGTAAGAATAAGCTATATCTCAAACTTCAAAAATGGATACGCCCCTGAAGGCAATCACTTTTAGATGAGAACGCCCAAATTGCTTTATCTTGGTGGGGAACATTTTCATGGAAGTGCTAATTCTTTATTTAAATGGATTTCAATAGATTTCATTGTGTCCTTGGTTTGAACACGTCAAGGAACATCCATCATTTTGATACGTGTTTGAGAAGTTGGACAATATTTTCTTTCTTCTATTTCCTAACAGAGACGCTGCTATTAGAAAATAAACTGTTGCTTAGTGTTATTTATACAGAGTCTAATAAAACATTATGTTACTAATCAAAGGTGATAGATACAAAGCATTGTTTTGTCTTTTGGCATTATGGATTATGCTAATGGCCATCTGCCCATAATTGATATTTTGTTCTTCAGTCACACAAAAATAAACACAATCAACTATAAAAGACAACTATTTTGTTGTGATAGATGCTTAGGCGGTTTTCTTTTATTCTTCATTATGTTTTCATAATTTCTTAGTTAATTATTTAGCAGTATAATACTTTTATAATACAAACACTGCATTCCAAATGAGGATTTGAGATATCTTGTTTGTTCATGGTGTTGCCACCCCAGTATCCTCACTGTGCCATTGGGAAAGAGCAATCAAGTCAATAATAGTAACCTGTAATGAGGCTGGTATGTTTTCTTTAGTTTGCCTATACGTCGAAGGTTATTTCACTTGTAGAGTAAGTATTAGCAAAAGAAATCCAACCCAGAAAATGTAGGTTTTAATGGTTATAGTACAAAAATCTGTTCATTCAAAATCTCCTTGCATTCAGTATTTATTGCCTTAAATTGGTAGTGAGACCATTTTGTCCTCCACTTCGCTATGTATCTTTCCAATTAGTACTTCTGAACTTGTTCAATCTGATGTACTCCTGTTCTTTGCAAAGTGAAATATCTCACTGACAGGCTGCTTTATGTGAGTTTGACAACCTCCTGCCAAATTGTTCCTATCTGGTTTCCTTTTTCTTAAAAAATAAAGTATTCTCTTTAAGCTTTATGCTACTTTGTGTATAAGTACAACCACAATATGGGTGGTCTATTAGGGAGGTCCTTATCAAATGGAAGACCTAGTTTTCAACAGTTATTCACTGATTTTTTCCAGTTTTTTTCCTTTCTGTTCTTTCTTGGACTGAGTCAAATTACACTTTGGACTCTAGCATTTTGTCACAACTATTTTTATGTAAAACAGGAATTATAGTCATATTGATAAAGCCAGTTTTCAATTTCCATACTGATCCTATTACACTTCTATTGGCATTAAAAAAGTTAATATTATTCAGACTCCTTTCTTAAAACTCTTCATTTGGCTGCAGACATTCTACCCTAAATTCCTTCTGATCCACTTGTATATTCTCAGACTCCCTTGTAGTTCATCCCCATCTTTTAATGTTGCAGTACAACAGGGCTTAGTCTTGGAAACTTCCCTCTATGTTCACTCATACTGTAGGTGAACTCATGCAGATTTTTACATACTTCTATTAGCTTATGAGTTCCAAATTTATTGTATGCCCTCCATGCTATGCCTTCAACTTTAGACTCATATGTCAAATTAACTACTTATTGTGTCTTGCTTGCTCAATAAAGATCTCAATACTATATCCCCAAATTAATTACTAACATTCTTGTCTTCAGAATTTTTGTTCATTTCCTCTTATTTAATAATAATACTGTATTTCTGATTGCTCAGCTGAAAATTCGTGGAGCTATCCTTGCTTTTCCCTTTTCTCCCTCTATTATCTCAAATGAAACTATCTAGAGAAAGAGCTGAGTATTATTCTTAATATGTATCTAACATCTGTCTATTTCTTATCACTCCCATTGCTGATATGGGTTCAAACAACACTTTTTCCTATATGGATTATTCTAAGATTATTTTCCCAAAATCGAACCAAGAATTCTATTATTGCCAAACAAATCATAGTGATGCTTGAATCAGAAATCAGTTTGTGGAACTCTTATGCTAAAACATATTTTTGGCTTTGTATCTCTTCCTTAGAGTATCAATTCATCATCTAGAAACTTTTTTCCATCTGTTGTTATCCATGTAGCATTCTTCTGTTTTCCTCCTCTGATTATCTTTTTTCTGTAATAGTTTGAATCCTTATAATACCATTCATTTATGCTGTATATTGTCTGTCTCCACTTTTTTTTTCTTACTTATGATTCTAACATTTAGGAAAGTACCTCACATATAGTAGCTCAAATGTATATATATATGATGTAAATGTATATGTATATATTTGTATATATTTATATATGTATATATTAGATTTGTATATTAATGTATATATGCATATGTATGTATATATACAATATATACACTTGCTAATCAGTTTGGTAAATCATTGATATCCTCTATAGAATAAGAAGGAGATATACGAATACAAATGAAAAGCGCTTAAATATTTGTAAAACTTCCCTAAATTTTTTTACAGGTGAGCTAAATGTTTCTTATTCTCTTCCAATCTATATCCACAGCTAGCTGTGCTTACCCTATCACAGACTTTTGGGATTTAAATGATCTGTTTGTTAGTCTTTTACAGTAGACTGTGAGCTCCTGTGTGGCAAGAGTGGTTTAATGTTTGCCTACTTACCACTTGCATTGATTTCCTTCTAAAAGTGATATTTAATATTTAATATATTCATTAACTATGTAGATAAATCTATAAATAAAAAAGCTAGCTGGGCACCCTTGGCTCATGCCTGTAATCATAGCTACTCAGGAAGCTTAGATCTGAGAGAATTGCTGTTTGAAACCAGCTGGGGGAGGGAAGTCCATGAGACTCTTATCTCCCATTAAATCACAGGTAAAGGTATAAGTGGAGATGTGGTTCAAGTAGTAGAGCGCTAGATTAGAGGCAAGGGCCCAGAGTTCAAGCCTCAGGAATGGAAAAAAGAATAACAAAACTAGCAAAACCACCAAGGGTCATCACTGTCTTCCAGAAATGGCTGGCTTCCAGAAAATCTGAATGAGACTGAAAGTTCCAAGAATCTTGTCTCCAAAAGGCTATTGTTTCAGAAAGTAAACAGTTGTTGAATGTAACTATTCTAACTTTAGTCTTAGCACACATGAAGACTCCCTTCACTTTGAGATATTATCTGGCCCTTTTCGAAAAGGACAAAAGAAGTACAGACATTGCTGATTATACACTAGGACTTCTCCCCAGTGAGCATGATTTGAAGTCTGAAATAGGTGTTATCTCCAATCATTGCTCAAAGATAACAATGGCTCCTTCCTGTCACTCTTCCTTCCATTGTGTTAGAGATTGCTCAGACATGAAAAAACTGCTCATCGTACTATTAGATACAGATGTATAAAATCAGTTTTGTTGTTCACTGGCTTCAAAGATCCCTGACTTGGATATGATGACATTCTTGCTGGTGCTCTTGTAACTCACTAACTAAATCCACTGAGTAGCTGATACTGGGAAATGTTGTGCCTTATAGATCTGGATTTATGCTGTGGAGAAGCAGAAACTGCCAGGATAATTTTGTTGTTTGTTGTCTTTCCTTACCTAGTCAGGAATTGTTTTCCTAGAACAGGATTTAGTATCATTTCTTTGTTAATCTTTTTTTCTTTTAAATAACCTTCAAGAGAAATGTTCCAAAACAGCTGAATTGAGAAAATAAAGGAAAAAAAGATGGATGTTTATTTTTTTTAATTTTTATTGTCAAACTGATGTACAGAGAGGTTACAGTTTCATACGTTAGGCATTGGATACATTTCTTGTAAAGATGGATGTTTAATCATTCATTACGCTTGAAAAATCACCACCTATTTCCTATTGTTTAACAATGGAATGATGGTTCAGGAGCTGGGAGGATAGTATGTTGCTTCCCCTGCATCCCATGATTCAACAAAACAAATGTGTAAGGAGTTTTTATTATCACCTTGATTTTTAACTAATTAGTAAATAATATCCACATTATTGCTTAAATTCTTAAATGGTATTCATCAAACATGGGCTCTTCAACACACCTTTTAATGAGAAAAACACCCTTAAAAAGCCTTATTTTTCTTGATAAAAATATTTTCAGAGAAAATTCTGAGCCCATTCGGTAAAAAATTAGATAATTGAGTGTGAGAGAACTTATCTTTCTCAATCGTATTTTCCATTAGGCATTCTTGTACATAATAAGTACTTGATACTTGATTTGTGAATTAAGTCTAAACCCATATTTATAATTAATATAACAACAAAGAACTCAATTTCTATAAGGAAGAATTGGAGACCCAATCAATAGCGAGGCAGCTAGCTATGTTTCCCCATTCTTAATGCAGTTTTATTACCACTAAGTACCATATTAACATTAAAGAGGAATTATCTTAAATACTCTGTTACTGAAGCCTGGACAGCAACATCTGACACAAGGTCATTAAATACTTTTTATCTTCTGGCCTTGCTTCATAGTCTCCCTTGTTTTCTTTTTTTTTTTTTTTTGTTAACTCCTTCCTTCCAAACCTCATAACAGTAGAATACTCAGAGAGCAATATTCATAGGTCTACTGTTTTCTAAAATGCATTTCCTATCTTCAGGATTTCACCCATTCTCATCTGTTCTTGAATTGTCTGCATGTTAATAACTGCTAAATTTATCTTTCTGCCTGGCTGTTACTCCTACATTCTAAACGTGAGCATGCAGATACTTTCTTGATGTTTCTACTTGGTTATCTAACTGATATCTCAAATTTAGGATTTCTACACCTTTTACATTCTTGTCTACCTGAGCAAGTAGTTGAGTCTTCGGTTTTTCCTTAAAATATATCTGGAATCCACAACTTTTTGATTCTCTTCCCATGTCACATTTAGATATATATAAAAGTGGTGCCTTTGTACTTGGCTCATTTCTTTACAGCATACTGCATTTTCTGAATACATTTGCAATAGATTTATAAAAAATAAACTTGGATACTTTCATACCTTAAGGACAAATATTTAGCATTTACAAAGTATGAGCTGTATCCATAAATATTGATTCTTCTCATAAGTGTCCTTCAGTTCTTTTCTGAAATACACTTATATTCTTGAAAAAATAAGTGTGTATGAACCATTTGAAGGATCCCGGTTTCTATAAGAGACAAAATTAGAAAAGGACACTTCATTAGACTGTAAGGATGTTTGAGAGTCAGAGTTCCTAAACCATAAAAAGAGCAATGTTTTTATCAAGTATTGCTTTTCAACAAAGAGCATAATACAGTATTCTTGAATAAGGAAAACATGGTTTCTAGTACTAAGAAAACTAAAATATCTTAAGAGTAGTGGTTACTTCTAAGGAAGGGAATCTAATTTGATTATAATCTTGGGGATCCTAATTTGCGGATTATTATTACTGAGCCATATGAGGTGCTAACACTAGTATGTTTCTTCTTCTATGGATAATTATGCAAGCAATACAATTACAGTTCTTCATTAAATATGATATATGATATAAAAGGAGACATATTTCTCAGTAATGAGTGCCTGATGCTCATTTTATTTCTTTATCTGCCCATGTTGGCTTTGAACCACAATCTCCTGATCGTAGCCTCCTAAGTAACTAAGATTCCAGGTGTGATATACTGGTGCCTGGCTACACAGTGGTCATTTTTTGCTTCCTTTTGCTTTCTGATTTGTGGTCCTGGTTTGAGTTATGAATTGGCTCAATATTGAAGCCAATAAAATTCAAAAATTGGAGATGTCCATTAGAGAATATTTTGTCAAATTAAATAATTCAAAAAATAAAATTAAAATTCTTTTAAAATTTGTACCTGACATGCAAATAGCCCCAAATTAATTATATTATCATATCATCTGTTATATTTCACTTGTACAAAATTCACATTAAATGTATAAATGACCGATGAAATTTAAATACATAAACTGCATTACAGTAACTGAGATGTTAAATGATAACTACTTTGTACATAATAAACAATTTAAAATATCAGAATTATTTGATGATTTTGTAGAGTTACAATCTTCCCAATAATTTTTAATAGCTAGTTAATCTGTTATCCCTCTTTATTATGTTTTTGCTATCATCTTTTTGCTTAGAAGAACTTTGGCAAAACTTCAGCAAAATACTGATGAAATGCTTAACAAAATAGTTAAAATAAAATGTCTAGTTGTGTCTACTTGAGTGTGTGTGTGTGTGTGTACAATTGAAAGTTGTGAAATCTACTTATGCTCATGTCCAATAACTGAAGACTTTTTAAATGGAGTGAGGCACCACTAGATCTCTATGCCATTAGATAACCTAGCGATTTGTTTGAGACATGCAAGCCTGAGTATGTGCTGAAAGGTATTCACTACAGGATAGGATGCAGTGGGGTTTTCAAAAAACAGAGTGATCTTGACAGCTAGACCCTGTTGTATAGAAGTGAGTCCGTATAGGTGACTTGGGGAAGACAGTAAATTTTTATGTAAACAATATTTAAAAAGAATTAAATCTAGCAAACTTGATAGGATGGAGAACTCTGATATACTTTCATGCCAGTGATAGAAGAGCTAAAACTGCACGTAGGTATGGTAACACCTGTTTATAATTCCACTACTTTGGAGGCTGAGGCAGGAAGACAGTGAGTTGCAAGCTACATAGCAGGCCCCTCTTTCAAGAGGGAAAAAAGAGAAGTGTTAAAACTGTATGTACAAGTAATTGGTTTAACGATCTGTTCTGCTAGGAAATCTGAACTCCTCTCCAAGGAAGTGATGACCTGTTCCCAACATTAAAACAAACAAATAAAATAATAATTAAATTTAACAAAATTTATTTGAGTAACAAAGAAACAGTTCTAGAACTGATAAGCATTGAAGAACCCAAAATGGTTCATAATGCCCGTTCTCCAAAGTAGTGAGCTGTACCTATCATGAGAAAACAAATGAAAAAAGATATGCAGAACTTACCTGAGAGATTTACTAGAGGATAGATGAGAGTGATTTTTGGTTTGCTTTTTGTGGGGGAGAATTTGCAGCTGGGGTTTGCCTTCTAACATTGAAGTGAGTTGTTTACCTACAAACATATACATCACTTAATTTGGTTAAGTTCCACTTTGCTTACTACCAAGTTAAGGTCAATTCATGTTTACTCCATGTAGATGGTGCTTTAGCCAATCTTGTTTGCTTACATACAGTGACAGCTTAGGCCAAACTTAACATGCTACAGAGACACATCCACTTGTTTCTGGTTTAGGCAGCTCACGGTATCATTAACTATTATTTATTTTAAACTTCAGTTTCATTTCCTGTCATGTTAGTAAGATATTTATCATTCATAAGAACTTGATTTTAGAGCTGAGTCAGACTATGGAATTGTCTATTGCTTTGTCAAATAAAATTAGGATTGATGAATGATTTACAGGGCAGGAAGTATTTCGCCTTCATTTTCTGTGTTGTAAAAAGCTGATATTGAGCCATTTCAGATGGAAAGTTTATTTTTCTTTTGTCTCTTCTAAGGAATTTGAATTCCTTTTAAAAACTGTTCCAAAATGAAAATGCACTCAACAATTCATTACACACTATTATAGACTCATTAAAATGCAGCATTACACTATTGAAAATTATTCACAAAAGAGAGGTATGAAAATGTAAGATTTGCAGATTAGAATAAGACAAATTCCTAAGCAAGAGTTTCACGAAATCTTCCTGCACCAGTGAAAACGCTACCCACATTCAGGGACCATAATTCCTTCTATGAATGAATGAAACGCTTTACATAGGTAATTCTTCCATTCTTCCATTATAAAATGAGGAAGTGAGAACAATTCTTTTATTGGTTGTGGTTGAACTGAGGCAGTAGAAAATTGAGTGGGTTCCTGACCCTGGATATGATAGCACATTCAGAATTTCTATGATGTTTGATCCCAAATATAAATTAGAGAGCTTATTTCAATCAATAGCTTAGTATGATGGGGCATGCCTGTCATCCTAGCTATGTAGGAAGCATAAACAGGTAGATCACAATCCAGGATGGTCTCACCATAGACTCTAGGTTCTATTACAAAAGTAATGAAGGTATAAAAGGCTAAGTCTGCGGCTAAGTGTTATAGCTCCCTAGCAAATGCAAGGTTGTTAGTTCAACCCTCAGGACCATCAAAAAAAGGAAGAAAAAAAACATATATCAAGCCACTAGACATCCAAACTATTATTGAATTGCGTGATCTGTCCAAGAAACTAACATAAAATGTCTAAAGAAACCCTTCCATCTGATTCACACTGGAAATAGCTGAGATAAGAAACAGCTTTTAGATGTCTATTTTCTAGCATTTACTTCCATACGTATTACCTTATTTAATATACATAATGCACTTCGGTTTCAACAATCCTTGCCATGTTAAAACAGAAAAACATGTAAGAGAGAGATCAGCTGACTTGCTTATAATGACATGCCATAGTCGGTGCTCTGATTGAAGTTTGTTACTCTTACTGGTTTTCTTACTATTACTTGCAATTATAATCTTTTATAAGAGATCCTGGTGAATTGATCTCCAAGGCCACAGGAAAAGTTGAGGAGGTGAATTCCTATTTGTTCTCTCTGAATTTGCACTTTTTTCCAGCATTTCTCTTGTGCTATTAATTTTATTGTATCCTATCTCTTTTTTAAATGTAATTTTATTGTCAAGGTGATGTACAGAGGTGTATCCCATTTTTAAAAAGGACTGTATCTTCATTAAAGAATAAGAAAAAACTGTCTTCATTTTCCTCCTTTTTGGCTGAAGTGAGACAAATTGTGATTTTTTTTGAAATAAAGGATTTTACTAAAACTTGAAGAAAAGCAAAGTGAAAACAAATAACTAAACTAAAGAATCAGAAGGATAGTGACATCTCAAGAACAATTTCTTAACTTGAATTAGGAAGGTAATAACACTGAAGTTATCATGGAAAGTAAAATAGTTTTGCTTTGTAAAGTAAAATAGTATTTGGTTTGTAAAGCTACTCCTTCCAGTTCTTACTCTTTTTTTAGTAGCTTTAGTGTTCTACCTTTGAAAATAGAACAAATTTAAGGGCTCCTGGCCTTAGACTTAGTGATCTCTAGAATCCCTTGTAGTTCCAATGCTAAACAGTTATGAAATAATGTGGCAATGCATTTATATAATGTCCCTGTCTGAGAGCAATCAATCAGAACTCTGGGGAAAACTATTGCTATCTTAAATGACTTTGTCCTTAGTTCCTACTAACATTCCAGTCATGTCATAATCTCCTTTTGCCATTGAGCTGCACTAATGAGATAACAGGTTTCATCACAACAGAAGAAACTCACAGGTTTTTGTCTTGTACCTGTCCATCAAAACTGGGCTTCCATGGAGTGCTATTGTGTTTTCAGAGGTATGTAGCTAAGTTGATTAATTAAAAGTTAATGGCAATGCAAACTTTAATTTTACCTTCAATGTATCCATTTTATTTTCTCTGTGAGTCTGGGAACTTGGAAATGGAACATTATGATTTATCAATTTTCGGCAGCAGTTTCTTTTGAAAATGTGTTGAGAGGTCATGTTAAATATTACTCAGTTTCTATAGCTGCCATATTTTTCCTTTATATTCGTATGAATTTCTCATTTGAAATGGTACTTAAGGCCGTCCTTATAGAAAAAATGTGCATGTCTAGTTAAATTTGTTATATGAAAAATTGCAGCTACATTCTTAAGGCTGAAATTTTGTTTTAGTTTGCTCACAAAACGAGGTCAACTAATTCAAGGGTTTATTTGCCTGTATTGTTGGGAGTATGTCAAGACCAGGCTGTTAAAAAACAGAGAAGCTGAGTGCTTTTGGCCTTCTTTTGATTGTTTTCCCCCCTCTAAGCTATGATTTTTCTATCCTCTTTGAAGCCAAGCAAAGTAGCAGCTCTTAAATGAAAGGAGAAACTATATCTCACAAGAGATTAGCTTAAACCCTAGAGTGTTATCTCTATTTTCCGCCACATGGAAAGCCTGTGTTGATCATTTCTGAGAGTTACTACTAGGCTGACAAAATAAATCTATCTAAAAGTAGCAGATAAATTGTCAGCTTTTCACTGTTCTAATATATTCTAAGTGTGAACATGTGTAAGTATGGACTGTATCCTACCTTGCTCCAAATGGCAAAGCAGGATAGGCAGTTAAAAAGTAGGGATGCATAGAGATCAGGAAGATAAGAGACAAACCAGAATCTGTAAGAGTGACCTAGAACTTGCACCTTCCCCTTACCACCTCCATACCTGCAAATTAGATGATGCAGATAAATTTCAATAGAAACCAAGGTTCTTCATCAAGAAGCTAAACAGATCCAAACACTTTGCTTCATGCCTGTAATCCCAGCTATATGGGATATAGATATCAGGAAGACTGCAATTATGCCAGCCCCAACAAAAATATCATGTCAACAAAAAAGCTTGAGATAGTGGTACATGACTCTCATCCCAGCTATGCTGGAAGAGTAAGTGAGAGCAACACTGTCTAGGCTGGTCTAAACAAAAATTGCAAGAATCAATGTAAAAATGAACTAAAGAGAAAAGGGATGGGGGCATAGTTCAAGTGGAAGAATAGTTACCAAGAATTAGCATATGAATAGCAAGCACAAGGCTCTGAATTTAAACCTTAGCACCAAAAAAAAGTAATAAAATAAGTAATTGATCTTTGTTGTTGTTATTTCAATGTACCCTATGAAATTATGCTGTTTTCTTTTGTTTCTTCCCCATGTTTTTACCCCTGATGTCACTGTAACTGACTTTGGTACACTGGGTATTGTATGTACGGTTTCTGGAACTAGGGAAGGGGAACACCAAAATGGGGAGACAAAGGATAAAAGGGGAACCAATGAAACAGCAATGCCTTCAAGACAATATGCTGTAAACCAACTGCACATCATAGAGGAAGGTGGGGAGGGAGCCAGTGAGGGAGAAGGTGGGAGAAAAATGGAGGAGGTAACAAGTTTGATAAGACATGTACTCACTGCCTTGCATATGAAACTTTAACCCCTCTGTACCCTACTTTCACAATAAAAATAACAATAATAAAATGTTAGGAAAAAAACATCTCTTACTACAAAGGTGAAAAAAAAATGAAGTCAAAGAGATAACTGGCCCAGAAGTCAGAGAAGTCAAAGCTGTATATCTGGCAATAAATGAAGGAGTAACAATCCTGTCTGCAATATCCTACATCAATAACTTACGACAAATGACCAGTGATACTGTGCATCAAATTTAGTAAGATGCTATCTCAAACTCAAAATTAGAACAGCTACTTGGGAAGCATAGCTCTAGGGATAGTGTAGTAGTCTAGCAAGTGGGAAGTCTTGTGTTCAATCTCCAGCAATGCAGAAAGAAATAATAAGACATAAAACATAAAAATGTAAAAGTACTCTCACAAAGCCATGTTAATATTTTAGAAGAGTATGAATTCTATCGTAGATACCTTTTTTGAAACTTCATTATTTTTATATGAAATATTGTGAAAGTATTGTTACTGATAATAAGCCTTTGTTGTAAACTCCCCGTATGAAGATGCCTTGGCTCAACATAAGACCAACTGCCATAACTGCCATAACTGCCAAGCAGAGGCAAGACACTTCAACCTAGAAGAAGACCTGTGATTGGTTCAAACACAAACATTCATTTGCATAACGGACCACTGTGTTTAGTCCAAACATGAAAGTAACAGTTATATTTAACTCAAGGTGAATTTTGAGCTTTGAAGTTTCCCCACACCTCTTTATTTTACGTATTTTACGGTCCAGAGAAATTAATTGATTTCTCACAATTTAACCTGTCAGACAATGAGAAAACTATCAGTTGAAACCAGGTATCCTGTCTATAATCCACAAATCTCCATCACTTAATTTCTTCATTATAGTAATCTATCTTTTAGAGTACAAAACTATGGCTACATTTTGTTCAAAATAGTTTTTAACTAAACTCTTTAAATGTACAGAAACAAGAAGTATTTACCTTTTTTTGTGCTGGTCCTGGGGCTTAAACTCAGGGACTGGGCACTGTTTCTGAGCTTTTTGTTTTGTTTTATTTTGTGAAACACTAGCAGTCTACCAAGTGAGAATCAGCTCCACCTCTGGCTTTTTTGGTGGTTAATTAGTGATAACAGTCTCACAGACTTTCCTGTCCAGGCTGATTTTGAATCATAGTCCTCTCAGATCTCAGCCTTCTAAGTATCTAGGATTGTAGTCATGAGACATAGTGCCCAGCTAAGTATTTACTTTTATATTTAATCAATAAAAGCATGCATTTCCTTCTTAATCAGAAACAAGTTGAGAAGTCATATCCACAGTATCATTTTTAAACTAGATCCCGGAGTTAAAAATAGAAAAAGAAAAAAAAAGGGAAAAGAACATAAACATACTGTTACGTGAAGCATACGGCATGTTGGTAAGTGCTTTTGATCTTTCCCACAGGAAGGGAAAACGGAGTGGATAACCCCCATAAAATGTGGAACAATATCCAGTGATTTGACCCTTAGAAGATGTTTTCTGCGTACAAACAGAAAAGGAAAGCAAAATACATTAACAACTCATCCATATGCTAAGTTGGAAACATACAGTATTTGGTGCTATAGATAAGTGTCAAGTATGAAGTCAACCACTCCAAGAACAAAGTCAGCTAAGTGTATCAAAGAAGAGAAATGGCATGAGTGCAAGGTCTTATGCAGGAAAGTGGGCTGTCAATTTCAATATACTAAATGAAGCTGTGTGAAGTTTCACAGTTTTGAACATGACTTCACACTTTCACAATACAAGAACTGAAGCAGTGCTTTATCAATAATCTATTACAATCAAATTTGGGGATTTCAATTGGTAATTAATTTTGAAAGAATCAATGAATCATTAAAAAAACTTACTTTAGGGATGTACACATTAAAATATAACACCTCAAACAGGATAATTCTATACTCATTGTAGCCTTATTTGCTTCGTTTTCATGTACCACAGTTTCCTTAGCCACCAAATGAGGATAAAATGCTTAAGTTCTAGTAATATTGTAGTGCATTAAATGAATTAATATATGAAAAGTAGTTTGCATAATGCTTGATGTGCAATAAAGCTAGCTTCTATTATGAGAAAATTCATTATCCATTAAATTACAATTATTAATATTATAAACCAGTCTATTCAAGGCATTTAGTTCAGTGATGCACTTTTTAAAGGGGCATGCATAAGATAAAAAGTGACTATGATGCCTTCAAAAACATTGAAGTTATGTCAAAGAAGGATCTTGTATAGGAACCAGCATGTTTAAGGTGAAGGAAAGATAACCTGGAGTATTGTAGAAACTGTCACTACGTATTAGAAAGGCTGTCATGTAGAGGAAGAGGCAGATTTGTTCTCTGAGGCAGGAGACAGTGAGTAGAAACTATTGGAGGCAAAATCTGGTTCAATACAAGGAAGACTGTTAAAATCAACAGAACTGTCCACCACAGTGTTGGATGCCTCAGGAGGCATTGAGTTCAAACAGTCATTGGGTATTTTTATTCTAGGATTTGAAGACAAATTTTATAGATAACATAGTTAGGTAGAACTCAGTGACAGCTAAAATTCAGCACTTTCCAGTCCCAAGATTCTAAACTCACGTGTCAGTACTTTATGTACATTTTGGTGGTCAAGCCAGACCAGTAAAATGCAATTTAAAATATATCTGAAGAAGGTCATTATCCTTATAACATGACTATCCCCCTTCTACAAAAAGGCAATTTGACTATAGTTAACACCAGATTAACCATACAGTCAACTACTGTAGGATGTGAGAGAACAAAAGTGGAAGGATCACAACTATTTGGAAAAATACTTTCCTCCCTATGGGTCAGAGAAATGCAAATTTAATATAATTATAGAGTTGCTAATGTGTTTGAAGTACAAGAATTCCTAACAAAAGCAATAAAGCAAAAGACAAATATAAAGGGGATCTAAATATCCAAATAAGGGAGTGAAAAAGTAAAACTATTAATACAGATGGCATTATCTTGCACTTAAAAGATACTAAAATCTCCCCTAAACTACTAGAGCTAATTAAAAACTTTGGAAAAGTAGCAGGATATAAAATCAGTCTACAAAAGTTAGTATTTTTTTCTGTTTGCCAACAAGAAGACTGAGACTGAATTCAGGAAAGCAACTGCATTTACAATAGCCTCAAAACTAATAAAATACCTAGGTATTAACTTAACCAAAGATGTGAAAGACTTCTACTATGAAAACTATAAAATATGAAACTAAAGAAATTTTAATGAGGGCTGGGGATATGGCCTAGTGGTGAGAGAGCTTGCCTTATATACATGAGGCCCTGGGTTCGATTCCCCAGCACCACATATACAGAAAACGGCCAGAAGTGGCGCTGTGGCTCAAGTGGCAGAGTGCCAGCCTTGAGCAAAAAGGAAGCCAGGGACAGTGCTCAGGCCCTGAGTCCAAGGCCCAGGACTGGCCAAAAAAAAAAGAAATTTTAATGAAATGGAAAGACCTTCCATGCTCCTGGATCAGAAGAATTAACATTGCGAAAACAGCAATAGTCTCCGAAGCAATTTACAAAGTTAATTCAATACACATCAAAATCCCCAAAACATTCTTCAAGGAGAGAGAGAAACAAAAGACTCCAAATAGCAAGACAAACCCTTATCAGGTAGAATAATGTTGGAGGAATAACAATACTAAACTTCACCTCTATTACAAAGCCATAGTAATGAGAACAGATTAGTACTGGCACAAAAAATAGGCTTGAGGACCAATGGAATAGGAGACCTAGAAAGAAACGATTGACCTACAGCCATCTATTATTTGATAAAGAAGCCAAAAACATAGACTAGAAGTACAGCCTCTTTAACAAATGGTGCTGGCAAAATGGAATCCTCACATGCAGAAAATGGAAGGTAGATCCTAACCTTGTACCAGCATCAATTAAAAATGAATCAAGGGGCTGGGAATATGGCCTAGTGGCAAGAGTGTTTGCATTGTATACATGGAGCCCTGGGTTCGATTCCCCAGCGCCACATATACAGAAAATGGCCAGAAGTGGCGCTGTGGCTCAAGTGGTAGAGTGCTAGCCTTTAGCAAAAAGAAGGCAGGGACAGTGCTCAGGCCCTGAGTCTAAGCCCAGGACTGGCCAAAAAAAAAAAAAAAAAAGAATAAAAAACCACAATGCAAAGGCAGAAACCATGAAACTTTTACAGGAAAGGGTAAGGGAAACAGTAGGGCTCCTAAGCATAAGTTGAAACTCTCTACGTAAAAAATCGCTCCAAACAACAAATCAAAGAAGGACTTGATAAATGAGATTCCATGAAACTTAAAAGTATCTGCATGGCAAAAGACATAGCTAACAAGCTAAGTAGAAAACCCACTGAATGGAAGAAGATTTTTACCAGGTATATATCACATAGGGCCTAATATCCAGAATATACATAGAGCTCCAAAAATTAAAATTTAAAAGAAACAACAATCCAATTAATAAGTGGGCTAATGACTTCAAAAGAGTCTCAGAAAAAGAAATGAGAATGGTCAATGAATCAATGCATCAGGGGTTATTTTTCCTATTTCACAATGTGTAAATTGAAGCTAGTAGTGATGATTGACTTACGTACATTCAAGGGCAGTAAATGCAAGGTACAGAACTTGGCTATCATTCAAATATTTTTTTCTGTGATATCATCTTGGGATTCAATAAATATTTGAGTGCTCATAGTTCACCAGGGTGTTGGAGAAACAAATGACAAAGAATATATGGGTATAATACGTAAGCAACAATAATATTCTGAAAATCAGCAGAAAATAAAATCTTTATTTTCTTCATTAGAGTGTGTTCAGATTCTAGACCCTACACAAAAAGTAGATGCTTATTGAATATTTATAAAGCATATGAACAAATTGATCAGAAATCATACAAATATCAAGGTAACAATAAGTATGATATATCATGATGCCAAGAGTACACTCATTTAGGACACTATCAGTTTTCAAATAGCTTCCTTAAAGCAAGCTATGTAGGATAACACTTGAACAGTAAATAGACTTGTGGTACAGCAGAAGGTCATTCAAGATGTGCAGTATCTTAGGAAAATTATTTAGTATATTGAATTTCCATTCGTTCTTTTATTTGACATGTACTTTTTAAGAGTTTGTTGTAACACACCCTCCAGAAATGATAACTTCCTGACTCCAAGGGTTGTTACTGGAAGAAAAAGAAATAGGAGATAGCAAATGAATAGCACCGATTAAATACTCAATCCACAGTAGTTTTATTCTTGTTATATTTTCCAATATTCTTTCCTGCATGATGTGAGCAACTTCTTCTACTATCCATTCCCACCATGCCATATGGCTGGCCTTCAATCTCTAAACAAACCAATCATGAGTGAAAACTTCTGAAACTGTGAGTGAAAATGAGTATTTTTTCTCTTTATACATTGACTTATCTCATATATTTGTTATAGTACTGGAAAACTAACTAACACATAATGCATCCTGGGTATTACTTAAATGAACAGAAATTATTTTAACAAAATTTAATGCTGTCTTAATTTTATGCAGGTGGTAAGCTTAAAAGGAAGACTTTTAAAGTCAGTTTTTCAAGAAATAGCTTAATGGTGACAATTATGATGTGTTATGTGCAGCGGCACTTAGTTTTCTGCATATTCCCATATAGCTTCTCATTTGGCTTCCAGAAAAAATGATTGAATTCTAAGCATTATTTAACATTAAATACTATTGCTGCACAAGTCTCCTTTTATTAAGCAATACATAATAACAATTCGGTTATTCTCTTTCAGTCAACCATTAATCTTCCACCAGGAAAACAGACAGGTAAAAGTTTCTTATTATATTTAAAATACCTTATCTGAGGATGTCTGTCCTGAACAATAGGCACATAATAAAGGCACCTGTAGAAAACCAACAGCTGGGATTGGGAATGTGGCTTAGGGGTAAAGTGTTTGCCTAGCACCACACATATAGAAAAAGCCAGAAGTGGCGCTGTGGCTCAAGTGGTAGAGTGCTGGCCTTGAGCAAAAAGAAGCCAGGGACAGTGCTCAGGCCCTGAGTTCAAGCCCCAGGACTGGCAAAAAAGAAAGAAAGAAAGAAAGAAAGAAAGAAAGAAAGAAAGAAAGAAAGAAAGAAAGAAAGAAAGAAAGAAAGAAAGAAAGAAAGAAAGAAAGAAAGAAAGAAAGAAAGGAAGGAAGGAAGGAAGGAAGGAAGGAAGGAAGGAAGGAAGAAAGGAAGAAAGAAAGGAAGAAAGAAAGGAAGAAAGAAAGAAAACAGCTTTAATGGAAATAAAATCTAAAGGTTAGATAAGATAAAGTCCCCTAATACTTGGAAGCAAGTCATACACAAGCCAAAGAAATAATCCTCAATGATCAATGAGGAAGAGCAAATGCCTGCTTAAGATGCAATAGGGAAAGTAGACTCAGAGAGTTCTTTTACAAAAACATATGCTGTACAAAAGCAAATGAAAATATAAGAACAATTCATTGTACACATAAATGGACATGTTGACTGGCAACCATTTGTACAACTACTTAGACAATGTAATATAGTTTAAAACAGAAAAATTCATTTAAAAAGATTGACATGGAAAGAGAAAATTCAAGATTACTAAACCCCTAGGAGTATCTTTCACAAAATACTTCTTTTTTTTTCACAAAATACTTCTATTAGGACATAAAGAATAGTATTGACCTTGATGAGGAAAATATATTCTAGGGCCCAAATGATCTATTGCTTCTCAGAACTCAATTTAGAATATTAACATTTTAAATGATGGCACAAGTATATGTAAATCTTGAATATTCATTTTTAAGATTGCAATGAATTTCTGTCTTTCAAATGTTAGCATTAAGTCGTTTTAAAATGGATACATACATTTTTCTTTCTTTATGTATATATTATTTATAGATTAAAAATTAAATGTAAAGATTTCCTTATACCAAAGACATATTCAGAGATTATGATGTGAAGTATTTCTTTAGCCCATTTTCTGGCTTCACTCATCAAGGTCCACACTGTTGAATACTGGGCATGGGGGGCCCCCACTCATAATCCTAGCTACTTGGGAGACAGAAACTGGAAGGATGGAGGCTTGAGGGTAATTAGACAAAGAAGTTCATGAGACTCACATCTCAATCAACAAAAAGCTGAGCATCGAGGTACACCCTTGCCGTTCCAGCCGCATGAAAAGCATAAACAGGAAGATTATGGTCCAGGCTAGCTGAGCAAATATGAGATCCTATTCAAAACTCAAGTAAATCAGCAATGTGTGGGAACATTGCTCAAGTAGCAGAGCACTTGCCGAGTAAGGATACTGTCTTAAGCTCAAATCCCAGAGCCACCAAAGAGAGATAAGACAGAAAAATCATGAGAGCTGAGCAACTCATAAATCCTGATATTGAAAAGTACTAGTACAATGTGTAAGTTTGAGCACTGGTATGCTGTGATGAAAAGTAATTCTCATGAAAGAAGCTATGTATGTAGTGCTATATTAAACTAAAGTCAAATTATAAACCGATAATTGCAAATTACTTGATGGAGATGTTGACTAAAAATAGTGTTTTAAGACACTTATAGTATCAGATTACATAGTGAAGAAAATGTATGTGCATAACAGGAAGGTGTTAAATATACTTCTCTACTCTCTAAACACTATCTAGAGAGTTCATTCTACAGAATACACCGTGGAAGAAAGAAAAAAGCAAAGGTACAGTTAAAAAAATTGAAAACACTACGTCATCTAGGCAATCAAGACTAAGATGAGAAAATATCATCCCACTGTATGCAGGTGAAATAGAACAAAGTTGGTCTATAGCATCCCATACTTGGGGATATACCTATAACAGGGCTACCACAGCTGAAGCCCTATGTTCTTCATTTAAGATCTGCATATACACTTCTAAATATAATTAATAACTTGAAAGGGGCAAGGTTAATGTGTTTACAGCCTGTATGTTCACTTTATCCCTGAACAAATGCAATGTTTGATGCTCAAATAATTTGATTAATTTCATTATAGTTTAGAACCACTAGTCTATTGTGAATCATGCATGCTGCTGTCAAGATGAAGACGGTATGGAGATCTGGAATTATTTCTTTGCTTAGGAATACAATGCATAAAAAGAGAGAACACAATGCTTGCTTCTACACTGTACTTTTAGATAGCTTTTTTTTTCTTAGAAATTTGAAGTGAAACCTAGAGCCGTTAAATCCACACCAACATTCCTCTACCATTATAGACACTATATGCATAATAGGAATAAAGCAAATATCATCCAAGAAAAAAAATCCAGCCAAAGAACAGTTAAAATTTAATACATTATTTATTGTGGAATGAAAATATTCATTTAGTATTTTCATTGATTTCCTTGGTCTTTATACATATAATGATCCTCAGCTTCCCAGAAAGCTAATGTTAGGGATTATGAAATTCTGGAACTTACTTTGAACATTTGGAAAGGTATACATTAAGAATGCTCAGAAGGGGCTGGGGATATAGCCTAGTGGCAAGAGTGCCTGCCTCGGATACACGAGGCCCTAGGTTCGATTCCCCAGCACCACATATACAGAAAACGGCCAGAAGCGGCGCTGTGGCTCAAGTGGCAGAGTGCTAGCCTTGAGCGGGAAGAAGCCAGGGACAGTGCTCAGGCCCTGAGTCCAAGGCCCAGGACTGGCCAAAAAAAAAAAAAAAAAAAAAAGAATGCTCAGAAGATGTACCATGTGAAATTATGCCATTTTCTTTTCTTTCTTCCCCATAGTTTTACCTCTGTTATCACTGTAACTGATTCTCGTACCCTAGATACTATATATATGTGTATTGGAACTAGGGAAGGTAAAAGGAATACCAAAATCAAGAAACGAAGGATAAAAAGACAAACCAATGGAACAGCAATGCTTACAAAACTATATGGTGGGAGGCTGGGAATATGGCCTAGTGGCAAGAGTGCTTGCCTCCTATACATGAAGCCCTGGGTTTGATTCCCCAGCACCACATATATAGAAAACAGCCAGAAGTGGCATTGTGGCTCAAGTGGTAGAGTGCTAGCATTGAGCAAAAAGAAGCCAGGGACAGTGCTCAGGCCCTGAGTCCAAGACCCAGGACTGTCAAAAACAAAACAAAACAAAACAAAACCAAAAACCAAAAACCAAAAACCAAAAAAAAATTATGGTGTAAGCCAACTGCACAACTCAACTCATGAGGAGAGAGGGAAATGGGGAGGCAGGGGAAAATAAGGGAGGAGGTAACAAATTGGATAAGAAATGTACTCACTGCCTTACGTTGTAACCCTTTTGTACATTACTTTGACAATAAATAAATCAATTTAAACAAGAATGAAAAAGAATGTTTAGAAGAATTAATCTTGTGATTTTTTGTACTTTATGAAATATTCCAGTCAGCATGTTCAAATGGCTGCTGTCTAAAACAACTGTTGATCTCCAAGGGACCCCAGTACAATAATGACAAGATCCAGAACTTAATAGAAGTCATCACTGTGATATTGAGACATGTGCAAAGTTTTATGATCAAACTAGGAGTCTTTTTTGAATCAAGGGAACTAAGTCTTTGTTTAGATGAAATTTAATCTTAATTGCTCCTGAATTTCAATGGACTTAACAGCTTGTCAATATGCTGAAACAGTCTTCTGATAAGAAAAAAGTAGTCCAGATAAATTTAGTCAGACTATTACTTTTTTTTTTTTTTTTTTTGCCAGTCCTGGGGCTTGGACTCAGGGCCTGAGCACTGTCCCTGGCTTCTTTTTGCTCAAGGCTAGCACTCGGCCACTTGAGCCACAGCGCCACTTCTGGCCATTTTCTGTATATGTGGTGCTGGGGAATTGAACCCAGGGCCTCATGTATATGAGGCAGGCACTCTTGCCACTAGGCCATATCCCCAGCCCTCAGACTATTACTTATACAGAGAAAAAAGCAAAATAAACATCACTTGGTATGCAGGCCACCAAAGGAAATGGACCAGATAAAAGACAGCATAGATATTATGTTGCTTTGTTACTGAGGAGCAAACAGTTACACAGTTTTACAGTCTGCAGCTCTACTTTAGGGACAAAGTTGGGAGTTCCCATGCCTCTGTGCAACTAAGGAGACAGTTGGCAGTCTTTTGTAAGATAATGAGGAAAATTAAAAATGTCTTTAACAGCTACTCATAAGGCTTTCAGTCTTGTCCTGTCTAGCAGGATCAGTAGGAATTACTCCTGATAAAATGACAAGCCAGTCTATATTTGAGCCTTGACTCTATAGCTTATGCAGTGGACTATAGAGCTACTAGTCTACATATTTGGGCTACATGTTTTTGCTCTTAAAATTGCCCTAATTTGGACATAAATTATTTGATTCCTCTGGCTCTGGCACCTTTATAAAAAGAGGATAAACATTTATGTTTTTCACCACATAAGAAACACTGAATATATAGGCACAAGTAGAATTACTGGAGTAATAAAAGTCCACATCTAATATTTCTTACTGTACTTTGTGTAGAACTGAACAAAGATGGTTCTGTGGTTTTCACAGAGCAACAGTTGGGGAAGATTAAGGAATCAAAAAACCTCCAACTAATATTTTTATATATTAATTTGTACTATAAAGGCAATAAGTAAACTGCATGATAATGTTACACAGATAAATAACTGTAATAGAATAAAAAAATCAAGAAACATCATTTTCTACATTTATGCACAAGCGTATATGGTGAAATTGTTACAACAAATAGGTGGCAGAATAATGAGTCACTAAATAAATAATGTTGAAAACATTGATAATGTTCATGAAAAATATGGTTAGATTACTTGACTGAGGTGAAACATGGAAATAAGTACAAAGAACAAAAATTTGAGAACAAATGTACAACAATGAATCCTAGACAGGCAGTTCATTAAACATTTATTTGTATGATTATACATATATATATATATGTCCTTGTTATATACAAAACAAACATCATTAATGAAAAAATGAATAGGTTTGGCTAGGTAAATATGAAAAATACATTCAGATGGATATAATGTGTGGTCAAATGCCTGTGGCTCACACTTGTAATCCAGCTACTCTACAGGCTGAGATCTGAGGATCAGTTTGAAACCAGCCTGGGTAGAAAAGTCTGTAAGACTATTATTTCCAGTTAGCCACACATAAGCTACAAGTTGAGATGTGTCTCAATTGGTAGAGTTCCAGCTTTTAGCACAAGAGCTCAGGAACACTACTGTACTAAGGCCCTAAGTTCAAGTCCCAGAATTGGCACCACAAAAATGAATCATGCATGTTCACATTCTCACCATCCATTCAGAAAACGAAGACTCAGAATGGTTAATTTCTTACAACTCTAGTACCATGGTACCAATTAGAGGTCTAAGCAGGGTGTCTCTCAACCAAAAGCATGTCTTAATTGGTACAGGAGGGCAGAGATACTATATTTTTTAAGAATCCCTGAAGAATCTAAATTTTAACTTTTCTGCAACTCAATAAGCGAGCTTAGTTAATGATTATACGTGAACAAGGTATTAGTTCAAATTCCAGTAAGCTTTAATAAAGCCAAGATATATCCCCTAGAAGATCTGAAAGGAAAAAGTAAAGAATGAACATGTAATTTCTTACTTGCACAGAGGTGTGCTGTGACCTACACTCAAAGTGAGACTATTTTTAAATTTAGACTCAATCCATGTTGTTCCTATTACTCCTGTAGGTTATTTGCTGCAGGATAATAACAATGCCATTGTTAGTTACAAGGGGAAAATGAAGCATCATTACCAGGGACATAGTAGGAAGAAACGGATACTTTTTGGCAGATTGAAGTACATTATTTGATTTTTTTTGAAAATACAAACAACTGAAGCTCAACAGAAAAACAAAGATGGCCTTGAAGGGGTATCTATTCTACTTCAAGAGACATTTCATGGCTACTTTTCTTCTAACAGTGAAACCTCAATGATTTGAGGATATGTAAAATATTATGTTACATAACAATCAAAGGAGTTTTTTCAGTATTAAATGTCTATTTACTAAACTTCAATGTCATACTTTGTTATCAGACTTGCAGAGGTTCAGGCTTTTTCACTAAAATGGCTCTGCTTTGAAGATGATGTATGAACTAAAGGAGACTTTCGAGGAGCAGCTGCTAGAAATTATTTGGCAAACAAGGAGACTAGGGTCAAGATTTTGAAAATAAGATGAACACAATGACAATGGGCAAAATACACAAGCAGTAAATTCCCACTTAAGAAATAACAATGAAATACACATATAAAAAGATATATAGTCAGTATTATGCAAAAACCAAATTAAAATGATAGGCAATAGCTCACATGTATAGAATGTTTTTCTTTCTGTGTAGTAAAAATGACCAGTTTAGTTCTCACACTAAAATAAGAGAGTAGAGCAGACAGGGATGGAAGGGGTAATCCTAATCAAGGTTCATTGTATACATGAATGGGTGTGTAAAAATAAAATCTTCTACAGGTAAGTGATGCTAATAAAAGAAATACAATCACACAGTGTGTTCGTCATATTTTCGCACTGTAACAAAATGCCAGATATCAAGAACTTGAGCGAGGAAAAACTTATCTTTACATACAGTTGCTAAGGTTTCAGTCAATCATGGCAGCACCAGGAAGAAGAGAGAGATAGAAGAGAGAGAAGTAATGAGGGAAGGAGGGGAAGAGAAAGGTAGGAAAAGATAGCCCTTAAATATCACCCAACCCCGTGCACACATTTTCACATTGTTTTCGTTCTAGATCCCACTTCTTAAGGTCTCCCAAACACCCTAAAAACAGTGCCACTAGCTGCAGTCCTGGGAATCAATACAATATCACTGGGGAAAATTTATATCCAAACTGTAACCTACAGGTTAATGCTTTACAGGAGCTAGCACTTAAATGTACCCCATTTACTATTTCATGATGTATTTACTTGATGAATATGAATATTCAAATGGATACTGGGGACCAACATTTTTGGAATCAGACCTGGATTTGTTTCTCATCTCAGGTACTCATTATGGGGAGGGAGGAAAAAGAAGCAGGAAGAGAGAAAAGTTAAATATTAAACCAGATAGGAAGCTGGTAGCAAGGCACAAGGAGAATGCTTGCCTAGTGAACACAAGGCCCTGAGTTCAAACCCAAGTCCTGCCACAAAAATTGTTTGTTGTCTTGACTCATGGTCAGGAGTCTTAGATAAGGAGACTCCAAGCCTCATATAACCTGTGAACAATGGCTGTTCAAGAAAATAACAAAGGATAAGACAAAGATCCAGTATTAAATGGAAAAATATGAGAAGGCAAATATAAACAAAGAGAAGCAAGCTCATTGTATAAGTAAACAGAATTGAAAAGCAAAGTAAAGTTCACTACAGAATAATCACACAAATAAAAGCAAGAATAGAAAACAGTGAAATATATCATGTACCCCATTGCTTGCTTTACTTTGTAAGTTTTTAAGTAAGACTCTGACTGTTTACAACTGAAATTATAGTCCATACTTTTTATGAGGTTCTCCTTCTGTTTGTAACCTCAGCCTTGCACATATTGCACACTGAGTATCTCATTCACTGGAGTTGTCTTTCTATTCCTCTCTTCCACGTTTTCAAAAAAATTTTTTTAAAAAAACATGTTTCTTTTTTGCTACTGAACCGTGAGGGATTTTCACTATCACTCCCACTGGAGCATAGCTGCACTTCAACTGTCTCCAGTTTATTCCCTGAAGAGGCTCACAATTGCTGTAGAACACTAGCTAACCCTATCCCATCCCTTTTACTGTTAAAGTATACACCTTCCATTTATAAAAAATATATATACTGTAAATCAATATGACTTGTATTTCAGCAGCAACCTCATACATCTTGTATTTACCTCATCTGACTGAATGAATTTCCCTTCTTGACTGAATTCTATACTGTTTTGTTCGTCATGGCCCTGTAGTAATAAGGTATATGGCATATACACCATATGGATACGATACATACAATAGAAGGCTTACATCATTTAGGTTTTTGTAAATACTCTTTAACATTTACACAGGGACAAAATTACCCGGTGAGTCATGTCTCAGAACATACCCCCATCATTAACTGATGAATGACTACATAAATATGGTGGTATCCCAACACATATAATAAATTATTTTCTCCTGAAATGAGGCACACAAATATACAACTCATATTGGAAAATAAACATACAGGATTCTGGGGAAAGAAGAAATACTACTACTCACTCTTTTTTTTTTTTTTTTTTTTGGCCAGTCCTGGGCCTTGGACTCAGGGCCTGAGCACTGGTCCCTGGCTTCTTCCCGCTCAAGGCTAGCAACTCTGCCACTTGAGCCACAGCGCCGCTTCTGGCCGTTTTCTATATATGTGGTGCTGGGGAATCGAACCTAGGGCCTCGTGTATCCGAGGCAGGCACTCTTGCCACTAGGCTATATCCCCAGCCCACTACTCAGTCTTAAAACAGTCTCTAAGGTTTCAAAAATTAAGGACTTGTAGTAATCACATTTGAATATGGAAGATCTATATTCTAAGGTGACTGAAGAGGAAGTCCATAAATAGGGAAATGTGGGCTGCTCAAAAGATGCAAATTCACAGAGACAGAAATGAGGTTTTGTAGTTCCTGACTAAGGTGAAGTTTAAGTAATGAGTATGGAATTTGTTTCTAGAATGATGAACATATTCTGGAATTAGCGGGCTAGATGGAATCACTATGAATACATTATCAATACTTAATTGTAAACATTAGAGGAATTTTATGGAATACTAAATTATATTCAGGTAACATGATAATTTTTCTTTTTTTATATATCAGACCTGAGGCTTGAATTCAGGGCCAAGGCACTGTCCCTGAGCTTTCTCTTCTTTTTTTTTTCTTTTCAAGGCTACTGCGCTACCATTTGAGTCACCACCCAACTTCTGGCTTTTTAGTAGTTAATTGCACATAATCTTATGGAATTTCTTGGCCAGGCTGGCTATGAACCATGATCCTCAGATCTCAGTTCCCTGCACAGCTAGGTTTCAAGGTGAGAGTGTTGTGCCTGGTGATCATTTTTCTTTTTAGAAAAGAATAAGCTAAGTATTTCCTTCAAATTTAGTACTGGTTCCTGCCAGTAAATCATTGCTGGTAAGCAGTGAGGATGAAATCACAGACTATCAAATGCTCATTCGAAGGGCTCCAACACTGTTAAATGAAAGAGAATTATTGCTAAGAAAAACCATTTTGGATTACAGATGAAAAATGTGGGTCCAGGGGAAATAAGAAGCTTACACATTTAATTATTGTTAATGGCAGCATCGAATTGTAAATTTGTATGAGAACATCCTGGTCCAAATTCTGACATGAAAAGTTGATCAGCAGCACTGAATCCTATTATCATAATGCTCAAAATGTGAATAAAAATATTTCTTCAGCAAGTTGTTTTTATCAAATAAGAAAATAAATATGAAACTGAGTCACACATGTCAGATGTTCTTAATTTGCGAAATCACATTTTTTCTCATACATTTTCCTCAGGTATTATGAGTTTTGTTAATATTCCAAAAGTCCTACTATCAATTTCTGTGAAGATACTACTAAAATCTATCATTACAGTCAATTGTATACCCTTTTATTTAGAAATAATGTATGTGGAAGAAAGATGTCGTAGAGGTAACACATTACTTAGTAGAGAAGGTATCAAGTTTTCTCGTATTTATTGTTACAATTATTTGTGTGATTTAAGTATGTACGTTTAGGGTTAAGGAAGTGAATTCAGTTGTATGGGGTTGCCATAGAAACTGTGTGGCAGAGTCTTTCTGATTGTTAACTCAATCTGACTGGATCTGACCTTGGTGTAAATAACAAGCCTGTCCCTGTCTCCATCCTCCTTCTCAGGTAGCTCTGGAATTACAGATCTATTTTGCCAGGCCCATCTTTTTCTACATCTTTTAAGGTTCAGTTTTGCATTGTAACTAAACCAATCCACTGTATTTAAGGAATCACAGATTTTTTTCAACATGTATGCTAATCTGGATACATGCACACACACACACACACACACACACACACACACACACACAGAGCTCCCCTTTCTTCACAGATAAACCCATTCCTCCTTTCTTTTTGTTACACAAGATGACAAAAAGATGTCATACCAAATGCATCATTCATTTTATTTTTAAAAGCATACACACAGTACTAGCAGAAGATCACAATAGCTCAATAGCTATGTACATATGGACACATAAGATGATGCTAAGTGAAATGAACTCCAAGTTATGGAAATAAGTGGTTTGCCATTGTTGTTATTTTCAATGTATCATGTGTAATTACCCTTTTTTCTTTTGTCTTTCTTCCCCAGAGTTTTACCCCTGATGTCACTGTAACTGATTTTGGTACTCTGGGTATTGTATATATGTTTAGTAGAACTAGGGAAGGGAAGGGGAACATCAAAATGGAGAGACAAAGGGTAAAAGATGAACCAATACAACAACAATACTTGCATGACAATATGGTGTAAACCAACTGTACAACTGGTGTGGGGAGGGAATTGAGAAGGGAAAAGATGGGAGAAAAATGAGGACGAAGGTAAAAAGTTTGATAAGAAATGTACTCACTGCCTTATGTATGAAATTGTAACCCCTCTATATATCACTTTGACAATAAAATTTTAAAAAGCACACACACAGGCACTGTTGTAGTGAGAAAGTCATCTAAAATATGGATACATTTTCATTTATTTTTCATGTGTAGTTTAGATTCTCCCTATCTACCATCCCCAGCACCCTGGGCCTAATCTCATTCAATTCCTTTCAAAAGTTATCACCATCATTCCCAGGAACATGAACCATCTCATGTGATTTAGACATCAAAACTACTGAACAGTAGAGGTAAAAACAGAAAGTACAAGATGTAACCTAAGAAAATAGTGTCAGAAATCATCCAGGTATATCCAGGCACAATAAAACAACAAGAAAAAAGTTATTGAAATGACCCATGAAATGTTAAAAAGGCCCAGGGGGGAAAGTTTTTGTCAGACCAATTTCATCTCCAGAAAACAAGAAGAATGCCATGTACAAGGCACCAACATTAAGTTATTTGCGCCAGAGGACATGCTGTTGGGGATTGGACTGAAAGAACCACAGAGAGCTGACTGAAGAATAGCATTATGAGGAAGTATATAACATTCTGGAAGGTTTCCAGGATCATTCCCATAGAGAAGGGAGAAGCAAAACATGGGAAATCACACTCCTCAGAAAAATGTTTCCAGGAAATAAATAAATGTGACAAGTTACTTCAGCATCACATTATATCATATGCTCTGAAATGATATATGTTATACACACATACATACACAGCATAGGATATGGTATGATGTGCTCCAATATAATAACAGCATATCATCAACATTTATGCTTAAAATGTAATGAAATCTTGGAGTACCAGTGGCCCACATTCTGTAATCCTGGGCAGAGTAGGAAGTGAGACTCCATATCTACTAGTATGCAATAAGCTCAAAGAGAAGGCATGACTCGGTTGGTAGAGTGCCAGCCATGATCCAATAAAACGAAGAAAGTATGAGGCCCTGAGTTTAAGCTCATGTAGTGGCACACAAAAACAAAAGCAAGGAAGGAAAGAAAAAGCGAGGAAGGAAGGGAGGAAGGAAAGAGGGAGGGAAAGAAGAGAGGAAAGAAGGGAGAAAGGAGGATGGAGGGAGGGAAGAAGGGCAGAAGGGGGATCATAGCTGAACAATAAGAGAAAAAGGAAAAGACAGATACCACAATATTCAGGTGTCTGTAGAAATTAACTAGAACCTGGCAGCATTTGACAAAGAATTAGAGGAAAAACAAACAAAAATGAAATTTAATTGAAAGCCTAAATGGAAACAAGATTTAAAAAATGACTGAATCCTGAAACATTTTAAAGGGAATAAAGAACAATACCAATAAATACAAGCAGATTGAAATGGAAATAATAAAAACGGGGTAATCAACATAAATAGACATTAGCAGTTATTAAAGTATACCAGGATATCATATGTTTAAAATTCTATTGTGTACATTCAAATGTGCAGTTTCTGCAAGTCCTATGTGGCAATAATATTTTAAGTGTCTAGAGAACAGTTAATAATACATATGACAATTAGTTACCATTGAAATATAATTCCCTTTATTTTCTTTTTCTGATCCTTTTTATTAAATTAAATCTTTAAAAATAAGGCATACTAAAAGCCTTTTGATAGTTTTGCAGATCGTTTGACTAGATGATTAAAGACTGTCCATTTTAATTAAACAGTTTAGGGACATTAGCTAAATTAGAATAAAATATTCTAATAAATATTGTAAATAAGTATTGCAATTTGCTGATGAAATTATTGGTCATTTTTGGAACAGAGAGGCAGCATGTACATTTTGTGGAGTGAATCATAAGAAAAATAAATTAGTTTATTGATGATAACTCCGATAACAGCTTCTCAGGGAACAAAGGGAAATACACAAATGGTACTCTATCTGGTTATTTGGAAACACTAACTCCTCCAGGGTACACCTCTGCTTCATTAGCAAATGTTTGTGCAGTGTTCATAATTCCTTCAAGCATGATATTACCCATCTCGGGGTTTAAAAAAATCCCTGTTTTAATAGAATGTTTGAAGACAAAGAAACAAACCTAACAGGCTTTTCACTAAGGGGGAAAGAATGCAAGGCAAAAGATCAGATTTCCACTCTGAATGATATAGGGTTACCAGCACTGTGAAAACAACAAAGAATGCACTGTTCCAAGTAAGGGGGTAAGAACTAGTCAGTAATGCAGACTTTTCCAGATGCTTTTAACAGCGTTTATTAAAATCCATATTTCAAATGAAATAACATTACTCATGCAATTATTAAACTCCACCACTAAGGAAATGATTGCTTTAAAATTTTCGTTTCAACTGAGTTGAGGATATAAGTAATGCTTTGAAAGTTCATGTGTGTGCATGTGTTTGAGGGAGGGAGAGATGTGTACGCGCATGCGCAGGCATGCTCTCGTAGTAGCTTGAACTCAGGGTCTCTTGTTTTCACTCAGCTTGCTGACTTGCAGCTGGCTCTGTGCTACTTAACTCCTATCTCCCCAGGCTGTAGACTTTCCTGCCTGGGATGGCTTTGAACTGCAGTCCTCCAGGTCTCAGCTAGTAGTCGATTTTAACATGGCTCCTGGTTAAAAGTTCATTTTTACTGCAAGTATAGTAGTAGTTTAAGACTTCTTCTATCCTGCATACTTCCAAGTTACTGAGGTTTTAAGCAAATAATAAAATATAAAATGTGCATAAACAACAGCTAGGTATATAAACATATATTATTTTGCAAACCATGAACCTGGAATTAATGGATAACCATGCTTATCTAATTGAGATAAAGTTGTTCAAAAATGTGTTCGTCGATTTGCCATGATTTAATGACTATTACCTTTAATACAATTAATTTCATTTCACTGACAGCAACATTTCAGTGATCATTTCAAATATAGTGACAATTTCAATAGTAGGATGCGAAGATCAAAACCAGGAGTCTTCTGTTCATATTTGTAATTTCAGCATTCCCACCTTTCTTTCTTTCTTTCTTTCTTTCTTTCTTTCTTTCTTTCTTTCTTTCTTTCTTTCTTTCTTTCCTTCCTTCCTTCCTTCCTTTCTTTCTTTCTTTCTTTCTTTCTAGTCCTGGGTCTTGAACTCAGGGCCTGGGCACTGTCCCTGGCTTCGTTTTGCTCAAGGCTAGCACTCTACCTCTTGAGCCACAGCGCCACTTCTGGCTTTTTCTATGTATGTGGTGCTGAGGAATCGAACCCACAGCTTCATGCATGCAAGGCAAGCAGTCTACTGCTAAGCCACATTCCCAGTCCCAGCATTCTCATATTTCTTTAATAATTTTCGTCTAAGAAATGCCTTTATTTTCAGAAATGCTTATCTACTTCTACCTTTTCTTTAACAACTGCACTTTTGTCCTTTTTATGATTTTTTTCCCCCTAAGTGGTTAAAGTCTTGGCCAGTATCTGCTTTTATCCTGGAATCTGCCCTCAAGGTGAAGTGTTTCACAATAACCCCATTGCAACTCACAGTATAAGCTCTTCTTCTAGGACCCATGAAGTAGATCACCTGACTTAGAATACATGTACATATCATCCTGACAACCTCCAGAAATGTCCAGAAGTGGACATTTCAGATCATGAAACTTCTTGGCTTAATTTTGGTGATTCTAAACAGATACTGTGTTAGCCTGGCATTTATACTAATTCTGATCCCTTCCTTCCCCACAGAGCATGTGCATTCTTGCATGGGGTGGGGGGACAATATGTCTTGTAGGGTCTCAATTTCAACCTAGAGGGTCACTCCCATATGTAATCAAGACCTGATTCTCTTCCCGGCTCTGATCTTTGAGTAGTTACCATCACAATTCTAGTCAGAGGTATTATAATAAGAGTATGGGAACTACTCACTATGGGGATGAGGACACATTTCACTCACCAATAGCTCTGCTCAGCATATGTGGCCATGCTGAATTACAGACAAAATGCTTTTTACTCTGTGTCTTCCTATGCCCATCCCCTGTTCAAGGCCTTCCTAACAATGCATATCATGTGGATTATATTGCCTCATAGGTATTATGTCTCAGATTTAGCCCATCAATTTTCCTTTGTATGTGTTTCTGGATTAGAGCACGCAATTAATATTCTAAATCACAATGACCTTTATTCAACTTTAGAGAAACTGATTCTCTAATGACCCCAGATATCATTCCCACCCAGGCCTTAGCGTCTTTGTTAGGTCATACCCCCCACCCCGACTCATCCTCATCCCTTCAGATTCTAAATCCAAAAAACCACTATTCCTACATTTTGTTTATTCAACAAGTAAGATGGCTTTTATTTCTGGCTTCTTTTTAGGGCCAAAAGAGTAAATGGGATCTTGCCATACTCTATTTCTGTTGTCTCTACTTTGCTCCTACTGATTTCTCATATCTCCTTCCTTCCACTAAGCTCATAGCCAGAGATGTGCTTCCTGAGACTTTGCTTGCCCAGCGCTGATGTGACAGCTCATGTGTACTGACTGCTCAAAATGCAGCACAGATAATTCTAAATACCTCACCTGTGAGGTTACTAATATGATAATCCATACTGTGAGATCCTCTTGTACCAATAAAAGAATATTTGCATTAAAAGAGCTTCAGCTAAATGTATTATTCTGGTTAATTAGAGGACATAGGGTAGTTAGGACTAGGAATGTCAAAAGGAGGACATTAAGGTAGATATGGAAACTCTAACTTCAAATCCTTTTCCAGATTCCTGGCTGCCAGATACTCTCCAAAATCCCCCAAACCAGCTTTTCTGATTTAAACCCTTCAGTGACTTAACGTGACATAACAGATTTATAAAGCTAAGAGATTCTCAGCACCTACCCTCCATTGCCTTTGAACTCTCCTTGTCCACATTAACCAGAGAAGAACAAAAGGTCAGGTTCAGGAGATAAAGAAGCAACTTGCCCATTTCTATAGACAGAAATCTGGGGCACACAAGTGGGCAGGGATTTGAAGGATGCCCAAACATCTTCTCAAGGAAGATGAAATATTAAGTTCAGGCTGCATTGATTATTGGGGTACAAGTTAAGGATACTAATGAATGCTAGATAAAGCATTTGTCAGTTTACAAGTTTGGTTCATGGGTGCTTGAACCCAACAGCCGCCCACAAGCAGAAAGGACTATGGGCAGCACTTCCTAAGCAGTGGTAAGGAAAGCAAAACCTTGGGAGAAATAGGGGCTTTAATATGTCCAGGGGTATGAATGTACATATTAAAGCAGTGTCACTTTCACCACCCAAAGTCACCTGGTTCAGAGTGCTTGTTCAGAGACCCTTACCTATGGAGATTCCAGAGGATTCCCCCAGCCCCCCTTTAGCCTAGGGTTTAAGAAATACCTAAGTGAGGAGAGTATCAGAATCTCTAACCCCCTCCCCCCCACTGCTCACCCTCCCACCCCCACCCTTGTGGTCATGGTCCTCTGAAGTCCAGAGATACAATGGGAATTAGTGGGATTGAACTAAGTTCCCACAATTAAGTGGGTAGGTGGGCGATGATAGCATTTAACCAGCAAGAGGCAGTTCTTTGTATTTTTGTAGTGCTTGATATTTATTGAAAAGAATTCCAATGCTTTTTAAAGGTAGTATTGAGAAGCTGGGCTGAGAGCCTGTTCTTGTTTTTCTGCTTGTTTTGTTTACAATACTTTGTGTCCCAATGCTAACATGGATGAGATTGCTACAATTTTGAAAGAACAAAAAAAACCCCACAATAACTGTGCAAAACTGCATAAGAAAAAAAGAACATTTTAGCTGCCAGGCACATCAGGCTCCTACAGAAATCTAGCAGGGCAAAGGAACACCCTGGGACTGGGTAGAGAACTAACCAGACTAAATTTTCCCCCTTCAGGGGTGGGTGAGCTGTCCAAATAAGTGTCCAATGTCATGTAAGCAACTGAGGCATCTTTCCCTCGGTCCTTGTTTCCAAAGGCTGTAGTCTGTCCGTGAGATGCGATGGCTGGTGGTCAAGTAGCAGCACAGTAGCTGGGCAGATGTAGGGTGAGTGGCATCCGCAGGGACCTAGATGATCTGACCAGTCTTATCAGGGACCTGGGCCAGGAGCTGGAGCTCAGGACACAGTTCCGATTAGCAGGGAAGGTGCCCTCTGACTGGCCACAGCTGAAGACAAGACATCAAGCCACAGCGAGCTGCAGATCAAAGCCCAGGCCCAACCCCAGCCCTGGCAGCAGGTAACTGGAACACTATTCCTGAAACAAAAACAACAAGCACTACAAGGAAGGAGGGCGAGGGAGAGAATAGAGGGTAGGGAAGGGGATCTCAGCAGAAGGGGGAGTACGGTAGCTCCAGGGGGAAGGGTGGGAGGGGCCTTCTCCCCTCCAGGCCCAAGGGGCTTCGGGCCTAGTAATCATCCTCTTCATAGTCGTCGTCATCGTCATCATCTTCATCATCATCCCAGCCAAAACACTGCTTCATCTCATCCAGAAAGGCCCGGTAATCCCCTAGGATGGGGCTATCCATCTCGATGTAGGGCACCACCCACTCCTCGGCTTCCCCGGAGAGAAGGCTGATCAGAAAGGCCACCTTCATTGCGTCGTTGCAGAACCGGTTCTCATTCACCAGCATGTAAGAGGCCGTCTGCACAATGAACTCGGGGAGCCGGGCACTCTCGCCGTTAAACGTTTCGGGAAAGGGCACCGGGCAGCTGGGTGGACGTACCTGGCGCAGCAGGGTTGCCCTCTCGCAAACCAGCAGCCGCAGTTGTTCCATAAGCTGGCTGTTCTCGATGCTCAGGGCTCGGTGCCTCACCAGGAGAGCGTGCAGCAGCAGCACCAACTCGTCCACCATGGCGAAGTGGTCGCTAGGGCTCGACTTGGTTCGGCTCGGCTAAAGCGCCCACCAAGGCCTTGCAGGAAGTGCGTGTCCGCAGAGGCGCGCGGAGACCAAAGGCTGGGGCCAGTACAAGGCGGGGTATGGGCAGCTGCGCAAGCACCGCCTCCAAGGTCACTCAGGCGGCCAACGCGCCTGCGCAGCTCAGTAAGAAGGGCGTGGCCACGGATGGTGCGGGGCAACGTGGAGGCGTGGCCAGGAGAGGACCGGCTGGGTAGCGGAAAAGTGGCCTAGGAAGGCGTGGCCAGAGAAGGGTTGCGGTGCAGGGAGCGCGAGGTAGCTCCAGAGGCAGCCCAATCAAACGCTTCCGAGCCTGTAGCTGCGGGGAGCACACGTCCAGCACAGCGACTCCGCTTTTACAGAGGGCCAACCTGCTGCAATCGAAACCCTTTGTTCCAGACGACTCCTACCATAAGTGTTGCTTTATAGGTCTGTGGTCACTAGATTTCTTTGGCTTGATGTTTTAATACAATCCCTGCTTATTCAAATATCATTGAGAGACATAACACTGCTAGACACAGTGCAGGAACTCACATCCTTACAATCATGAGAACATCATAGGATTCTATCTTTCATAAGAAATATCAAACATGCATTCCTCCTCCCCCCACTCTTTCTCCCCCCTCTCCCCTTCCCCTCCTCCTCGTGTGTGTGTGTGTGTGTGTGTGTGTGTGTGTGTGTGTGTGTCCTGAACCCTGGGTACTGGTCCTTTAGGATTTTCATTCAATGCTACAGTGACACCACTGCAGCCACAGATCCACTTCTGGCTTTTTGGAGATTAATTGGGGAGTCTCATAGACTTTCCTTTCTCAAGTGGCTTCAAACCAGGATCCTCAGATCTCAGCGCCCTGAGGAGCTAGTACCTAGGTTTGTAGACACAAAGCACTAGCACATAGCTAACTGCGCTTTCTATCTCTGTCTATCTCTTTTAATCATTGAAATTTTTTTATCCTGTAAAATCAAAATCCAATAACTATTTGCAGGGTTCCTATCTTTCACTCCTTTCATGTTCTGATAGTAATTGCATTGCTTTGAACTAATAGTCTCTGCTCAACAACAAATAAAGATATTTCACTTTTTAACTTTTTTGTTTGAGTACTGCAGTTTCATCTTACGACCTAGGCACTATAATTTAGTATTTTCACTCAAGGCTGTCATTCAACCACTTGTGCCACAAGTGCAATAGCAGATTTCTGTTGGTTAATTGAACACTCACAGACTTGCTTGCCAGCAGAAGTGAGCCACGAGCACCTCATTAGATGTCTGTCCTTTAATTTCATGTCTTTATTAAGAATGTGATTATTCAAATAACTGTTGACAACTGACTTTGTCCAGAGTACTAGTGTCAACTTAACACTGTGAGCTCTGCTTTAGAACTATACCTGCAAATCGAATCACATCTTTTCACTTTTATATCTACTGCACTGATCCTGATCCCAGCCTTCTCAAACAGACTTTTGTATGTAATCCCTTTCATTTTTCTCCTCCCATAGTATATTTTTCTACAGTGTAGCTACAGGAATCTTTCAGAACAAACTAGACTCCTTCATTGCCCTGCTCAAACCCCAAACCCTTAATAGCTTCTACTCTAATTCAGAATAAAAGGCAAAATACTAGCTATATTACAAAAGGCCCTGCTTCTCCTCCTAGGTTTTCTTATATGTCCTGTTCTGTTCCAATCATGTTTTCTACCTTGCTGATTTATGTGCCTATCAAGTAGTTCTGATCTTGATCTTTGTCATCTTAGCATCTTCGTGTCTTTGCCAATCCCTTCGCCTTACCAAGGTCTACTACCAATGTCTAATCTGCTCGCAGAGAAAACCAATTAGACCATCCTGTTCTCTGCTAGAGATCTCTAGCCCATTACCCTACTTTACTTATCTATATAGCACTTACCATTATAATGGACACCATATGGTTCTTTGGTTATCTACCTCCACTTCTGAATATAAAATCCATGAACCAGAGGGGTCTTTGCCTTGCAAGATACACTTTCACTGTGAAAGTACAGGAGTCAGAGCAGGAACGCCAAAAATGTCAGTTTAATAATAGAAATTTAAAATCGTGGCTGCACAACAAGTTCAAACCTAGTCTTCAAATTGTCCAATATATTCTGTTTCTAGTCATGTATCAGCTTCTATTATGAAATGGAAATATCAACATACCAAGGCAGATTTTTAATCCAATCTTATTTTGTCCTTTACAATAGAAGTGAATGATCATCCATGAAAGTCATAGGCTTGAAGAGAGGAGGATAACAGCTGTAAAACAAGTATAAGAAGGAAAGATCAAGTGGGTGAAAAAGCAATCAAGGTAAAAGAGAAGGTAGGAGGAGTATGAGCCTTTGACCTCTCCTGCATCAGTACCTCTTAAACTACATCTAAACCACTTTGAGGGCAGGCAGGCTTCAGTTATGATTCATATTGTCTTTTACATTTGACATTGTTTATGACATCCTTCGTACATGTCCAGTGAATAGAACAAAGGGAAAACAACAGAAATATTAGAAAATATTTCTAGGCATCTTTCTCATTCAGTTTAGTGTGGGCTTGGCCTAAGCAGAGATAGTATCCCGTGCTACATTTCCTAACACAAGAAGAGATGCCTGGAGTTCTGCTCCAAAAACTGATTCTTGTGGTCAGCACTGGACCACAAGGTTAACAGAGGATTTCTCTTATACACATTCACAATCATGTACGGGAAGTTTGGACCCTGAAACTTGAGTGAAGTATTTGCTTAAAATCAAGAGAGCCATTAATTGGTGCACCCCCTACCCCTGTTCCAGCCTTTCTGACTCTCACATGCCCTCTATGGAACAATTTATGTGTCCTGCATGTCTGTAAGTCTAGGTGCATATGATAGGGACTTAGAGACAATGAGGGAATGTTACCCTAATTTTGTTCTTAGTTCTCAACCCCATGGCACAGTGATACATAAAGATACATAGGAGGAAACCCTAGTACTCCCTTTAAGGGAGTTCTGGAATCCAAAAAGACTGGAAATGGATTGGTCAGATGTGCCCAGAGTGGAGTACTGTCTTTTTGGTGCAATGCTTTTCAGCTTGGAGAGAGGTGAAGGAGACAGGGTACTTATCATTGGCTCACAGAGGAAGTAGTTGGAATGGAGTAACTGTAGACTGACTATGTAGCATTTCGATGTTGATGTCAACCAGTATTCCAAGTGCCTGTGACACTCTCCCACCAATATCAGACCAATAAATGGTTATTTCTCTGTTCAGCCATCCTGCTCAGCGCTGCATTCTCATCCCCCTTTCTACCTCTTAAATGACCTCTGAATGTTCCTTTACACCTGTGGGAAGAGACTGAGACAAAGACAAGTACTACCTGTGATTTGTTTCATGTTCATTGATTTTAACAAAACACCACTGGCTCGGAAACTCCCGAGGGGTGGCTTGAAGTCACCAGGTGGCAGGATCACAGCCTGAGGACAAGGGGGAGGGTATCTGATGCTTCTTGCAGCAACCATCTTGCATGTTCCAAATCCTGTTCTGGTATACATTTAGCAACTAGGCTGTAGGAGTCTCTTGAAATAAACATGAAAAACATGCCCTTTAATTCATCCATCACCAGGGGGGTGTACAGAGCATATCAGACCCTGAAATGTGCACCTAGAAGCATTTGTAAAAGAAGTAGATGGGTGGTATCAAGATCCAGTCTCCTGTTCACAGATCTTACCTCCCCTCCCTGCTTCTTACCCAATAGTTCCTGGGTTGCCTTTGTGCAGGAACAGGAACATAATCTGAAAGACTAGACACCTCTGTCCCAAAGCAAAGAATTATGTAGGAAAGCTTCTTTTCTTCCATCTTTTGCCTTCTCCAGTTTACTGAAGAAACATCTTTTGCTTGTTATTATAAGGTACTCAATTGATACTTCTTACAGTTGAAAAAATTACAATAAGTAACAAAGTGAATATTCTCCAGACATTTTAATTGCTATCAATTAACAATATTGTTAAATTCAAAGTCTGCATTCTCCTTCTCTCTTCCTTTTTTTTTTTTTGTATTCGTGCTTTGTCTTTTTCCTCTCCACCCAAAAGTAGGATTGTCAAGGCTAATAATTGCATTTGACTTCCTTAGGGATATCCCTGTCTGCGAACTAAGGAGATGCAATTCTTTGCTTTCTCAGATGATAGAAAAATATGATGCCGAACATGCTTACAGCCTCAAAGATGTATAACTGAAAAAATAGATTTTGATGAGTAAAGAATAATTCCTGGGGCTGGGAATATGGCCTAGTGGCAACAGTGCTTGCATTGTACACATGAAGCCCTGGGTTCAATTCCCCAGCACCACATATATAGAAAATGGCCACAAGTGGCACTGTGGCTCAAGTGGCAGAGTGCTAGCCTTGAGCAAAAAGAACAGTGGACAATGCTCAGGCCCTGAGTCCAAGGCCCAGGACTGGCAAAAAAACAAACAAAAAAACCCAAGAATAATTCCTATGAATTAGAATTTTATGCTAAGTAAACTGAATTCTTCGTGTATTCTGTAATATAGAATTTATTGCCTTTATCATGATCACATTAGATTTGTTAGTATTTCTCTTGCCTACTTATTTTATGTAATTAGTCATGTTCATTCTACAAGAGCTTATACATTTTGTTTATTTATAGCACTTTCATATAATTGGGGAAATACATGGCATTGTGTTAAATCCATACTTATGGATATTAAGGGATATCTGTTGATCATTTTTGTTAGCTTATTTTAATGTTTGATAAGCTCTTTCAAATTGGCTTCTTAGTTTTTCATGAAGCAGAATAGTTTGGTGAACTGAAGATAATCACAATTTCTTTGCCATGAATCACAAAGGAAGAGACTATTGGTCGATAGTTATAATTTGACCTAGCAAGTAGAATGTAATAATGTGACTCAAATTTTATGAAACAAGGCCTTAAATACCTGAAGATTCTGCCTTCTTCAGTTGGGTGTACTATTTGGAGCCAGCCCTCATAGAAGAAAGAAATCTCAGTTATCCTGACCATGATGCTGTGAATCTCAAGTTAGACTCGTGGATAAATAGAGTCCATAGAAAGAAGCAGCAAGAAAGCAAACAAGCAACCACCCTTCTCATATTTTCCAGCTCAGCAGTCACCACCTGAATACAGCTGAACGATTCTAGCTGACTATATAAAACAGAACAAAAATTCAGCTGAACCTTGAATGAATTTCTGATCCAAAGAATCATGAGCTTATAAAGTGCAGTTACTTGAAAGCACACCATTTTAGGATGGTTTGTCTCATGGCAATAGATACTTTTTCATCTGGAAAAATTGATGATGGACTGTACATAAAAGGACTGCTGGATCAAAAGAACAGACGTTATATCTACAGCCATATTATATTTTTACATTGTGTATTTATCTGTTTGACCTCTATTAATTTCAGAGTTCAACTAATGGTCAAAGTTCTTTGTCTCTCCTAGCCTATATTCTGAGCCTATATTCTGAAACCACTTCTTTCCTCTAAGTGACACACTTAGATATTATTTTCAACACAGACCCACCCGGGATAAATTTCTATATCTGAAAGCTGACAGGAATTATTTAAAATGATCACCACTACTCCTTTGTTTATCCTGTCCCCTCTTTTCTTTCCACAGATACTCCAATGAATAGTGAAATATAGCTTCCCTACATTCCTTTGCACTCCTTTACCAGTACAGGGGACTTGGAGGGGGTCCGCTGAGCATAGAATGTAGTGTCATTTCCTTTAGAGAAACTAAGCCATAAATGTTTTTGAATGTCGACACTTAATCATGTCTGTAAACTCCTGTGGGTACGGTTGAGATAAAGCTTTGCCGAGTGTAAGCAGACATGATCATGCTGCTTTTCTATATCACCCAAGATGCTACTTGTGGAAAGAAATGGCAATGGAACAGAATGACAAAGATAGAATCAAAAGCAACCAGGTTTGCTCCAGGGGATGCATATGACTATAGGAAAATGGGAGATGCATTTTTAAGGAAAAACTATAGAAAAATAGAAATGTTTAGGAACTCTGGTGCTCATTAACTGTGTTGCCCTAGTAACCCATTTACTTCCTTCTTCTGAGTATGAGTCTCCCTATTAATAATATGTACAACAATAAGATCTATATCATGAAACTGCAATGAAAATCAACATATAATACAATGTATCTGGAAAAGTACAATGTACTGTGTACAGATGCATGCTATCATTTAATGGAGCATTGTGATTTACGAGTCATGATATGATTATATTCCCTGCATTTTAATTTTAATGTGTAGTTATTTCATCTCTTCTATTTTAATCTAGCACCTATAAACTTGTCCATAAAGCTTCAAGTGAAAGTATTTACTTTTGAATAAGTATTGAGAGAATACAATGAACTTTGAACTGGATTTTGCTTACTTTCTATTCAGTACTTGCTGCTATTATAAAGACGAGATACAAGATTTTTCTTTTTTGTTTTCATCTTTGGAAAGGGAGGTCAGGATGCTGGTATGTATCTTAACTTATCTTGAAACACATGATTTTCTGGTCTCAACCTCCCAAGCACTCTAATTATAGGGATATACCACCAAGCCTGATGAGAGTTAACTGATTTTTATGGAAGAAGTAGGGGGAGGGAGAGACCATTATCACATTTCAAAGTCAAGCTTGTAATGTTTCCTATCTCTTTTAACATCTTGGGAGGATTTGTGCAACATCAAGGATGTTGATGTATCTAAACTGGATGGGCAGGGAGCATGGCTCGTGTGGCAGAGCACTTTCGTAGCAAGAGAAAAGCTCTGCTTTGATTCCAAGTACCAACCAAAAGAAAGAATGAGACAATTTCTATTATGAACACATTTTGAACATCTCTAATTCCTAAATAACTTATTTTCCTATATATGTAAAAAGTAACAAAAAATCCCCTCAATGTGGTTCAATAGAAATGTCTATTTCAGCTTCATTAAAAAATTCTTTCTGAGGGATTGTATAGCCCAAACATCTCCTATTAAAATTTAGAGGACAAAGCATTCTGAATATTACTTAGTCATACAAAAACAGCAATCCTAAGCAGATTATCGTTTTTTAACTGTAGCCTAAGTCCTTGTGTAGAAGGCTATAGGCAAATCAGGAGGTACTTTTATAGTTTGGGTATTTGAAAGAGAATGAAGACCCACCCAGCTTTGTGCTTGTAAACCATGCATATCTGTAGACACTGGGTCCAAGGGAAGTTGGGAGACTCTTGAAATTTTTTTACACACATGCACAACCACACACCAAGTAATTAAAAAAAACTTGTTTTAATTGCGAATATTACATGAGATACATCTGGGGAAAAAATTAAATCTGTTTGAAAATTTATTTATGGTGATGTAACAAAGATAACCTGAACTATTTCATTTCTTTAATTGTAGGTTTTTAAATGAATCTGTCATAGTGTACTAGTATAAATGAGGATATTAATTAACATAAAATTTACCTATGCAAATTTTTAAAATGTCACTTTTCTGTTACATCTTATTACTTGTTTCTACTCAATATGTTTATGTGTATTGGCACTCACAATAGCATATTTACTACTTTAACATTTTGTTTCTCCTTTTCTTTTTTATCTTTGGCATTACTATGATTGGAACTCAGGACCGTGTGCTTGCAAAGCTGATTCTCCACATTAAAATATGCAACCAGCCCTATTTTTTATTGGCTATTTTTAATATAGGTCATGCTTTTTCCTTGAACCATGGAGTCATCTACTTTAGTTTCCCTGGAGTTTCTGAGATCACAGTTATGTACCATTGTAAGTAGTTCCCTCCATTGAGGCAAGTTCATGTGGACTTTTGTGTCAAGGCTACCATGGAACCAAGATTCTCCCTTTCTCAGTTTTCTGTGTAGGCTGTAATGACAGTCATGTGACTCTGTACCTAGAAGGAGTCTCTTGAACTTCTCTCCATAGGCTAGCCTTGAATTGACATTTTTTTCTTTTCCTATACTCAAGTATCTAAGATTTTAGGCATGAGTCTGACTTAGCTCGGTTTTTGTTTCTTTTTAGTTTATGGATTCACTTGTGAATTTAAACTATTCAACATCATAATTGAAAAATCAGAGAAATGTAGCCTTTGTGTTTAGATTCCTTGATTTTGCACAGTTTTCAAAGTTTATCATGCTGCAACCTTTTCTGACTAATTTGTACTTTTTTCTTGCTTGCTACTATTTTGAACTTAGTAGTTTTGAAGGTGGAGGAAGATTCTTTCTAGTATCAGTGTTAGTTTGTGTCAAGTACATTTACTGGCTCTACAGATTTGGACATGTGGCTTTGGGCCCTTATATTCATAAGACAAATACGTTACACTTCTGAAGTAAACTAATCTTGTGTTCTTTGGTAAGTCCACCTTGATAATGCATATAATCATTTTCATCTGTTTGTGGATGAATTCATCAGCAATGCAACTGTACTTGAAACTTTTTTTTTGGAAAATACTGGGTTACTAGTTTGTTCTATATTTTAACTTACTTTCTAATTTAATGGAATAAATATAAGTAGTTCCAATTTGCTTTTGGGTGCCTCTAGTAAATTTTAGTTATTGTTCTTTTCAGCTCCTTAATACTTACTTAAATTTTACAAGTTTCCATTTATTTTTGTACTTATTTGGCAAACATATCATCCAGTGTTTTATCAGATAAAGTAGAAATAGGATCTGTGTCAGTCTCTGTCAGTCTGTCTGTCTTTCTACCTATCTATTAATCAACCTGACCATCATATGTACATAATATTTTATTTATGTACTTATTTAAAGAAAGTTATTGTAAGAAATGGAATTATCCTTTCAAGTGTCTGATTAGGTTAAATTTTAATTTTATAGAGTAGGACATCAGAAGTTCAGGTTGAACTCTCAGCCTTGAGTTGAATGGATCATGCCTAGGAAGAATTTCTTCTTTAAAGAAGCATCACTTCTGTTACTTGAGCCTTTCACTTGATATGCTGTTAATTTACTTGGAAAAAATGACTCTTTTGAAGCTTAATTTTAATCTTCATTAGACATGACCAGACTAGCTATTAATGTACAGGTAATTTTTCTCCATGACCATGACAATATCCTCTGAAGCCCTGACTTAATGCCATGTGAAGTACAAGGTTTTTCTTTAGTATGGATTTATAAAAATGTCAAGTGCATTTTAAAGTCTGATTGCAATTACTGAATTCTGCAAAGTAGTGATATGTAGTTCACTTTTATCATATTAAGGATATTCATTCTTTCCTTACTAGTTTTTGCTCAACTTAATATGATAAAATTTTTCCTTTAATTTTAATTTCTATTTACTGCTGAAGAGTGGAATGGAATGCCTTTTCTTATTCATGGCTAGTTATTAATCACTTAATAGCCTGTTCACTGACAATCTCTTTTCCTGTTGAGTTGATTGCTTTTTATTTTGTTTATACAATATTTTATATATTAATTTGCTTAAGTATACAAATGGTGATTATCTTTTCCTCTCGTTTATATTTTAACTTTGTGTAAGAGACCATTTATGTTATAAACATAGTACTTGAAACAGCCATCTGAAAAAAATATAGCATGTTGTATCTTTCCTACTTGAAAAGTTCTCCTCATATACATATGCAAGGCAAAGTTGAACTGATTAAGTGGTATTAGAAAAGGGAAAATAGCCTCTGACATAGAAAAATTAGGCCTGGATGTTATGACAAGTTGTTCTAACACAGTTTGGTTTCTCCATTCTCTTGCTGATGAACAACATCACAAAACATCAACTTTCAAGAAGACTGTTCTGACTATGGATGAAGACAAAAATAAGACCACTCTGTAATCACATCTGATCACAAACAGAAAATGAACACAGTACAAATCAAGCAATGACCAAATAATCCACTATGCTGACTATAAACTACTATTGCTGGGCTGGGGATATGGCCTAGTGGCATGAGAGCTTGCCTCGTATACATGAGGCCCTGGGTTCGATTCCCCAGCACCACATATACAGAGAACGGCCAGAAGTGGCGCTGTGGCTCAAGTGGCAGAGTGCTAGCCTTGAGCAAAAAGAAGCCAGGGACAGTGCTCAGGCCATGAGTCCAAGGCCCAGGACTGGCCAAAAAACAAAAAACAAAAAAAACCACTATTGCTTTTTTTTTATACCAATTACAGCTTCACCCTGGTACCTCTAGAATGGGGAGTTTTAAATCACTAAGTCATCATATCATCTCTAGTTTCTGAAAACATTGAATTTAAAGCAAAATGCTGCCTTTTAAAATCCTCCCACAAATCACCTATTAAAAGCAAGAACTAGGACAAGTACTTTCTGTTATCTTCTTAATCAGATGTCCCATACTTCGCTCTGGTGCTTTCTCACTGCAATGAGCAATAAACCCAGCTTGTTCAATGACAGTGTGTTCCCGATGATCTTTTGATATAAGGCTTTGAAAGGACAATATGAAAACAGTGTGGCTTATTGTCATACTGCTTTTTCTTGTATTTCATTTTTTAACCATTTATATGTTCATTTTAATTGATTAGTGTTTACTGAATAGGACACATTGCTTTAATGTGTGTACTCATCATGGAATGGCTAAGTTAAATGGGTGAACATTTATATTAGTTCATATTCTTATTTTATTTTTAGCAAAATTGTTGAAATCAACCAAGTACTAGTGACTCATGCCTGTAATTATAGTTATTCCGGAGGCTGAGATCAGATGATCGTAGTTCACAGTCAGTCCAGAAGGTTAATCTTTGAAATTCTTTACATTAAGTTAACCAGTACAAAACCAAAAGTGGAGCTTTGACTCAAGTAGCAGAGCACCAGCCTTGAGCGGAAAAAGCCAAGTGAAATCACGAAGCCCTAAGTTCAAGCCTCAGTACAGGCACACATACCAAAAAATAAAAAGCTTGAAATCTACCCTTCACAACTTTCAAGTTTATTAATATTGCTATTTGCTACCATGTTGAATAATAGGTCTCTGGAACTTCCTCCTTCTGTCTAACTTCAATTTTGTACTCCTTGACTAAGATCTCCCCAAATCTATCTTTTTTATCAAAACATTGTGTTTCAGCCCAATTAAATGATTTGTTGCTTTACTGCCTCAATGTATATAGCTCATACAGTGATTTATTTTGGGATACTTTTAACATTAGGGTAAATAGTATGTGTAGGAGAGTCAGTATGTGATAATTGCAAGTGTTGAGTTTGATGTGAGAAGATCTGAATTTCCAAAATTTGAACAGAGTGGTTTTGGAGCAATTTGTTAATATTGGACATTTTTTTGCTTCCTTAGTTATTAATAAGTTGTTCGTTTTTATATTGTCTTAAAGCGTTATGTTGAAGTGTCAAATAACGTAAACTCTGACTTTAAGAAAATGTGAAGCATTTTGAAAAAACGTAATGTTAAATCTGAAAAGAAAATCTTTGGATACACATCTGCTTCTACCATTCTCTTTTATTCCTGGGGAACAGAAAATATAGAGAAGGAGAATTAGCTAACTTTTAATTGAAATTAGACTTCATGATTTGTAATTATTGCTCTAGCACCCTTTCCATGAATACTTCCTTCTTTTTTTTTTCCACTTTCGGTAGATTATACTGTTTTTCATAGATCAGCTTGTCAGAGCCTCCTAAGCAATTTAAGCATTAATGGCTCCTGAGTATGTATGAGATTATGGTTAAGCCATAAAAGTTTACTCAAAAAAGTATTCTTTAGAGTTTTCGTATGCAAATGATACTTATGGAGTTGCCCTTATTACCTTTTCTTTTTTCTTTTTGGTTATATATTGATCGACCTTTTATCAAAATTCAAAGTCTTATTTCATGGTTGTTTTACTTGGTTGTAATTGGGAGCTATACAGTTGTATTTTCTCTGCCCTGAAGTATGGGGTTTAACAAAGAAAAAAAAATAATCTTGGAGTCCAAGGAAAGTATTCTCTTCACTGATTACAAATTGCTGTCTGTTTGCCGGTCAGCTCTTTGTTCTGGTTACTTATTCTTTCTCACATGCCTGACTGCACAAATCACAAAGTAGAGGGATAAAAAGATCTTTTAAATCTGTATTTGCTATGTTGCAAGCTCAGTTACCATATGGAACAGAAAAGCCCAGGGCCTTAAGTATGAAACAGCATTTGGTGGGTTTCCTTTATCCCTTTGCATTTTCAGTGTGCATTTTTAGCACGGCTGAAGTATAGTCAGTCTTTACTTCAGAGACACTGTGTGGATGCAGTAAGTAGGGGGCACAAACATTGTTTTAAGAAGCAAATTTGTATGCTACAGGCAAAGGCTCTAATGCAGATATGACACATCATCAGAAATTTCTTGTGAGCCTTCTAAATATTGCTCAGGAATTGATTTCACCAACATATTTATTGTTCTTCCTTTCTCATATCAATAAAAGGGTTTGGATTATAAGAACTGACTTCAAGGCATATGGATGATGACACATTGGCTCGGGGGGTTCTTTACTGTTTCATCCCCCCACTTTTAATGTTTTTTTGAGGGGAAACCAATTTAATGATATATTGGGTTCTAGGCACAGGAATGTGCAGTGAATTACATACAAGCCCACCTTTGTGGAGATATCTGAAATCTTTATAAGGGAGCAAGAACCAGAAGATATAGGACAGCGAAATTAACTACTGGCTCCAGATAATGATAGTTCTTTATCCCCCATTATACTAAGTTTCTACCTTTGTGCATTCCATTGATAAGGCTTCAAGGAATGCAATAGAAGATACATGCTTAGGAAGACTTCTTTACTTTCAAGATTTGCATCTGATATCCTTGAATCAAATACAAATGTTCATAGATTCACATAGCTATCAATGAGAGCATAAACATAGGTAATGGGGAACATTAAAGTAACTTTATAACTAGATCCAATTTTTACTTTCTCATAAGTCTTGCAAATTATATTGTCAAAGCCTAAAATAATGAGGAATCTTGTGATAGGAAAAATTTTGCAAAACAGACTCCGAGAGATGAGATTTACTGATAAGAAAATAGATCCTGTGATATCTCAATGCTTACTAGATAATAAAGGCTAGAGTTTGAATAACTTATTTAATCATACAAATAAAAGTTTAATTTAGATATTATTACTATTCCTATTCTACAAATCAGGAAACTATGATTCAGAAAAGGTTTCTAACTTCCCCAAGACCTCATAGCTAATAAGTATCAGATCCTAGATTTTCAGGTGATTTTATTTGAGAGTGTGTGCTTTGAACCTTATGATATTTTATCTCTCAAGAAATAAATAGCTATTGCCAGTTTCCTAACCTTACTTCCCAATAAATCTCACTTTTCCTTACATTATGCCATGATAACAAACACATATCTACAAATCTATATATACGTAAAACAATTTGAACATAGGAACATCTACAAATCAATACATACATTAATCAGTTTGAGCATACTAGAGTGTGTGTGTGTGTGTGTGTGTGTGTGTGTGTGTTTGTATTTCTCCTTGCCTTTCAGTGTGTCTGCTGAAATGTAATTGATAAGTGACACAGATCAGAAGAAAGGAGACTGATTGTGTTTTATCAGCAGCAGCCAGAAAAAAAGAAAGAAACTTCCTTTAGGCATTAGGAGCATAAGGCAAGATGAACAGGGTGCTAATTAGCTCCAGCTCTATCAGCCTGCTGTCCTTTGTTGGAGGCCAAGAATGAAAGAGGTTACACTGTGCATAACAATATGGTCCAATGGCCTGATTACAAGGCTCCACGAGGACTTTTGCAGCATGAACATATGGCCATTTTGCAATATTTACAGGAGGAAATGTATGCTGATTGGCACACAGGTTCAAATGAGTTCAGGATGGAAGCCTTTTTAGTCTTTCTGTATTATTGTTAACTGTCCACCTAGAAATATATTGCTAGCTTAAGGAAGTATTTCAGTTATCAACTTAGCAAGACTTTTCTATGAGAGGATATGTCAAACAATAACACTGAAAAAAGAGTTGGGCCAAGTGCCAATGGCACTAGCAACTCATAAGGCTGAGATCTGAGATCTGGATTGAAGTCAGCCTAGGCAGGAAAGTCAGTGAGACTCTTATTTCCAACAAACCACCAAAAAAGCCTGAAGTGGAGCTGTGGTTCAAATAGTAGAGTGCCAGCTTTGAGAAAAAAGTCTCAAGGACAGGACTCAGGCCCTCAGTTCAAGCTGAAGAACTGGCACAAAAAGAAAGACAGAAGGAGAAAGTTGGGTAGAAAGAACATTGATCTTGTAGTGAGAAATCATGAGATTGGATTCCACATCTTCCCTGTTCATCTGTTTCCCTTTATTTGTGGCAAAATACAATCAAATTATCCCAGCCAGTTGTTTCCTTAGTTTCCATACATTTTCTGATCATAGACATTTCACTCACCCTCCCTATTCCCTTATTTCTAGTTATATATCTTCCTGAGAAAAGAGTAATAAGCCATGGAAAGTGGCCTGATCTATCTTCTGAGTGGGAAATCTCCAAGATTGTTATTTACATATCTTCTATTTTCTTACAGTTGATGAAACATTCCTTTCCCAACAAAATCCAGCCACTTTGTAACTGTACTGAATCTATCTCATTCACCTGCCCTTATGTTTTGCTATTTAGGATATATCATCTTTCTCTGTATTGAGTCATTTCTGTCAGTGTTCATATATACTACAATATATTCTGTTTAAATCACACAAAAGTCTTCCTTCACACTATGTCTTTTTCTATCTATAATACAGCTTCTCCGTTCTCACTAAAAACTCATATGAGTTGTCAATATTTTGGCTTCAGAGAATTCTTATCATTCCTCAAGCCACTCCAAACTTTAGTTTTTCCACTCCACCTATCTTGTCTCTTTAATAGCACACATTCAAAGTTCCAATTTAATGGTCACTTATCAGTTTTGTCCTCCTAAGTTGGCCATTTCCTCATTGTTCAGACAACCTGTTTTTCCTTTACCTTAGTGAGTTGCTTCTCATTTCCTTTACAGGTTGCTTCCTTATTCATCCCTTGACCTTTAGTCTTAGGCTTTATGATTTTTTTCCCCACTCACTTCATCCAACCCAACTTGCTTCCTGGAGTTTGCTTTCTATCCATCATTTTCATTTCCTTCATACATAGCAATTATCACAAACAGATCAAGAATAGTTTGTAAAAAATAAAGTGATGGATCGGGAAAGGATGTATTTGTTCATATTTTTAAGGTCTCAAATACATCTATGGACACTTTAGGACACAAGTTCAAAAGATAACACAAGAAGTTCACATTTTTTTGAAAACAGAAATTATTGGGAGATGAAGCAAAGTATATTAGTTAAAAGACTGAATGTCATATCATTCTACCATGAGGTAAACAGTATAGGAAGCAGAAATTTTGGGTGAGCTAAAATGTTACATAGTAATGAGCAAAGAAAGATACTTGAGGAGAGTTGGTAAATGACTGGAAATAGGGATGAAAAACAGAATTACACCTCTCCATGGTGGACAATATAAATATTTCAGAGAACAAAGTATAAATATTGGTAACAAAAACATTTCTCCTCATGGTCTGACTCTGAAATTGGAGCTAAATTTATTCTTGGGACTACATTGAAACTGACATCATGATATAGTGTTATGATTTCTCTCATGACATAAGCTCTATAAAATAAATCCTTTTTTTGTATTCTGAGACTCACTACTTTTTTCTAGGATCAGTTTGTAAGTTTTCTTTGTTTGCAGCCAAAGGCTACAAAAAATAAAAAAGGAAAAATGTGACCTAGTTTTGTGGACAGAGAGAGTAAGGTCTAGGGGGAAAACTGTGTGGGAACAATAGGTAGAGTTTCAGGTATGTTAGGTTTAAGGTGGTGTCAAAGTTTCCCAGTGGAAATAGCAGTTGGACAGGTACAACTGAAGGTCAGAGAACATTGAATACAGGCTTCACAGTCATTCACCACAATGCAACTGCTCAGAGAGACATGCCTAGGAGCAGTGTCCTAACAACGAAGGCTGGGGATTACATTGCACAGCCAGCAAACAGAACCAATCAAAGACATGATCAAATGCCTGCAGAAAGTGAAGGGGAAAACCAAGGGAATGAAAAGCCAAGGGAGAGATTTTGCATAGCAAAAAGAGGTTGATTATACTGAATGGTGGAGTGAGCTGTCAAAGGAAAGGAAAATGAGATTTTTTAAAGCTCAAGGTTCATCTTGGGGAGGACATTTTCGGTGAAGTGGTAAGGGTGGCATTCTTGGAAAAGAGATGAGTCGATAATGAGCAAAGGAGACAGGTTAAAAAGAAAGCAAAGAAATAGCTTTAGGGATGGCATTTTCAAGGGAAAATACTTTTGAAAGTAGCTTTCATAGGTTTTTGTATGTAAAAAGGGTGCATGCTTAGTATAAGATAAAAATACAGAATGCACAAAGAACAAAGCAAAAAGCATATGAAAAGCAACAACATAGAAAATTAAACCCCATCCATACTTTAGGTATACACACTTGGAGGTATTTATAACTTTGTCAAAATCTTATTTACGTGTTTCAAATCTTAACATCAGACATGAGGTACAAAACCTACTTCATTGTTGTATCTATGGCAAGAGGAGACAAATAATGTGACACTAATCATAAATCATTTCTTTCTCCTCATTAGCCTTTGGTTGAGAACTGATGAGCTGTGATAAAAAATGTTTCTTTTCAGTTTAAAGTCAATGATTCCTGTGCCATAGCTCACTTATAGGGTCACCATCATCTACTCTCTTTTTTACTGTCTGAGTGTAATCAAGAACAGTAGCATTTACTTTCAGGTGATGATCCCAAGGTGTAGTCATGAGTATTTATCACAGCTTCTTAGATGGAGATTTGGTGATAGTCATTTACTCAAGGGACACACACCCTTTCCCTGAACTCTCCCCAAGGCTGACACATAAGAAGTGAGGGCCTCACGCCACTTTATTGCTTCCTAAGATCAAGTAGGAGAGAAAATGTGTAAAAATATTGCATTAGCTGTTTTATTGTGCGCAGAGAAATGAATTTAATAAGTCAGAACACCCTTCTTGGCAGGGTCCTCTTGACCAGATACTGTGTAGTCTTTTGATTCATAATACACAGTGAGCCAAATCATTGTTGCTCTCTGAACACCTGCCTTTAACTTTACTCAACTACAGAAGAAAAACATCTGAAGAAGAAATAGTTCTTATTTAGGTACAGTTTTAGATCAGTTGTTGAGGCTAGATAATCACAAACAGAACTTCAAGAAATATCTTCCAAATATATGTACATATACACATATATACATACACATACATACATCACAAATATAGAAGAATACTGTATGCTACTTTAGAATTTGCTCATTTTTGTTTAATGATCTACTTGTAAGTAAATTTCAATTTGCATTACCGTTTTTAACCACTAGAAAGAATTCCATAATTTATTTCTTACTGTTTTTATTGGTGGCTAAGTTGTATTAAGCACTTTGTAAACACAAGGAGACAAATTTTCCTTTGGATATGTAGCTTTCTTGTGATGCCCTTAGTTTCTTAGGATATATTCCTCCAATTGGGATTTTGAGGACAAAGCTTGTAATATGTTTTGTTGAATATCCAAAGAAAAGGCTATTTTTATTCTTTATTAGCATAAAAAATTAATATTTTTGCAAAGTCATTTCCATATGTAATAAAATGGAAGAATAAGAACATTATTGTAAAAGAGGATATACAAAAAGTAAATTAAACTTATATATGAAGTTTAACAAGTGTTTTTGCAGTGAAGAATCATCTAGTAATCAATCAAGTTCAAGAAATAAAGTATTTCACCAAAGGTGGCTACTTGTGCCTATAACCTCAGGTACCTAGGATGTAGAAATCCAGAAGATGACAGGTTGAGGCCTAATTAACTAGGAGAAAATTTGTGTAGACTCTGTCTTTAAAGCTATCAGTATGTAATGGTGCATACCTGTAATGCCAAATACACAGGAGGCAGAGGTAGGAGTATCTTGGCTTGAACACAGCCCTAGGCAAAAGCATAAGACCCTATCTGAAAAAAATATTAACTAAATACCAGGTACTAATACTTCACATATGTAACCCTAACTTTTCAGAAGCTGAAATCCAGAAGATTGAGATTCAAACCAGCCTGGATGGAAAAGTTTACGAGACTCCGACTCTAAAATAACTAGTTAAAAAGAAGTTTGGATATGTGGCTCAATTAGGAGACCACTACCTTAGAAAACTGAGGCCCTGAGTTCATGTGTTATGATCACAAAAATGAAAATAATAATTAGTAAAGCAAAAATTGGTTATGGAGGCATGATGTAAGTAATAGAGAACATTCTTAGGAAGTATGAGGTCCTGAGTTCAAACCCTAGCACTGCCAAAAAGAAAAGATAAACTTCTTAATCCCCAAGCAAAAAAAAAATCCAAAATGTTTCCCTAGACTCTTCTACTGGCCAATTTAACTCTTCTTCAGTCACAGTGGTCACAATAGCTGTATTAAAGTGTCATATATATGTATCCCTGTCAAATACACTGCATTGGTCATCAAACTACAGCCCACCGGCCAAAATCTATCTCATCAAGTATTTGGAAACAGTTCTATTGGATCAGTACACCTTCATTTATGTGCTGTGTCCAGAAATTTTCACATTACAACAGTCAAAGTAACATTTTGTGTAACCGACAGTATAACCCATGAGAGCTAACCTGTGTTCCTTTGCATGAAAGGTTTCTAGTTCTTTATATCAATTAGTTTGGGCATTAACATAAAGAGTATTGTACAGTAAGAATTCCTTATAACTTGCTCTTATTCCTCTTTCAACATATTAGTGATTCGTTTCTTACAGTCTATTATTTCTATAATGCTTATAAGTTTTCCAATGTCTAAGTGAGATAACTCAAGCTATTAATACTAACCTATTTGGGAGGAAGAGTCTAAGGTTTGAGGTTTGAGGCTAGCCCAGGTATAAAAGTTTGTAAGACCTAACTAAATAGTTCAGGGCCATGGTGCACACTTATAATCCTAGTCACAGAGACAGCATGGTGGCTGTACAAGAGTGTGTATTACAGCACAGGCAGGCCAAGGCATAAAGTGAGATACTGTCATGAAAATAACTAAGGCAGAAAGTGGTAGGAATTGTGACTCAATTGGAATAATGCTCTCAGCTCAATCTCTAGTACTACCCCCCAAAAAAAACCAAGGAATACAAAACAAACAAACAAAACCCCCCAAAGCAACAATACTCGTATGGAGCACTTCATTAGTAATCTCAGAAAAATACATATACATTGGGTTTCACTTTAGTTTCAAGTAATCATAATTGTTGAATTTCTTCTGAGCTGGGTTAACATTGTAATTAACAACAGTATATAACTGATTGAAAGTAATATACTAAATGTAAATAATTATGTTACATTAAATGTAAAGAATGGCAAGGACATATACTTTCTCTCGTATTTGGAAGTTAGAATGAACTGATAAATGTACAAGAAATACAGTGTTGTATGAAAGTATACACAAATGCATTAGCTGAAATATGGTTTTTGCAGGGGAACGTCCAAAAGTGCAAGTCCTTAGGGCTGGGAATATGGCCTAGTGGCAAGAGTGCTTGCCATCTACACATGAAGCTCTTGGTTCGATTCCCCAGCACCACATATATGGAAAACGGCCAGAAGGGGCACTGTGGCTCAGGTGGCAGAGTGCTAGCCTTGAGCGGGAAGAAGCCAGGGATGGTGCTCAGGCCCTGAGTCCAAGGCCCAGGACTGGCCAAAAAAAAAAAAAAAAAAAAAAAAAAAAGTGCAAGTCCTTAGAAAAGCTCATAATGCAACAAAATGAATACCAGGAAACTGGCACTGGAAAGATGGTGGAGGTACAGCCAAAGGAATGAGTGTAAAAGACTGAAGAGAATGAGGGGGACAATGCAGTCATAATATCCAATGCATATTCTATGAAACTAAGAAAATTGAGGGGAGGGGTTAGGTTTGGAAGGGTGATGTAATGATGAAAGGGATGACATTGTTCAAGATGCATTATACTGCTAAAATGACTTTTTGAATGGTATCTCCTTTGTGCAACTACTTAAAATATAATTAAAAAGTTTTAAATCAAGTTTATTTGTTTTATAAAAATAAATTTAGAATATTAAAGAAGTATACGGTTTTATCTCTTCCGCTCACATATCAAACAATAATACATTGCCAACCAAGTTACTATACTCCTGCATGATTATGTCTCAGTCCACGCACTTGCATTCCTTCAAAGTGTTGCACAAAATTGAGATATGTCTCTGTTTTTATAGGGGTTTACTTAGTGGAGAAATCAAGTTTTAAACCACTTAGACTAAGAAGAAATACTGGAAGAGGACAGAAGAAGGTAGAGTCCGATTAATTCTGTGACCGGTATGATAGACTTGGAATGAAGTTTTTCTCTTCTTGAGAGCCAGATTACAAAGAGAAGAAAATTCTATCAGTCAATTAGCTAAGATGTTTTTAAAGCCCTATTAATTAGTAGTGCTATAGAAATTTTAGGAAGCAGAAAACAAGCTGTCCTTCAACTGTCCTGCTAGATGGACACAATCTCTTCCAAAAAATGAAATGGGATCTGAAGTGTAAGAATTGTTTAGGGACTAGAAATGTGTGAATAAGATTTCAAAAGGCCCCAGAAAGGAAACCCTAAGGAGTCAACACATTTTCTTTGCAGGACGGAGTTATTTTCTTTTGAAAGCTAAGCTTGCAATGCTTATATCATACATCATAGTGAATCTTATTGATTTCATTTTTAAAATTGCACCTGCTATGGAGTCATGCCAAAACACACATACCAAATTAAAGCACAAAACCCAATAAAACATAACAGGAGCTGAACACTGCAAACTCAATTGCTTATTAAAAAACCATTAGGCTTAAAATGTTAGCTTGTCAGAAAACAATTCCTTTATACTAACGTCAGCTTTGAAGGTCAGCTAATTGGAAATATATAGAATTAGGACAGGCAGGAAATTCAATAAAGCACATCCAGCAGTGGAAGAAACTGCTCCAGGCTCTGCTAGTGGAATTAGAAAGACACCATCAGGCACGTGCTTACAGATCAGAGCTCTCATTAAGCCAGTGACAATACTGGTATTTAAAGTTCACCTGTAATAACTTTAAAACATAACATTTCATACTATATTTTAATGTGTCTTTAAGGGTGCCAAATACTAGGATATGTGAACCCTTTAGAAATAAAAATATATCCAAATAGGCTAGTGAGTGAGATTTCATTCCACTTTTCCATTCTTTTGGCAATGAATCTCTGTCTTTTTTTCTGTTTTCTGAAAACTAATCCGTGTTTTTGATTTTGGATTTGTAATGAGTGGAGTATGATTAACTGAGGTCTTAATCAACATTCAGATTGACAGAGAGTGGAACCTCCTGTTATCTTTTGTGTGGAGAGAAGTGTTTATTGTAAATGCTTTAGGCTCTCTGAAGACTTGGGAGAAGAGGCCTTTGAAGCTGATGCTAGTGGCAGGATTTTGCTTTAGATCCCTATGGCTGAAAGAACTGTGAAGGTGACTTGGGGGAGATTTATTTATAATATTATTGAATAGAATATGAAAAGGAAACCATTTTGTTTCAAATATGCTCCCTTTTTGTTACTGTTAACTGAATCACAGAATTTGAATTAGGAGACAATGAGTCCAGTGATTTCCTGACACATTTCCAGATTGGCAGGGGACTAGGATGATTTTGTTTCCCACCAATTCATGGAAGGACTTTGAAAGAATTATGTCAAATAAACCAGACAAAGAGAGACACACGTTGCATGGTTTCCCTCATTTGTGGTAGCTAGAATGTGCCTGTAAATCTACAGGTAAACACACTAAATGGTGAGCAAAGGCTTACCAATGAATTAACTTAAGTGTAATAGACTCTATGGAGAGCACAAATAGTCTACGTCTTTAAAAAGACTAAATCAAAGCCCAACAAAATAAGTACCAGGAAATGGGTACTTGGAAGGTGGCCAAGGGGAGAGGGGCAGAAGAATGAATGGGGAAAGGGAGGGGGATGCAGGCAAGAATGTACTGCATATGCCACAGAATTGAGAAAAAGGGAAAAAAGGGGAAGGGTGAATGGAAAGGGGGTGAAGTTATGACACAGATCAAGAAGCACTGTATACATAAATTGCTTTGTAAAAATGGGAAAAAAATCAATATATACCCTAAAAACTAAGAAAAGTGAGGGAAAGAATGGGTGGGAAATGGTGGGTGAGAATGTTGAAAGGGGTGACATTAATCAGCAGGCACTGTATTCATAAACTGCTTTGTTGAATGGCAACTTCTTTATATAACTACTTAAAGATAATACAAACATTCAAAAAAGAATGAACAAATCAATACAAGTAATTTTCTGTGAGGCTAGATTTGTTATTTGCTTTTAACCCTATTGTATTCTTTATTTGGGAACCTGAAATACTTTCTTCATTGAGGACAAGAATGCATATGGTAGGATTCTAAAAATGGCCTTGTTTAAATCAAGTGAAGTTTTTATTAGTACTTTAGAAGTTGGGTCAGGTCTGAAAGCAGTGTTAGGCTAGAATGTTGGAAGTATTCAGCTCTGTGATCAGGGTCTCATCTTTCCTGAAATCTTTTATTGTTCTACAGTGCCAATATCCCTGCTCTCTGATGCAGCCCACAGTTTCTTTGTATTTCCTTTTCCAATCTCCCCTGAATAGAAAGAATCAACTTAGAGCCATTCATCCAAACCAAATGTTAGGTGAGGATGAACTTGAAGTACTGAAAGCAATCATCTTCTCAATTGTTTCCCTCTCGTATTCATTGATCATTCCCTTTCTATCAGGTTATTATGCAGAGGTGGTATAAATTCTTATATCATTTAGAGAAGCAGAACTTTCCACATTTTACCCACCTTCCTCCTACCTCCTCAAGTCTGTTCCATTAAATACAGTGTATCTATTTCTCTCATTTCATCTACTAGCTTTTCATTTCACCCTAAGTGGATTTTGTTTCCCTTCCACAGGATCTGCTTTCTATCAAGTTTAAGAATGATATCCATGATTCTGAAACCAATTGTCGTTTACCATGCTCACCATATTCAACTTGTCAGTATCAATTCACACATTAACACTTTTCTTTTCTTCAAATATAGACATATACTAAAATGTCCTCATTCTGCAGTGCTTGCTATTTACATTATATCCTTTGGTTCACTGAAAGGAGACTTTGGGGAGCGTTTTGCTTAACACTAATACCTAGTAGTTCTATCTACTTCCCATGCCAAACATCACTACTGGTGGCTGCTTTCTTAGAGAATCCCAAAGTTCTCCTCATAGTAATTGTTACTGTTTGTGTTTCTGATTTATTATCTTCCTCCACACATGAACCTTTATGAATTTAGAGACCCTTAAGGACACATTCCTTACTGTGCCTTATGTATCCAGCCAGCATAGTGTTAAACATATCATAGATATAGTATACTTGGCATATGGATGGATGCTAATAGACACATAGTCTTGTTTTAGTAGTCTTATGCCACATTTTTCATACTGGATCTCTGCAATGGTTCCAATATCTGTTTCTTCCTTTTACTACTTCCTTGAAATTTCTCTAATCAAATCACCAACATCTCTTGCTTTGGTGTTTTAATGAAACTCATAACTCACCTTCCATCTTTTCCTACTGATCTGCAGTACATCCTAGTTATTGAAGTTAGCAATATAACCTTCCAGAAGATTTTCTCCAAATATTTCAAAGGCCCTTCCCCTTTGTCTACAGAGTTTCTTTTGAGTATTCCATCCTGGTATTTATGGATCTCAAAGACTAGAATCTAAACTATGATAGGTTAGATTTCATCATAAGTGATAAGGACATCCTAAGGATCTATATGATTAATGTGTTTGTCTTATGGAATTTTTATTGATTCAGTGCACAAGTACTATGCTATTTAGCAGAATGAGAACATGTTGTGGGGAGAAACATGGTAGGTATCCTAATCTTGACATTTAGCACATTTGTTTTTTGCTTTGGAGAGAAGTCTATAAATATTTGTTGAATAAATCATTGGATAACATGTTTTTTGCATTTCTTTTTTATGTTTTGTTTATTGTCAAAGTGTGGTACAGAGGGGTTACAGAATCATTTGTAAGGTAGTGAGTACGTTTCTTGTTCAACTTGTTACCTCCTCCTTCATTCCCCCCCTCTCTCTTCCCCTCTCCCACCAAGGGTTGTGTAGTTAATTTACACCAAATGGTTTTGTAAGTATTGCTTTTGGAATGGTTTGTATTTTGTCCTTTGTCTCTCAATTTTGATATTCCCTTTCCCTTCCCCATTTGTGATACCCATATAAACAGTATCCAGGGTATTTGGATGAGATATAGTGGTAGTGGGGGTACAGCCACAGGAAGGGAATACAAGAGAAAAAAACTAAACCAAACAACCAAACAAACAAACAGACAAGAAAAAAAATATATGAACGGTATGGTTTCACATGGCATGTTGATAATAATTACAACAGTGGTATAACTCTTGTGTCCATAACATGAAGTTCATTTCACTTGGCATCATCTTATGTGATCATGTGGGTGTAGCTATTGGAGTATTTTGATCTTCTACCATGACTAGCCTAATCATGTCCTAGCTATTCCCTATGAGGGACCCCATAGGGTTTATGTTTCTTTGGGTCTGGCTTACTTCACTTAGTATGATTTTTTCCAGGTCCTTCCATTTCCTTACGAATGGGGCAATGTCATTCCTTCTGATGGAGGCGTAAAATTCCATTGTGTATATGTACCACATTTTCCTGATCCACTCATCTACTGAGGGGCATCTAGGTTGGTTCCATGTTTTAGCAATACCAAGTTGTGCTGAGATGAACATAGTGGAACATAGATGAACATAGTGCTGTTGGATTTAGTGTGATCTTGCTTGTAATATTTTGGGTAGATGCCTAAAAGTGGGGCTGCTGGATCATAGGGGAGCTCTATGTTTAGCTTTCTTAGGAACCTCCACACTGCTTTCCAGAGGGGTTGAAAAGTTTACATTCCTACCAGCAATGTAGTAGGGTTCCCTTTTGGCCACATCCTCTCCAGTATTTGTTATAATTGGATTTCCTGATAATGGGCATTCTTACTGGGGTGAAATGGAATCTCAATGTTGTTTTGATTTGTATTTCTTTTATGGCCAGTGATTTAGAGCACTTTTTCATGTGACTCTTGGCCATTCGCATTTCCTCTTCAGAGAAGTTTCGTTTTAGGTCTTTAGCCCACTTAATGAGGGGGCTATTGGTTCTTTATTTGTTTTGAAGGAATTTAACTTTTTGAGTTCTGTGTATATTTTAGATATCAGGCCTTTGTGATCATTTCCCAGTCTGTGGGTTTTCTGTTTATCTTGGAAGCTACGTCCTTTGCCCTGCAGAACCTCTGCAGTTTGATACAGTCCCACTTGTCCGACCTTTCTTTGATTTGTTGCGTGGATAACATAATTTTTAGAGCCCTATGTTCAGGATTGAAAGCAACTAGACCATAGCAAAGAATTCATTGCTTACTCCTACACTCTGTGTATAAATAAATTACAATTCTGTAGCTGGGTGATAGTGCTTCACCCATGTAAGAGATTGAAGTTAGAACTATTAGAGTTTGAGGTCATCCATAGCAGAAAAGCTTGCTAGAATCCATTTTCAAAATAATCAGCAAAATAAAAAAGCAGGGCTAGAGGAATGGCTCAAGTGGCAGAGTTCAGGCCTAATGACAAAAAAGGCTATGAGTTCAGACTACAAAGCTGTAATATACATATATACTGATGTATGTATGTATATGAATACATATATAGACATAAACATGCATATATTTATACATGCATGTATGTACATATACACATGTATATATGGTTCTTTCCATTTTAAGGTAATGCATTTCTTACTAGCTATACTAATGTCAAGTTTTTGCATAACTGGTACTTGTCGCTTCCTGAACCAAAATAGAGAAAATATTTGCCTTAGAATCTTCCCAACTAAAAGGCCATCCAGTTAATGACAAAAATCCTTGCCAAAAGAAACAAAAGACACTATTAATGCACGTAAGTCTTTTGTCCAGAAATATTTGTGAGATATGAAGAGAACTTTAGTCTGAGGCAGCACACTTAGGAGATGAGATTCTAAGATGTGAAAAAGTCCGTGTTGAACACTGACATCATAGACTGATTGCCTGTGAGTCCCAATATTGACTCCCAGATAAGAATGTTACTAAGATTCTCTTCAGCATTGTTATAGTCCTTCATGTGACTTTCGGAAGCTTACTAAAGGAATTCCTATTAGCAAACATCACTTCTGCCACACATATACATACAAACACACACACACAGTTTTCAAAACTATTTTAAATTGTACAATATATACAAACTGCATACAAAAATGAAGCCCAAATTAGGAAGAAATGATTTTTGTAGGTTACTTTTCCTCATATGATATGTCCCTTATTCTAGTTGCATTTGAATGTTATCTGAGAATCTTTGAAAAATCAGATGCCCAGGATCTATACTCTTGCATATATTTGGATTTTTTTCTGTTGAGAGTGCATCTCAGGCATACTATGATTTTCTGAAGACTCCACAGGTTAATATAATTTGCTGTCAGTATTGAGAAGTGTTATAACTTATTGAAGATTTCCATTCCAGCTCAGAATGTGGCTTAGTGGTAGAGTACTTGCCTAGCATGCATGAAGTCCTGGGTTCAATACCTCAGCATCACATAAACAGAAAAATCCAGAAGTGGAGCTGTGGCTCTAGTGGTAGAGCATTAGCTTTGAGCAAACAGAAGCCAGGGACAGTGCTCAGGCCCTGAGCCCAAGCCCCAGGACTGGCAAAAAAAAAGATTTCCATTCCATTATAAGTAATTAAGAAGTCAGCAATGAATACAGGTGAATACAGGTTTTCAGTACCTTTGGTTTCATTTTAACATAGTTTGTTTTTCACTCCCATGATGCTATAAGCTTGTTGTGTGAGCACTCCAGATTTAACTTCTATAGTGAATGTCAGTGATTTGCCACATTCACAGAATATCAATTAGTGTTCCTTTAGGCACCAGCTGTTCCTGTTATATTTTTTAACAGGAGAGGGTTGGCATGCTGTGTGTAATTTCTATCAATCACAGTATAATCTCAGGGTAAACAAAGTGGATGAGTGACATTTAGATACTTCATGCTTTATCCCTGGCTCTCTTTTTATCTTCTATTTTCATCTTATATCATGCTTGATTCCCCATTGAGCTTATGCTCCAATCACACTGCGTTACGTTACAATCCTCTCAAATCCAATAAGGCACAGGCTTTTCTATCTCCAGACTTCTTGCACATACTGTTTCTTCTGCTTCAATTTCCTTTCCCTTCTTGTCTAGCTAAAACTTCCTAAACATTACCTAATACCAAGAGTCCTTAATTGGGTATAATCTTCGTTATTAAGAAAAATCGGGCATAATCTTCATTATTAAGAAAAATACACGTGTATACATGCTATATTCATTTTCATTGCATAAGGAAGCTTTATTGTAACTTCACAAAGATCTGTGAGTGCAAAAAATTAAGAATTATTTTCCTCACTTATGATCAACAGTGATCCAGTGAAGACCTCCTGGTCTTGAACTGCACCAGCTAAGTTTGCTGTCCTCAATACTGTCTCCTGTTTCTTTTTATAAAAAAATATTTATTACCTTTAAGTAGTTGTACAAAGAGTTAAAATTCACAGAAGCAGTTTATGAATACAGTGCATCTTGATCTGTGTCACCACTTTCAACATTCTAACCCAACAATGCCAACCCACTCCTTCCCTTATCTTAATTTTATTTTATCTATTGAGTATTTGCCATTTCACAAAGCAGTTCATATGCACACTGCATATTGATTATTATCACCACTCCAATATCTTCACTCTGATTTGACTCACCCCTTGAACCTGGGCTGATTGCAAATCTTGGCTATGGCAAACAATGTTGTGATAAGCATGATAGTACTGGTAGCTTTAATGTGGCCTTGTCTGTGGTCTTTTAGGTAAATTCCCAGGAGTGGAATTGCTGGGTCATAGGGGAGCTCTATGTTTAGCTTTTTGAGTATACTTCACACTGCTTTCCCAAGTAGTTGAACAAGTTTATACTCCCACCAACAGTGTAATAGAGTTTCTTTTTAGCCACATCCCCACCAGCCTCTGTTATTGATCGTTTTCCTGATATGGCCATTCTAACTAGAGTGAGGTGGAAGCTCATTATTGTTTTAATTTGAATTTACTTTATGGCCAAAAATGTTGAACATTTCTTCATATGGCTAATGTCCATTCTTACTTTTTCCTCTGAGAAGTCTCTCTTTAAGTCCTTAGCCCATTTATTGATTTGATTGTTGTTTATTTGAGAGTTTCTTTGGGAAGGAGTTAATTTTTTGAGCTCTAAGTGTATTTTGGATATTAGACCTTGTTTGATGTATAGCTGGTATTCTCTTGACTTTCTATTTAGCTTCTTAGCTAGGTCCTTTGCCATGCAGAAACTTAAATTTGATGAAATCACATTGATTCACAGATGCATGGACTAAAACCACATGATCATCTCAATAAATGTAGAAAATTTTTTTAACAAGATCCAGCACCCATGTAAGATAAAAGCTCTAGAGAAATTTGGAACATTCCTCAGTGTAAAAGCTTAATATGATAAAGCTACCACCAGTGTTTTACTTATTGGTGAAAATCTAAAGCCATTTGCTAGTCTGAAATCAGGAACAAGACAAGGATGTCCACTTTTCCCACTCCTCTTCAACATAGTCCTGGAATTTCTAGCAAGAGCAGAGAGCAAGAGAAAAACATAAAGAGGATCAAAATAGGGAAAGATGTGAAACTATCCATTTGGTACATAACATGATCCTGTACTTAAAGGACCATTTAGTCTCTTCCTCTAAGCTGCTAGAGCTGATCCTAAACATTGGCAAAGTAGCAGATTATTAAATAGACCCATAAAAATTAGTAGTTTTTGCTATTTGATGTCTTCTATTTTCCACATGAAGTTTTGGATTACTTCTTCTATATCATTGAAGAATTTTGTTGCAATTTTGATGGGTATTGCCTTGAATTTCTAGATAGATTTTGGCAGTATTGCCATTTTTACAATGTCAATCCTTCCAATACAGAAGCATGGAGGGTTTTCACACTTCCTAAACTCTGCTTTAATTTCCTTTTTCAGGTTTGCAAAGTTTTCATTGCAGATATCTTTGGTTCATTCCTAGTTATTTTTGAGGCTATTACAAAAGTAGTTGTTTTCCTAATTTCAGCCTCACTGTTCTCATTGTTGGCATACAGAAAAGCTATTGATTTTTGTGGGTTAATTTTATACCCTACTACTTTGTCGAAATTTAGGGTCAGCTCAAGTATCTCGGGAGAGGAGTCTATGGGATTCTATAAATACAGGATCATGTCTTCTGTAAAAGAGGGATAATTTTACTTCTTTTTTTCCTTTTTTGGATCCCCTTTAGGTTTGTCTCTTGCCTTATTGCTCTGGCTAGGAATTCCAATACTATATTGAAGAAGAGTGGAGAGAGCATGCATCTTTGTCGCATTCCTGATGTTAGGGGAAGAACAGTGCTGGAGGAATATCAATACCAAACTTCAAACTCTATTACAAAGCTGTAGTCATCAAAGGTTTGGTACTGGCATAAGGACAGGCCTGAGGACCAATGGAATAGAATCAAAGACCCACACACCTATGGCCAATGAATCTTTGATAAGGGAGTCAAAAACACAGGATGGAAGAAAAACAACCTCTTTAACAGTGTTTCTGGCAGAATTGTCTATCCATGTGCAGAAAACTTAAGTTAGATCCTTATATTTTACCTCCACCAGAATCAATGTCAATGGAGCCAAAACCTCAATGTAAGTTCAGATACCCTGAAAAGATTACAGGAATGAATAAGGGAAACACAAGGGCTCCTTGGCACAGGTCAAAACTCCCTAAACAAAGATCCAGAAACACAACAAATCAAAGAAAGGCTGGATTATTGTGATTACATTAAACTGCAGAGCTTTTGCATGGCAAAGGACATACCTACCAAGATAAATAGAAAATGCACAGATTGGGAGGAGATCTTCACTAGCTATACATCAGACAAAAACTTCATATCTAAAATATACTTACAGCTCAAAAAATTAATCCCCCCAAAACAAATCCTCAAAGAGACAATCACCTCATTAATAAGTGAGCTAAAGACTTAAAGAGAGACTTCTCTGAAGAAGAAATAAGAATGTCCAGTAATCACATCAAGAAATGTTCACAACATCTGTGGTCATAAAATAAATGCAAATCAAAACAATATTTTTATTGTTAATTTTTATAAAATTTTTATTGTCAAGATGATGTACAGAAGTGTTACAGTCACATACATAAGATAATTAGTACATTTCTTGTCAAACTTACTACCTCCTCCCTCGTTTTTCTCCCATCTTCCCTCCTTCCCAATTTCCCCCCTAGAGCTGTACAGTTAGTTTACAACATATTGTCTTGTAAGTATTGCTGTTGCATTGGGTTGTACTTTATCCTTTTGCTTACCATTTTCATGTTCTTCTTCCCTTCCCTGATTCAGACAAACATATATACAATATGCCCATGTACTAAAATCAAATCAAATACAGTGACAACAGAGGCTAAACCACGGGGATGATAAAAGAAAAAATAAATCATTTCACATAGTGTGTTATAAAATGCTTGTTTCTTTAACTTGGAGTTCATTTTGCTTAGCTCCATCTTATGTGTCATATGTACATAGATATTGAGGTATTGTGATCATCCTAGACATATTCTACTTCACCCCAGTTAGAATGGCCATTATCAAGAAAACGAATAATAACATATGCTGGTGGAGATGTGGCCAAATGAGAACCCTACTATACTGTTGGTAGGAGTGTAAACTTGTTCAAACACTCTTGGAAAGCAGTATGGAGGTTCCTCACAAGGCTAAACAAAGAGCTCCCCTATGACCCAGCAGCCCTACTCTTGGGCATTTACCCAAATGACCACAAGCAAGGCCATGCCACATCTACCAGTACAACTATGTTCACTACAACATTATTTACCATAGCCAAGATATGGAATAAACCCACATGCCCTTCAATGCATGAATGGATCAAGAAAATATGGTGTATATACATAATGGAAATCTATGCTTCCATCAGAAAGAATGACACCACCCCATTCTTAAGGAAATGGAAAGACATGGGAAATATTATATTAAGTAAGGCAGACCCAAGAAAGCATAGGGTCCATGGTTTCTCTCATTTGTAATAAGAAGTATATGTCTAGGATAGTTCTAGCATAGGGTCACAATAGCTCAACAGCTGTGTACATATGGCTTTATAAAATGATGCTAATCAAAATGAACTACAAGGGCTGGGAATATGGCCTAGTGGCAAGAGCGCTTGCCTCCTACACATGAAGCTCTAGGTTCAATTCCCCAGCACCACATATATGGAAAACGGCCAGAAGGGGCGCTGTGGCTCAGGTGGCAGAGTGCTAGCCTTGAGCAGGAAGAGGCCAGGGAGAGGGCTCAGGCTCTGAGTCCAAGGCCCAGGACCGGCCCAAAAAAAAAAAAAAATGAACTACAAGACATGGAAACGAGAGGTTTGTTTTCTCAGTGTACTCTATGCAGTTGTTTCTTTTTTCTTTCATTTTCCCTCCTTTGGTTTAGCCCCTGTTGTCACTGTTTTTTATTTGTCTTGTATAAAAGATTATCTGATTTGTGGTTGGCAAGGGGAATCACAGAAATTCTGAGACAAAGGACAAAGTATAAACCTATGCTACAGTGATACAAGATACTATATTGGAAATTAACTTTACCACTTGAGGGGAGGTGAGTTGGGCAAGCAGCTGAAATTGAGAGAAAGGGTAATAATGTTCAATAACAATTGTACTCATTTCTTTATTTATGTAGCTGTAACCCCCCTGTACATTATCTTTACAGTAAAAAGTAAAGCTGCAATTTTGATTATAAAAATTAGTTGCTTTTGTATATGCCAACAACGAAAAGATTGAGACTGAAATCAGGAAAGCAACCACATTTGTAATAGTCTCAAAAATACCTAGGAATTAACTTAACCAAACATGTGAAGGACCTCTATTGTGAAGATTTCAAATGTTTGAAAAAAGAAATTAAAGAAGATTTAAGGAAATGGAAAAGCCTTCCATGTTCCAAGATTGGAAAATGGCAATATGGCTCCAACTGATTCACAAATTCAATACAAACACCCACCAAAATCCCAACAAAATTCTTTAATGAAGTAAAGAAAGTAACAAAAAATTCATATGAATAACAAAAAGCACCTAATAGCAAGAGCAATCCTTAGCAAGAAGAACTATGTTGGAGAAATATCAATACCAAACTTCAAAGTCTATTACAAAACCATCATAATAAAAACAGCTTGGGAGTGGAACAAGAACAGTCTTTAGGACTTATAGAACAGAACAGAAAGTCTTAGGAATGAAGTTACAGACCCATAGCCATCTTGTATTTGATAAGGGAGCTAAAAGCATAGGTGGAAGGAAGGATAGCCTCTTCAACAAATGGTTCTGGAAAAATTGGCTATCCACCTGCAGAAAACTGAGGCTAGAATCTTATACATCACCCTACACCAGAATCAATTCCAAATGGGTCAAAAACCTCAATATAAGAACAGATACCCTGAAAATATTATAAAAAGGTATAGGGGAAACGTTAGGGCTCCTTGATTCGGGTGGAAACTTCCTAAGTGAAGATCCAGAATCACAACACATGAAAGAAAGACTGGATAAATGGGATTGCATCACACTTGAAGTATTTAGAATCTTCTGTTTCCACAGAACTTTGCATATTCTTTTCTCTTTTGATTTTTACTTGTTTCATTTTGGACTATGATCTCATTGAAGACAGGGACAATGTTTTTTTCATCTTTTATCTCAGGGCTTAGCAAAAATCCATTCAGTTGTACTTAGCTGGGGGGAATTTTAAAGCTCCAGTCAACTTGCTTGAAATTTAAAGGTTTTCATAGACAGAAGTTTTGGAAGAAGTAGTTTTGCATTTTCCAGCTTTTATCAGTTATTTTCCTTTTGGGTCACACTTGATATGTGCACTAAGAAATGTGAAAATATCTTTCCTCAATAAAACATGAGTATTATAGTGAGATATGACAGACTCCAGATTACATATGTGTATACACATAGAATCTGTGTGGCTCTATCCTCTTTTCTAAGATTTTCTCTGATATTGCAATTATTTGAGTTGTAGAGAGAAAATAAATAAGATGAAGCATAATAAGTTATCACAAAAATGATTCTTAAAAATTCCAGCACCTAAGAAAGTGTATACAACATATGTCTAGCACTAAGCAAAATAGAAGAAAATAGATCCATGCCAGGATATATTACTGTGAAAATTCAGGGCACAGGGGACCAAAACAAAATTGTATATGTTTTCAGATGATTAAAATAAGTCAAATACAGAAGTTCAGGAATCAGATAACTTAATAACTCAATGTCATCCCTATAAACTAGAAGGCAATGGAGTGATGTTTTAAAAATGTTGCAGGAAAGTGATTTCTGATATGGTTCTATTCTCACAGAAAACTAATAATAAAATGTACAAATAGGAAAATCATCATATGAGGCCTCAAATTTATCTTCCTTTGTATGTCTTAATGGATGCTATTAATTTTCTCTTCTTAAACAAATAAATAAATAAACACAAATTTTGTGATTCAAAAAAGAGACATAGGAGAAGGAAAAATGGACTTGTTAGAAGGGTGGTGATTGTAAGTCTTAGAGTTAAAAAAAAAAGGTCTTATTCCAGTTATGTAGTACTATATATCAGAGTGTCCATCTAGATGATACCATTGGTAGAGTAGATGAAGAAAATGAAAACTGTAGGGGGCCAGGTATCTTTGGCTCACTCCTTTACCTACTCAGGAAGCTTGGATGTGAGGATCATGCTTTCAAGCTAGCTATGGCAGAATATTCCCTAAGACATTTATGTCCAATTAACTAGCAATAATCTGGAAGTGGAGATGTGGCTCTAAGTGGTAGAGCAAACATATGAAGCAAGAGCATAAGGACCTGAGTTTAAACCTCAGGATGAATGCATACGTGCTCGTGCACGCTCGTGTGCGCGCGCTCACACACGCGCTCACACACACGGGTCTGGAGAGGAGAGTTAGGAAAGTAAGAGAATTTTCAAATGGATAAATAAGAATTAAAACACATTTAAATTGGAATTTGACAAAGACGTTTTATAGACATCCCTGGAAAAGAGAGCATTTTTACTGTGTGATCTATATGAGAGGCCCAATAAAGAATCTTCCATGGGCACTAGGAAGTAAGTCAACAAGAATTTGCTCTTAGAAGTGTTTGAAAGAATGTCTATTGGTCTTCTCTGTAGTATGACAACTTGTGACCCAAGTTGTAGAGGTTCAGTCACGTAAGCACGTAAGCAAACTGAACCAGTGTGAAAACCTGAGCAAATAAGTCTACCTACAAGTAGTAGAAGAACTACCAAATACTCAAAGAAATTCAATTCAACAATCTGAGTAGTCACGTATCTTTAAATATCTCCCACCAAATGATATCTGGCTTAAATGCTCTCAAATGGAGAATTCTATTAATCATTTTGAAAATTTGATACCAAATTTTCAAGTATCTTCCAGTAGAAAGAAAAGAAGGTAATACTTTTCAAGTAATTTTGTGACATTAATATTGCCATGACACCAAAGTCATACAAGAGTAATACAAAAAGAAAGAGAAAAAAAAAGAAAAAAGTAACAGAAGGCCTATATTTTTCATGAATCTAGACAAAACATCTTGACAAGATATATGAAGATATATTTTAGTGACATAGGAAATGATTATAAACTATAATCAAATAGACTTCATTTTATGTATACATAAGTGATACAAAAATTTAAAGCTACTTAATGAAATCCAAGGAGCAGTCATAAATTTTTGTACAGTTCACATCCAAGAGAACTTTCTGTGCTGCCCAACTTTTAAATTTGACTCATTATTGCGAATGTGTGATGATACATTATTGGTTTATAAAAAGTTTACTAATAATGACATGCAATATTTTATACAATTTGGGGCCATTAATATATCTTATTTACAATATATCTACTCAAATTATGTTTCTAGTTTTTATTGGGTTGTTTTTATTTTTATTGAGTTGCAGGTATCAATTGACAGTATATATTTACGAATGTATGTGGCTATCATCTACCTATTGAATATTGATCTCCATATCTTTTAAATTAAAAATAATATTGTAAAGGCAATGTCCAGAGGGGTTACATATACATAAGTAAGGTAACAGGTATATTTCTTTTTTGGACAGTGTTACCCCCTCTCTCGATTTTCTCCCATTCCCCTTCCCGGACATCCCCTGCCAAGTTGTAAAGTTCATTTCCAACATAGTGTCAGGTGAGTATCCCCATTGCATTGGTTCACCCTTTGTCCCACCATTTCTTTGATTCCCCTTTCCTTCCCCAAATCAGATAAACTTATATAGAAGACAAAGGGTACAGAAGTCAGAAACAGTGAAAAGAAGAAATGAACCAAAGGGAAAAAAAGAAAGGAAAAGGAAGTAACTACAAACAGTACAGTCAAAAAGACCTCTTGCTTCCATTTACTGGTGTTCATTTCAATAAGCACCGTTTTATATGGTTATAGCCAGATTATTATTGAGCCATTGTGATCCGCTGCGAAGAATATCCTAGAGACATTCTAGTGAATACAAATAAGGGAAGCCATGTGGCCTATGTTTCTTTGGCTCTGGATTATTTTACTTAATATAGTTTTTCCCAGATCATTCCATTTCCTTACTAATTGGGCTATGTTTTCACTTCACCATAGGTGAGAATGGCCATTATCAAGAAAGCTAAAAATAATAAATGCTGGCAGGGATGTGGCCAAAGGGAATGCTACTACACTGTTGGGAATGCAAACATTCAACCATCTGGAAAGTAGTATTGACATTTCTCAAAAGATGAAACATAGAGCTCCCTTATAGCCCAGCAATCCTACTCCTCTGCAGTAATCCAAATGACCACAAAGAAGGCCGTATTAAAGTCACCAGCACAACCATCTTCATCACAGTGTTATTTAGTATGGTTAAGATAAGGGGTCAATGCAGATGCTCCTTAGTGGCTGAATGGACCAAGAAAATGTGGTATTTATACATAATGGAATTATATTTTTTTTACTTCAAAAATATTTTATGTAGTTGCACAAAGGGGTTTTTACAACATGCCAGTTAATGAGTAAAACGCATATCTTCACTTTTTGCAAACATTTTCAAGTCCATGACTGCACTATATATTTTTAAAGACCTCTCAGTAGTTTGTGGTTCATGGCTCATTCCTACAATCCTAGCTATTCAGGAGGCTAAGATCTGAGGATCGTGGTTCAAAGTTAGCTCAGCAAGAACGACCCTGAGACTCTTACCTCTAATAAACTACTCAGAAAAAGCCAGAAGACATGCTGAGGCTCAAGTGATAGGGTGCTAGCTTTGAGCACAAAGAACCTCAGAGACAGTGCCCAGACCCTGAGTTCACGCCCCAGGACAGGTCAAAAAATAAGTCTCAGGAAACAAAAATTTGTTAGTCTTTTTTTGTTTTTGTTTTGTTATTGTAGAGTTGATATTACAGTTACATGAATCAGGTAATGATTAAGGAGTACAATTCTTTTTGAACCTAGTCACTCTCTCCCAGTCTTTCACTCCCGTCCTCACCCAAAGATATCCAGTTAATTTTCCACATAGTGTCTGGTGAGTATCACTGTTGTATTTGTCCATCCTCATTCCACCTTTTATGTGCCCTCTCTTACCTTTGCAAATACAAAAGAACTAACAAACAAAAGGAAAATAAAATAAAAACAGCAACAATGGCAACTAAGAATGTCTCTTGTTTCCTTTTCTTGAAGTTCATTTCATAGAGTACTATTTTATAACATCATCTGTACATAGCTATTGTTTTTTTTTTGCCAGTCCTGGGGCTTGGACTCAGGGTCTGAGCACTGTCCTTGAGCTTCTTTTTGCTCAAGGCTAGCACTCTTCCACATGAAGCACAGAACTACTTCTGCCTTTTTCTGTGTATGTGGTGCTCAGGAATCAAACTCAGGGCTTCATGCATGCTTCATGCAAGCACTCTACCACTAAGCCACATTCGCAGCCCTGTACAGAGCTATTGAATCTTTGTCCACCCCTCTTCTTCATATCCTTCTTCAGCCTCTGTATGTAAGTCATTGAGGTGATTTAGAATTTTAGTACTCTAGCTTTTTTTCAGTCTCTAATCAAATTTTTAATTACTTTTGGATTATGGTGTGAGATGGAGGTCAACATTCATGTTTTTCATATAATTATCTAATTGTTAGAATACTACTGAAATTGTTTTCCATTTCCAATTAGTTGTTTTGACACCTTTTTAAATACTAATGGGTTATATATGGATGGCCATGTTCCATTTAGTTATCTAGCTTTTTCACTGTACCACAGTATTGTCTGCTTAGCAGTTATGGCCAATTTTAAGACTATGTAGGAAAAATCTTATTTTATATCTTCTGATAAAGTCTATGTTGATAAGTTTAGGAACTTTGCATTTTGACATTCAGTGAAACTCAACTTGCCATATTCTACCAAAAAATGCCTGCTATGATTTCATTGAAGTTGTGTATAAGAAAGTTTGAAAGAACAGAAGTTTGAAGAGATAAAATTCACAGAAATAGTGTCCATTTACTTAGATTATTTCTACTTCTTCTAATAATGTTTTTATTATGGAAGTTTTATACATATTTCATTAAAGATATTTCTAAATGTTTTATCTTATTCATTACTACTTAGTGATACTCTATACATATAGTTTGCAATTGTGGTGGCTACTATATAAGCAATTTCTTTTTATATCACATTTGTGTTTTGTAAATTTACGAGATAAAAATTCTTTAGTTTTGTGTATTTCTCAAAGTTTTCTAGGTACATCTCCATATGGTCTAGTAGCAAAGATTTAATTTTTCTATTCCAAAATGCAATCCTTTTTAAAAAATTTTCTTATTTTATTGCACTGGTTGAGACTGCTAGTAAAATAATTTCCCTTTAAGTAGTAAAATCACAATAAAGACTAACATTTGCCTTAGATTTTTATAAATTCTTTTTATTAGAGTGAAGAAGTTTCCATTACTGACTAGCTTATTCAAAGTTTTAATCATGAACAACTGCTGAATTTTGTGAAATATTTTTGTGATCTTTAGTCAAATAACCAACAGCAGAGAACTATATTTTATTTTATTATCATGATAATTAAACTTATAAAAATTATTAAATGAATATTTTATTCCTAAAACAATCTCTACTTGGTAATTGTTCAAAATTAACATTGCAGCCCCAATTCTGCTGTTACCAGACAATCTTAATTCCAAGATTGGTTATTGGATGGCATTTGGCAGCATGAATTTTGAGTATTTTACTCATAAAAATGGCTTTGCTAAGCTTAATTTTTAATTTGATAAATAAGTCAGTTTATTTTGAATGCGTACTTCCCTTTGGGGAGTCTGAAATTCTGGTACATGCTAGGAAAACGGTGACTACATGGTGGACTCCCAATAAAAGTTGAATCTCAAATGATACCTGTTGGTAGGAAACATTTCACATGTTTTACTGCATCTTACTACTGCAGGAAAACATCCACGAATTCCAGAGCACATGTATTAATTTGCTAGAGTTGCCATAGTTTGTTCTATATTTCTGTACCATTTCCAGTACAAGGTTTTTAATTATAATTTTAAGTCTAACTATATCCTTTTAAATAAATAAAAAGTTGACAATTTCTGTTTGTTTAGAGCCATCTAGAGGGAAACTAACATGTCTCACTTGCCTAAGGTCATTAATGATGTTCAGGCGTATTTGGAAAATTGACTGGCAGAATACTAGAAAGTCTGAGAAATAGTTCATATCATAATTGTGTATTTCACTAAATGTCTAAGTCAAATAACATGTGTCCTTGTTTCCATTTTGTGTATTATGCGATCTCTTAAACTAGGTTGTCACAAATGTATTTGCCTGAAAGGTACTTGAAGTACATTCAAGGTCACACAGATAGAGGTACATGCTCTTTGAAGAATTATACCTCAGTAGCAATAGTAAAGCCCACCTACTCTGGCTTAGTATTAAACAAATCTGGACTTAATAAAACTCACTTTTGCCAATGGCAGGTAATGGGAGAATCACAATCTCTCTGAGACCATAAGCTTCATTTCCTCTCACTCTTCCTTATCTGAATCAGCAGTTACTGCTGGAGTGAGCTGCCTAAGCCTAATAAACCTAGAGCTGGGGAACAAAATACCTCGCTTACTGTTTTACAATAGTCACTGTCTGATAATCATAAAATGGTTTCTGGGTCAGATATGGAGCCTCAAGGTAAGACCAAAATGTTGGCTTAGATAATGGGGCAATGGAGTGCCTTAATAAAGAGATTTCTATAAAATGCTCAGAGGCACCGGTCCTAAAATTGTAGCAGATTTTCTTTCATGCCAGCTTCAAGCTAAACTAAATGTGCCATGACATGTATTTATTTTAAAAGTGCAACTGAATTCCACTAATGTTAATAGCAAATGTAAAATTTGAAAGTCTCCATTAAGATAAGTACTGTTAAGCAAGTGGCTTATGAAGATGTTTGCAAAGAGTATTCATACTTTAATAGAAGCTTTATCTTTGAGGAAGTTCAATTAAAATTCCCATACTCATGCAACTCAAGTGCCATAAAGGGTTTCAGTTACAAGTCTCATCTTAGAATTAAGGGATCAAAGGATGGATATGTTTTAGTTCCTTTTTTCCATCAGTATTTAATGTTAATAATTAAAGTTTAATGAGGATTTTCCTTCAGTTTTTTTTTTTTTTTTGGTAAAATTCCAAGGTTTAAAAACTTAGAAGGAAAGGAGTTTCTTCGAAAAAGGTAACAATTGGATATAAGCAGTACATCTATGGCCTCTGATTTTTCAATTTAGGAGCTAGAGGGGTATTAACTGAGAAAATCATTTTTATTATCTTTAAGTAGTTGTACAAAGAGATGTCAATTCTCTTCATAAGAAAAAATGACAAAGCTATGAAGTCTCTACACTAGTCTATATCATTTATCTCCATGTAGGTCAAACCTGTGACCTTGAAATGTTGTTTAATTCCTGGTTAATTCCATGTTAGTGGTGGTCTATAGGAATGGGTTTTACACATCTAAAATAAGAAAAAGAAATCTGGAGGAAGATTTCTCTCTTTCTTTCTTTTTCAAAGAGGAAGATGGCACCAAAGTACCAAATACCCCTCAGTCAGAGGAAAATCCACTTCACCTGAAAGTCCTGTTAATCACTTCATTTTATTTTTCAAAAAGTATTTATTGAATTCCAATTATGTATGCAGCACTGTTATAGACAATGATGCCGGAACAAAGATAAGAAGATACTCTGAATCTCACAGAATCTACATCCTAAGAAGAAGACATAAACAAGACACATTTAGAAACAAAAAAATAAAAAAGTGTGCCACTGTATCACATCTGAGTACCCTGGATACTGTTTATATGGGTATTAGACTGGTTGAATTGGGCTGGGGATATGGCCTAGTGGCAAGAGAGCTTGCCTCGTATACATGAGGCCCTGGGTTCAATTCCCCAGCACCACATATACAGAAAACGGCCAGAAGTGGCGCTGTGGCTCAAGTGGCAGAGTGCTAGCCTTGAGCAAAAAGGAAGCCAGGGCAGTGCTCAGGCCCTGAGTTCAAGGCCCAGGACTGGCCAAAAAAAAAAAAAAAAAAAAAGATAGACTGGTTGAATTTAAATTCACAGTTTGCTAGTCATCAACTGTATGATCTTGCACAAATTATCTGTGTCCTGCATCTATTTCCTCCTCATAAAATGCGGATATTACTATATATTTCACCAGGTTGTTGAAAGGATTAATTACTTAGAAAAAAGTCTGGCAAAAAACAACTTAATTTCTTTTGGGCCACTGTAGAAGTTACTATTGTCTTGGTGACTTACAAAGAAACAGCGCTTATTTATTCCAGCTCTCTAGGCTAGAATTTCACCATTAAGATGTTAGCATAGTCAGGTTGTTGTGAGGCCCCACTTCTGGACTGCATACTCTGGATTGCTGATTTCCTGCTCACTTAATAGTGAGCAGAAAGCGAATAAAGGTCTCTTGCTTCTTTTTAGAAGGGCACTACTATCACAAATGAAGGCTTGCTCTCAGGAATTGATTGTGTATGAATAGAAATCATGTTGAAGAAGATTTAGGTTGGAGATATAAAATTTGGAGTTCTATATTACTGCAAAAATAGATACTTCATTGCAGTGATGGGAACTTCAACTTTATTTGAGTTCAAGCAAAATTTGAAAGCATGCACCCAGTACTTTGTATGAGTTTGGCTGTACAGGGAAGGACAGGTAATGGAAATGAAACTGAATAAGGAGGTAGGATGAATGAAGTACAGCTTTTATATATGGCAGGAGAAATAACAGCATATTTGTATCTGTTGGTGTTGATCAAGAATGCTAGGAAAAGGGCAATGCAGTCACAAGCAGAGAACGGTTTGAGTGATAGTTATGGCATGTTCATCGGTACTATGTGGGGAGAACACATCACTTTCACTATCCCTAAAAGCTTTCCATGTCTAGTGGAAAAAATGGGTTACTAGCATTCAGATCATATGAGAGGAGGAGAAAAATTATGAAAAGATTTCAAACAAATCAATGATGGGGAATACTTTAGAGCTGGACTCCCTACCCACTCTGATAAGCTTTGGATACTCCTAATAATGTTCATGGGATTAAGAGAAGGTTAATAAAGGTATATCATCAGCAGTTCCTTTAAACCTGACTTTTAATTTCTGTTATGAACCCCTCTATATTTTTCCATCTCCACTAACACTACCTTAATATTACTCAGTACAAATCTCCATTGCCTCTCATCAGAACTACAGTAGTGGGCTCTTAAGTGGTTCTCCTACATTGTTGCTTTGTACATTCTATTCTCCACTTAACAGAAAGGAAAAAAGTTTGTAAAAAAGTTGCATAATATCAACATTTTGTTTCCTCCAGTGTCTTCTGTGATAGAAAACTTCATTTCAGACTTGGAAAATTGCAAAATATTTGTCACTTGATTTGTGTATTTAATGTGATAGCATGTTCCAAAGAACCTGATGAATTCTCATTTGCCCTTATGTTAACACGCATTCTTACCTCACTGAGGCCTTTTCATAGTGTATTTGCCTCCAGTGTACTTAACAACTGTTAATATTGAAGGCAATTTAGAATCTTGTAAGGTTACCAGCTAACTGAAAAATTAATAATGTTTTAATATGGTACAACCTGTTGGAAGAACTAATATACACATTTTATGGCATTATTTTTGCACATAAACAACTATATATTTAACTTAGCAGGCCTTCTCAGATATTGCTTTTCTATTTGAAATCTTATTTGGCAAATAAACTTTAGCTCTTTTTTCTTTCTTACTTTCTTTCTTGTAGATGCATTAAAATATGAACATCTGTTAGAT